>NC_052161.1:114050726-114352136 GCF_902713615.1 Scyliorhinus canicula | reverse complement strand
GTCCCCAACTATGCGGACAAAGCCCGGCCACTTATCAAAGCCACTATATTCCCCCTGACGGCTGAGGCCCGCTTGGCCTTCAGCCGTATCAAGGCCAATATCACTAAGGCCACGATGCATGCGGTGGACGAGTCCGTCCGCTTCCAGGTAGAGAGCGATGCGTCAGACGTCGCCCTGGCCGCCACCCTCAACCATGTGGCAGGCCAGTAGCCTTCTTTTCTAGAACCACGCCTCCGAGATTCGACACTCCTCTGTCAAGAAGGAAGCGCAAGCCATTGTGGAAGCTGTGTGGCACTGGAGGCACTACCTAGCCGGTAAGAGGTTCACCCTTGTCACCGACCAACAGTCGGCAGCCTTTATGTTCGACAACGCACAATGGGGCAAAATTAAAAACGACAAAACCTTGAGGTGGAGGATCAAACTCTCCACCTATACTTATGATATCAAGTATCGTCCTGGAGCGCTCAACGAGCCCTCACATGCCCTGTCCCGCGGCACATGCGCCAGCGCGCAAGATGACGGACTTCGGGCTATCTACAATTACCTCTGTCACCCGGTGGTCACTCGGCTTATCCCCCCACCGAGGGGGTCAGGGCCATGACCAGGGATTGCCAAGTCTGCGCAGAGTGCAAATCGCACTTCTACCGGCCAGACAAGGCCCACCTGGTAAAGGCCTCCCGGCCCTTTGAGAGCCTCAGTATCGACGTCAAAGGGCCCCTCCCTTCCACCAACCACAATATATACTTCCTGACCGTCATTGACGAGTACTCCTGCTTCCCCTTCACTGTCCCATGTCCCGGCATGACCTCGGCCACTCTGATAAAGGCACTGCACAGCATTTTCACACTGTTCGGTTTCCCTGCATACGCCACAGTGACCGGGGCACCTCTTTCATGAGCGATGCGCTGCGTCAGTATCTGCTCAGTAAGGGCATCGCCTCGAGCAGGACTAGGAGCTACAACCCGCAGGGAAACAGGCATGTGGAGAGGGAGATCGCGATGGTATGGAAGGCCGTTCTTCTTGCCCTCTGGTCTAGACGTCTCCCGATTCCCCACTGGCAGGACGTCCTCTCTGACGCGCTCCACTCCATTAGATCGCTCCTCTGCTCAACCACGAACGAGACCCCTCACGACCGTTTGTTTGTCTTCCCTAGGAAGTCCATCTCCGGGGTCTCGCTTCCATCCTGGCCGACGACTCCGGGACCTGTCCTTCTCCGGAAGCACACGAGGAGCCATAAGACCGACTCCCTGGTTGAGATCTGGTGCCCGCTGGTTCCCATGTCAACATGCCCCCCTCCCCACCGCCTACCGCAACCCCCTGAATCCCTTACACCCCCCTGGGGCTCCTGTACTGTCCCGCGCTTACACTGCCGCCATCCACCAACCCCCTGCCTACCCCCATCCCTCAACCGTCGCCGACATGCCGGACCGAAGCTCCAGACAACACGCTCTCGGAGTCAACAACTACAACACCCATACCCGCACTGCCGGAGCTGAGGAGGTCCAAAAGAACAATCCCCACTTCACTCCTGCTGGACTTCATTTTTAACAGGGGGTGAAACCATAATATAAGTTGTCTGTGGCCTATGGCCAGGGAATAAAATATGATCTCCTTCCATGTATTGTACTGGAACCCTGGTGGGCTCTGCCTCTGGCTCCGAACCCCCCCCCCCCCCCCCCCCCCCCCCCCCGGGCGGTATATAGACCTGCCGCTTGTGGGCAGTGCTCATTGTTACAGCAGTCACAGGCAGGCACGTTCTTGGATAATAAAGTCTATGTTCACTAGTTCTTATCATCATGTAGTGAATCAATGGTGAATTAGGGAGGAAAATCTAGGGGATGGGGGTCGGCAATGGAAGAGGCAACATGGTGTGAGGTGCTGTGAAGGGTGAACGCCTCAACCTCGTGTGCGAAGCTGGGGCTGATACAAGTTAAAGTTGTGCATAGCGTGCACCTCACAAAGTGAAGGATGAGGAGGCTGTTTGAGGGGGTGGAGGAGATCTGTGAGCGATGTGGGAGGGGCCCCGCAAACCATGTTCATATGTTTTGATCCAGCCCGAAGCTGGAAAGGTTTTGGCAGGAGATATTTGGCAAGGAGTCAGGAGGGCTAGAAGGGGGTCATGGAAAGTCATTGGCAAATAGTTTTAAGGAAAATCCCAAGGCTTTTTACACGTACATAAAAAGCAAGAGGGTAGCCAGAGAAAGGGTTGGCCCATTGAAGGATAGGCAAGGGAATCTATGTGTGGAGCCAGAGGAAATGGGCGAGGTACTAAATGAATACTTTGCATCAGTATTCACCAAAGAGAAGGAATTGGTGGATGTTGAGTCATATTTTGATCCTTTTCACCATGCAAAGGAAGAAAACAACAACAAAACAATCCTAACAATATAAAACCTAAAACAAAGACTCGTAAATCCAAAATGGAAAACAATACCCCCCGCCCAAGCATTCAACGGTAACCAACTCCCAAAAGTGCATAATGAACAAACCCCAACAATTGTAGAACCCCTTCTTTGCCCCCCCCCCCCCCCCCAAAGCTCAAACCTCACCTTCCCCCGGGTCAGAAAATCCATCATAATCCTTCCTCCAGCCCCATCCCAAATTCCTCCTCCCACTTGGCCTTAATCTCTTCCATGGACTCCTTATCCTCCCCCATAATCCTGTCGTAAATCACTGAAAAGAGCAACTCTGCAATCCCCCTACCGACATCACCTCCTCTATCAACGAGGAGGTCGGTGCCACTGAGAAACTCGGGAAAACCTTTCTCGCAAAATTCCGCACCTTCATATACCTGAACCCACCCTCACGTTGGAGCCCATACTTCACTCCCAACTCCTCCAAGCTTGCAAATCTCTCCTCCACAAACAGATGCTTCATCTCTTTTACCCCTTTCTCCTCCCATTCCCGGAACCTTGCATCCATCCTCCCCGGCTCAAACCCATGATTCCCTCTTTTCGGCATCATCCTGAACCCTGTCCTCAACTTGAAGAGCAGTCAAGAGTGCTCCCAGATCCTCAGCGTGGCTAACACTACCGGATTCTTGGAATATTTCCCCGGGGCTAGCCGTTGCCAGCATCAGCAGCCCTGATCCTTACAGGACCCCACCTCCATCCGCACCCACAAAGCTTCCGACTCCTTCCTCCAGCCCCACACCTTCTCCGCATTCGCCGCCCAGTAATAGTACAACAAATTCGGAAGAGCCAGACCCCCTCCCCCGACTGCTGCTCACTTTGGAGCACCGTTTTCCTTATTCTCGCCACCTTCCCAGCCCACAAAATATTATTTTTGACTGCCTGCGCCCGGCCAGCCGATGACAAAGGGAGACCATCCCACCTCCCCAGATCCTCCTTCACCTTCCCTACCAAACCCGTGAAATGTAGCTTATGGAGTCGTGCTCAGTCTCGCGCTACCTACACCCCCAAGTACCTAAAGTGAGTTGTCACCACCCAAAATGGCATCCCCTCCACCCGAAGGAGACATGACCAAATACTCACTCTTCCCTAAATTCAATACCACGAAAACGCCACAATGTCCCTAGCAACCCCATTGTGTTCCTCACCGAACAGCCCAGATCTGTGATATACGGTAAGTCACCTGCATACAGAGACACCCTATACTCCAACCCCCCTCACTATCCTCCACCATAAACCCAAACCCCTCAGCGCAATCGCCAAGAGCTCAATCGCCAATGCCATCAAGAGGGGGGACATGGGGCATCCCTGCCTCGATCCCCGGAATAGTGGGAATTACTCCGCCTCATTTATTTGCACACAGGCTATCGATTCCTCATATAGCAATTTTACCCAAGCCACAAACTTAGGCCCAATCCCAAACTTCTCCAGTGCCGCAATCAGATACCTCCATCCACTCTGTGAAATGCTTTCTCCACATCCAACACCACCATCACCTCTAACTCCCTCCCCTCTGCCGGAGAAAGCACCACATTCAGCAACCGCTGCACATTCGACGACAGCCTGCCCTGATGAACCCTGTCTAATCCTCCCCCACCACCTTCGGAAGCCACCCCTCCAGTGTCACTGCCAGCACCTTCCCCAATATCTTGGCATCCACATTCAGTAGAGAAATGGATCTATCCGACCCACACTCCACCGGGTCCTTATCCTTTTTCAGTAACAATGAAATAGATGCCTGCCTCGTAGTCTCAGGTAACCCCCCCCCCCCCCTTCGCCATCTCATCCTCAAACATTTCCACCATCAGCAGCGTCAACGTGCCCTTAAACGTTTTCTAAAAATCCACCGGGAACCCATCCGGCCCCAGCTCCTTACCTGACTGCATCTTCCCTATCGCTACCTCCACTTCCTCCAACTGTAATGGCTGCTCTAACCTGGCCCTTCCATCTCTCCCACCTCCAGCCACTCTTGTCACTCCATAAACTCCCTCATTCCCGACTCATCCTCCGGTGGCTGACTTATATAACCCCCGATAAAAGTCCTCAAACACCCTGTTCACCTGCTCTGGAGCCGCCGCCTTCACCCCCCTCCCCCACCCCATCCCCCCCCCCAATCCCCCCCCCCCCCCCCCCCCACCCCCCGTCCCATCCCTAGTCTGCACAATCGCCCTTGCCACTGCCTGCCGATGGAGCTGACCCAACAACAATTGACTGACCTTCTCACCATACTCGTACACAACTCCCCACGCTCATCTCAGCTGCCGAACCCCCCTGCCCGTAGAGAGGAGGTCAAACTTTCAAACCACCTGCAATTCCTTCCTCCTCAGCAACAACCCAGGCTCCAGATCCTCCCCGTATCTTCCACCCATCTCCAAAATCTCCTCTCTCAGCTGCTGTCCCTCCTCCCGTGCCTCCCTCTCCACCTTTGCCTTGAATGCGATGACCGCCCCCCCCCTCACTGCCGCCTTCAACACCTCCCAAACCACCGATGGCGAGAGCTGCCCGTTTCGGTTAAACTCCACATACTCCTCCATTACCCTCCCCACCTGATGACAGCCTGCCCTGATGAACCCTGCCAACAAGCCCACATCCAGCCTCTACACTGGCCTCTGGGTGTGCCCCTTCTCCAACACCACATCCATCCAGTCTGGCGCATGATCCGATATCACGGTCGCCGAGTACTCTGACTTCTTTACCCCAGCCAGCAACGCCTTCCCTACCACAAAGTGTCGATCCCCGAATACACCTCGTGTGCTGAGGAGAAAAAAGAATACTCCCTGCTCCGTGGATGCAAAATCCTCCACGGATCCACCCCTCCCATCTCCTTCATAAACCCCCCGAACACCTTTGCCTCCCCCTCCATCCTCGGCTCCAGCACCAACACTTCACCCCCCACCCCAACCCCACCACCCCCATTTAAACCAAAATCTTGGCTCAATTATTCAACAAGCAGGAGAAAAATGTTCCAGAGTAATTAACGATGTGTCAAAGCTGACAGGAGCTGCATTGAAGGGTGTGGGTGGCACGGTAGCTCAGTGATTAGCACTGTTGCTTCACAGCTCCAGGGTCCCAGGTTCGATTCCCAGCTCGGGCCACTGTCAGTGCAGAGTGTGCACCTTCTCCCCGTGTCTGTGGGTTTCTTCCGGGTGCTCCAGTTTCCTCCCACAAGTCACAAAAGACGTGCTTGTTAGGTGAATTGGACATTCTGAATTCTCTCTGTGTACCCGAACAGGCGCCGGACTGTGGCGACTAGGGGATTTTCACAGTAACTTCATTGCAGTGTTAATGTAAGCCTACTTGTGACAATAAATATTATTTTTTATTGAAAACATTTATTTTTAACTTCAGGAACTCTCAAGTCAAATGATTGAAATAATCTACCTCACCAACTAACCAAATTGATGTTGATGTGACTTTACTTTCAGTTTTGAAGTATTGAGTTTCTGGAATGTGGCTCTGTGTTAACTTGTCACGAAGGAAACAAAAGCAAGATGTATTTTTACCGTGTCTTTAATACGGAGAGCGTCCCCCAGTGTTTCATATGAGGAAAATGGACATGGTGCCAAAGAACAAGAGATTAGGAGAAGTGACCAAAGGCTTGGTCGAAGAGGTGGGTTTAAATGAAATGAAATGAAATGAATGAAAAAATGAAAATGAAATGAATATCGCTTATTGTCACGAGTAGGCTTCAATTAAGTTACTGTGAAAAGCCCCTAGTCGCCACATTCCGGCGCCTGGTATGGGAATCGAACCGTGCTGCTGGCCTGCTTGGTCTGCTTTAAAAGCCAGCGATTTAGCCGAGTGAGCTAAACCAGCCCCTGTATAAAGGAGGGTGTTGAAGCAGAAGCGGGAGTTGAAAAGTTTCAGGAAAGGAATTCCAGTCAAGTGAAGGTACAGGAGTCAATGGTGGGATGAAAGGATGAGTGATAGATGAGGCAAAATGAGCACGAGATTATCAGAAACAAACCCAGTGAATTTCACACTTCATATGTGCAGGGTAGGTGAATTGACTACGCTAAATTGCCCCTTAATTGGAAAAAAAAATTGGATACTCTAACTTTTTTTAAAAAGAAAAAAGAAATGAATTCCACACTCCATTTCATGCTAATCTGTGGTTGTGTGTGAAAATCGGGTTCAGAGCTTGCCAAGACCCAGAATGGGAAGGCAGAGTTCTCCAGAGCCTTCAGGTACCGAGGCCCCAAAGTCTGGAAGTTTCTCTCTACATCTTGCAATCTTGCTTTCCTCCTTAAACCTACCTATTTGACCGAGTCATTGGCCTTCTGCCCAAATACCTTGGTGTTATATTTTGCGGAACATTTTGGGATATTTTATTATGTCAAGGGCTCTCTCTCTCTCGCGATGGGCAGCATGGTAGCGCAGTGGTTAGCACTGTTGCTTCACAGTGCCAGGGTCCCAGGTGTTCGATTCCCAGCTTGGGCCACTGTCTGTGCTGAATCTGCGCGTTCTCTCTGCGAGAGTTTCCTCCGGGCGCTCTGGTTTCCTCCCACAAGTCCCGAAAGACGTGCTGTTAGGTAATTTGGACATTCTGAATTCTCCCTCAGTGTACCCGAACAGGCGCCGGAGAAGAGCCATTGGATTTAATAACGAGAGGGGAGAAATTTGGATAATTTTCGGTCTCCGTCCCTCTCTAGTAGACAGAGTTCAACTTACACAGTTTCATGGAGACCCAAAGTTTCACAGCCTAGTTTCAGAAGCCGTGTCCTGTCAAAAAAATCTGTAAACCTTCAGGGTTCTGGCCTTCACCCTGTACTGGGAAGTGAGAAATTACCTTATTCCATGAGATTGAGAGTGTTACCAACTGATTGATTCGGTGAAGTAGAAATGTTGTACCATGACACAGCTTTTCATTAACCAAGAGCTTTGACTCAACTGAGGAGCAGAACTCGGCTTGGCTACTAATTACTGATCTATTCTCGTTAGACAAATGTTTTCAGTCACACATTGGTGAAAATCAATATTGCACATTTTAGATTTAAGTAGGAGAGTCCCGTGGCTATGACTATGGCTTACTATGGCTATTAAAAATCTCTCTCTTTTCTCACCAAGTTGACTGTCAAACACCGTAATTTACTCTGTGACTGGTATGACTAAGATTATAAGAAGGATTGAATTCAACTGTATCCATATCATTCTCTTCTGATACTGAACCCAACAGTTCTCTGCCAAGCAACAGCAGCCAAATAATCTATTTGGAAAACGCCCTTAGATACCTCCTGGTTGAGTGCCAAATCCTGAGGTGAATGTATAACATCTGAAGCCAACAGGATCTTCCCTCCTATGTTCTACAGCGCAGCAGACAAGGCACCAGGGAGGCGCAAAATAGTGACGTCCTTTATTTCACACTGGTAGGACTGGGTCAGGCAACAGTAGATGGAACACCCATGACAGTTGTGTCCAATGTCATTGCCATCAATGCCGTGCAGCATTGCACAGCAGCCAAGGCCAGGAAGAGAAATTGTGGGACCTCGTGCTTATCCTGTTTCCAGGCTTATAATTACCACCCCCCCTCTACCCCCACTCCACCCCACCTTTCACCCCCCCTCCCCCACCTCACATTGACACTCACAGTGGGGGTCAAACTACTTCATATGGGCTTAGCAAAACGTCTTGGTTTTTGTACCCTGTGAGCTGAACTTTCCCAGAAGCTGCCAAAGGTCAATGTCAGGTGGGAAAAGTGCCGGTGAAGCCGCCAACAGCAACGGCAGCTTTCTGCCCCGTATAATCCCACACTCAGGAAAAAAGCACAGCAAGCGGCGGGTCCCACCATGTGTCGTTGGCGGGGTGGCGTCTTAATCGCCTCCCTTGCCAGCAACTTAGCTTCTCAAGGACGCCCCAGACCAAATGAGTTCACCCTGTCACCCTCCCCTTGCACCCGTCGCACCCTCTCCCTCCCAACACTGGCCCCTGGCACTGCCCTGGGCATTGTACCTGGCATTGCCCAGGGGGTGCCAGGTTGGCAGTGCCAGGGGTAGTATCTGGGCATGACCCCCCTCCTCCCCCTGAGTGTAACACTCACATGAGCACCTCTGGGAGTTCTCCTCACCAGATGCAAGCCTTGGGAGACCAGCCGTTCTGCCCTCATGTTGATGTGAATTGTTTTTCTGATGTAATGGGGTGATTTGGGCATACTGCACTGATAATATTAGGCTAATTCTTTCAAATGGTGTTCCTGTCGCTCCCAGTCACTGACGGGGGGAGGGAATCCACGTCACACGTTCAAGTCGACGTGAAATGCAATTTGGCTGTTCTTGCGAGATTCTCTGCTCCCGTCACCAATCCCACCTGCACCATCGGGAGCGGAAAATCTCAGCCAATGCCTCCATTTATAGAGCCAGTTGAAAGCTCTGGTTTCAGTATGAGACACTTTACAACCTCGTCTGTGGCTTTGTCAGACAATTACGCAGAACTTGGTTATTCATATTATGCAAAAGGTCTGTTTCTTTGAACCTGGCCCTGTTCCGTATCCAGACAGCAACATCCAAAAGCCTTGAACCTCACAAGCACCACAAACAACAATCCTATGGACTAATGAGAATATCTTGAACTAACAGTCAGATGATATCCTATTGGAGGGCAGCACAGTGGGTAGCACTGCAGTCTCACGGCGCCGAGGTCCCAGGTTCGATCCCAGCTCTGGGTCACTGTCCGTGTGAAGTTTGCACATTCTCCCCGTGTTTGCGTGGGTTTCGCCCCACATCCCAAAGATGTGCAGGGTAGGTGGATTGAACACGCTAAATTGCCCCTTAATTGGAAAAAAATTTGTAAATTTATTACAAAAAAAAAGATGATATCCTACTGGTGCATAACTCCTGGTTTCACTCCCAAGTTTAAAAAAGGCAAATCATTCCAATAAATTAGCACCAACCACCATTAACAGAAAAATTACTTTTGTGTTCAGTGATAAATATTTTCTCATTTTAAATATCACACTTGGAGCATATAACAGGACAGCAAAGTGTTGCAGACACTGGAAATCTCAAATATAAATAGTATTAAGATCCCGGACCAGACCCTAACATTTTTTAGGACACCAGACAAGAACCACAAACACAATTTTTTAAAAAACAAACATTATTCTTAACATGGAATTAAATACATTAACATAACAGAAATTGAGGGTGATGCGGTGGTGAGCACTGCTGCCTCACGGCACCGAGGACTCGGGTTTGATTCCAGTCCATGGTCTCTGTGTGGAGTTTGCACATTCTCCCCGTGACTGTGTGGGTCTCACCCTCACAATCCCCAAAAGATGTGCCGATTAGGTGGACTGGCCATGCTAAATTGCCTCTTAATTGGAGAAAAAAAAGAATTGGGTAAATTTATTTTTAAAAAGGAAAACAGAATAACAGAAATAGCTTACAATTAACAGTTAAACAATTTGTAACAATAAACGGAAATACTTTAACTTTTAACTGATACCTTCTCTATCTCAAATTAAGCAAAACCCATCACAGGTCAAAAGCCACTTATAAATAAAGGTAACAAACTCAGGAATACTTGCTGTCCTCTGGATAGATGTTTCTTGGAAAGACTGCTTGTAGAGAGAGAGTGTTAGATCCTTTGAGGAAACAGCTTGTAAGTTCTGCTGTCTTTTGACTAAAGGTAAAACTGCCTGCTACCGACCTGGCTCCTCCAATTAATTACCTCATCTTTATCCTACTCAGATCCCCTGACCTGCTTACCTAAGTTTAAACACAATGTCTCAAATTATCTACTCTGCAGGGAATTTTCTTTCTATAAAAAATTCCATTAGGCCTGTGATCATAAACTTATGTGGTTGGAATGAATGATGAGCTCACTTTTACCACATCTCAATTGCACCTTTTGCAGCTATAGAGTCTACCTGTAGGTTAAACCAGGATGTTTAAAAAAAATTCTGCAACAGATATGTACAATATAATCTATATAATAAATGTTCTACATTCATCACAATAGAAAATGCTAGAAATACTCAGCTGGTCAGTCAGCATCTGTGGAGAGAGAAAAACAGAGTTGATGTTTCAGGTCCAAGATCTGCACTAGCTCTGACATCGGTCGGGTCACTGACTTCTGTTTCTCTTTGTACAGATGCCGCCAGACCTGCTGAACATTTCTAATGCTTCATGTTTCTTTGAGCAAAAATAACCCCTTCTGTCCGCCCTCCGAAAAGCAATCAGACACTTGTGAGCCTCTTATTCCCCTTTAGTCAGAAACCCAACAGCAGCTGCCTGGGGTATGGTTTGGCACAATGTTAAACATGAATTTAAAAAAACACTAAGGTATGAAGAAAACATACACATCTTGCTAAGCCAAAAAAAATCAATGCAATAAATTGATAGTTTTAAAAAATGAGTCATTAATAAAAATGACCATTAAAATGTGCCATGAGCAGTGCTGACTGATAAATTCTTTCTCGCCTTTTCATTTAAGAGGCAGAGTGAGAAAGAGACAGACTAGACACCAAGACCTAGGCACCAGGAAGGGGAGGGGGGAGGGGGGGGGGGGGGGGGACCAAGGCTGAGCTAAGGAGCTGGGTATAACTATTACTGACCTTGTATTCATCTCTGGTGGTGCTGACCCTAAATTGGCCTTGGCAGAATTTATATGAAAGTGAGAGCCAGAAGCAGGTTGACTATCAGGCTTGGGTGTTCCTCCTTTCCTTGTCTGGTGTGTGGATAATTGTTTGGCGGAGGGGGATGGAGGGTTGAGGGGAAGGGTTCCCACAACGAACAGCCTGTGTGTGTTTCTGGCTGGTTTGCTCCCAGAGACAGATTTTGTTTATTTTTATTTCTTAAAGAGCACCCGGCCTAGGTTGACTCCCCTGCCCTATCCCTCTAACCCACCTAACCTGCACATCCCTGGACACTAAGGGGCAATTTTATCATGGTCAATCCACCTAATCTGCATGTTTTTGGATTGTGGGAGGAAACTGGAGCGCCGGGAGGAAACCCATGCAGACACTGGGAAACAGTGCAAACTCCACACAGCCAGAGTGGCACAGTGGTGCAGTTGTTAGCCCTGCTGCCTCCGGCGCTGAGGGCCTGGGTTTGATCCCAGCCCCGGGTCACTGTCTGTGTGGAGTTTGCACATAATAATAATATTTCTCAGTGTCACACGTAGGCTTACATTAAAACTGCAATGAAGTTACTGTGAAAATCCCCTAGTTGCCGCACTCCGGCGCCTGTTCGAGTACATTGAGGGAGAATTCAGAATGTCCAAATTACCTAACAAGCACGTCTTTCGGGACTTGTGGGAGGAAACCGGAGCGCCAGGAGGAATCCCACGGAGACACGGGGAAAAATGCAGACTCCACAGTGACCAACCCGTGTCTGTGGGTTTCACCCCCGTAACCCAAAAATGTGCAGGTTAGGTGGATTAGCCATGCTAAATTGCCCCTTAATTGGGAAAATAATAATTGGGTACTCCAAATTTATAACAGAAAAAAAGCTCCACACATTCACCCAAGACTGGCACCAAACTCGGATCCCTGGAGCTGTGAGGCAGTACTGCTAACCACTGTGTCATTCTCTCACTCCTTCATCCAATTTTTCTTGACAATTCCACATTCAATAGCAAAGAAGCATTTTGGTTGTGTATGGAAAATAAATAAATGCACTAAAGAATTACTGCAATTCGGCCTCACGCTTAATTGCCCCTTAATTGGAAATAAAAAGAATTGGTTACTGTAAACGTATATAAAAAAAAAGGAAGTGCCAGATGTAAAATTCTCATTCAGTATTGCACATGGCCTCGCTTACAGGCATGGCATATACTCAGGGTGGCATCACCACACAATGGTTCCGATGTCAGATTAGTAGATGGCTCTGCAGAAGCGACTGCATGCCAGCTCTATGGGGATATTCTGGGATGGTGTCGTTAAAACACTTTCTGTTCCAATTTCTTGCAACTGTGTAAGTTATAGAGTTGCTATTTATTCAGCAGGTTAATGCCTACTCATAGTATAACTGTGCAAAGTTACTGTGTGAATATTTCCCTGCTATTTTCAAATGGAAAATGTAATGTGCAATTCCCCATTCTATGTCTTTCAAACAAATAACTTAAAAATTCTTGGGGGCGAAAGTGAGAATGAAGCAAACCCTGTTCTGAAAAGCTGGCGGTCTTTGCCACCTTGTGGTGCTTTGTGGTATTGCAGTGCTTTCTCCTTAACCGAGGATGACTCATGCTTGTTTTTCAGTACTTGGGCTGGCACCACAATACTTTTGCGGCCACAGGCAACTCATAATGTTGATAGATGGTTCACAGTCTTGATTGCAATAACTGTCTGGAACATGGAAAAACTGGTCGGATTACCAACTTTCTCATGTTCCATTAATTGATTCTTTCAGAGGCAAAAAGAGGCAGTCAAGAGCCTCAAGGCAGTGGAGACTAATACACGAGACTAATTCACCATGTCAGAAGGATTGAGTGATGGCTAAAACTTAGAGAAACCCTGTCATGGAAGGAGTATTTTAAAGAGGTATTTCAGATTTTTTGCAGACAAAAGATACATGCTGTCAAAGCTTTTTGTCTTGCATTCATCAGGGCAGATTCACAAGAATACCATATCTCAAAGGGAACAACAATTTATATTGCATGAGATGAGAGCGCTGATTGGTTATCAGATGGACTCTGATTGGTAGAGGTGTTGCCATGGAGAATGCATCAGGGAACAGTAAACTGCCAAGCTTTCGTTTAAATTTAAACCAGGAAAGTTGACTCTGGTTGGTCAAGGCATTGCCCAGGGAATAAACCAGAGAATGGTTGTCCTGATCTTTTGTTTTGTTGAAAAAGGCACAGTGCATCAACACGTTCTTTCTGTTTTCAAAGGACAGCTCTCTGTGAGTGATTGACTGGTGGACTGTGTCAAGGTCACTTGGCAGAATGCTTTGTCACCAGGACTTTCAGACAAGTGCCAAGATGTAGCTTGGCTGGTGGTGAGAAAGGCCCTCTCTGTCAGATCCTTCCTGCATGTCTGGAATCTCAGCTCCTCCGCTGCCCTTGATGCGACTGCAGTGGGGAAAGAACGTCACCTTCATTAAGCAGGTCTGGAAAGATGTGCAGTCGTTCTTCATCCCGAGCAGCTGTACAACACAGGATTGGCTGCTCTAGGGGCTTTTCCTCGGGATGCTCACCAATGTAAACATAACTATTGCCAGAGGACCATTGACTCGATTAAAGATGCTCTTTGGTCTGCCCAAAACCTGTTGATCTTCCAGTGCAAAGAGTGTCGCAGCTGACAGATTCCGAAGTCCAGGACTAAGTCCTCGGGGACGCATTAAAGCTTGACGAAGCTACTACAAAGGCTCACTGGGGAAAGGTCAGTACGTAAGGCCCTCCTGCCAAAGTACATTAAGGGCTGGAAACTCTGCAATACCCCTCGGGCTGTAAGTTCAATATGAAAATATCGTAAATGTTGTAGGAGACGCCTCAAGGTGTCACACACTGCACTGAAAGAAACTGATCTGTTTTGCACATTGTCCACTGTCAAGGTTGAAATGCTGGGTAATATACTTTTGGGGTGTGATAACACTGACGAGGAACATGAGGAATCACTCATTCATCTCCCTGCGGGGCTCATTGAGTACACATTCCCATTGTAATAGGCTGAGGCAAGGCCAGCTGGGAGTCTTTGTCGAGCCTTTTAAATACCATCCCAGACCCGGACTTGGAGTTCCTGTTAGTCCTGGGCTGGGACACTAGTGTTGTACGCCACGGTGCAGTTTTACTTTTGAGTTAAAATAAAATTGATTTAACCTACAGCTTCCTGTCTCCTGGATCACTACACTGGCGATGAGGGGCAAGAACGGGATTCTGGACAGCTCTACTTAAAAGGAAACGTATGAAGGGAACCCGGAAATGCCATTATTTGGGAAACTCGAGCCATATGATGCAGGGGGGGGAGGATTAGCCCCAGTACTCCCAAAGAATGTGCTATTTCTTTCATGCGAATGACGTAGAGGTTTTACTTGGAGGGCCGAAGGGCCTGTTCCTGTGCTGTATTGTTCTTTGTTCTTTATTGACGACTGACAGACGGTAAACCTCTTGACTTCCTGTGGAGCCCAGACATTCAGCATCATTAAGAGGCCAACACCAAACTGGCTCAGTTCCTTTTCAACGACAGGACCATGCCGCACATGATCATAGATCATAGAATTTACCTAAGTGGGAAAGTGGACTCGAAACAGGAGGCTCAAAAGAAAGATTATGACACCTGACGACCCAATAGGACTTTCAGGCTGGGAGATGCTGTCTATATTTAAATGTCAAAGACGGGTCCCTGGATCCCGGGAGTGGTAGTTCAGAAGACAGGCCCTGAGTCATACAAGGACCAGGAAGAGGACCATAAAAAAGCACGTGGACCATCTTCGTGGCAGGGAATGCTCGACTGCAGAGATGACTCCAAGTGGGCAATACCTTCGACGTTGGGGGTAGAACTCCCATTAGAGGCCCTTCGACGCTCAGCGAGGAAGTGATGATTCCCTGTCCGTTTTATGGCCCAGTTCCGACTCTACTGACGATGGACTCAAGGCCGTTTGCAAAGTGGCGCAGGAAGCCTCATGGCTGCGGGAGCCAGGGGGAGGATCTGGACTTGGAGGGGCAGGGGGTTGTGGCGGGAGAGATGTGATACCCCTCAATGAGCAACCACTCGTTGATCTCCCTGTGGGGCTCGCAGAGTAAGAGTTCCCATGGTTACAGGTTGAGGCCTGTCCAGCTCGGACTCGCTATCGAGCCTCTTAAATACCATCCCAGACCCGGACTGGGAGTTCCTGTTAGTGCCGGTCTGGGACACCCGTGTTGCACACCGCAGGTGCAACTTTACTCTTGAGTTCAAATAAATTTGGTTTAACCTCTAACCTTTGTGTCGCCTGGATTACTACGGCGGGGGGGGGGGGGGGGGGGACGGAAAATCAAAGGTGTATGAGGCAGTAGTGTGGCAAGGGGGGGGAGAGAATGGTAATTACCAAATTGAATTGACAACGGGGACAGTTTTTCTCAGCTGGCTATACTCAGCTGACATGCGATGTAATTCTGATGTTGCTGTGCAGGTATTGAGGGATGTGATGTGGGAGTGAGGAGAGGCTCCTGAGACCATGTTTGACGTGTCTGTTTATGGTGCTGCCAAGACTCTTCCTCCGGCTGCATGACACAGTTTCAGAGTAACATCCCCTCCTCCAGGCTGTGTTCTGCACATTGGGGGTTTGATGCTAAACTCAAGGTGACAGCAATATTCTTCCCACCTTGCTGTTCACCCGGCAACACTAACTCAGTGACGATCTTCTTGTGCTTGCATTAAGCAAGCAAGGCCAATTTTGTGAATTCTGTGGAAGAAAATAAACACTTAATCAGACAGATCTGACAAGACGTGGTCACTCCCTGCTCATTTTAGCTGAGAGACCTTTGGCAACTGACACCGAATAATTGACACACATGGCCAATCCACCTACCCTGCGCATCTTTTAGGGTAGGTGGATTGGCCACGCTAAATTGCCCCTTAATTAGAAAAATTGAAAACAAGAAAGTAAACGGAGTTCCATTGTCGCTTACAACCTGCTCTCATCTACCAAATCTTGCAAATATTTAATCCAACTTCTCAATAGTTTGTTCTGTTGTTGTGGATTTCATAATCAACACTTCCGGCCATTTAGAGTGTACATGCACAATCACTATGAACAAGTGTCTCTCACCTGGAGCAACGTGGTCTTTGTGTATTCTCTGCCGCGGCTGTGTCGTCCATTCCCATGGATGTAAGGGTTGCAGCGATGGAGTGTTCCTCAGTTTTGAGCAGGACTGGCATTGCTCCACTCCCTCTTCAATTTGAGCACCTAATCCTGGCCACCAAAAATAACTGCGTGCCAGTTCCTTCATCCTCACCTTCATCCCCGTCTTCCCCCTCCCAATATCCCTTGATCCCTTTAGCCCCAAGAACCAAATCTAATTCCTCTTGAAATCACACAATGTTTTGGCCTCAACTACTTTCTGTGGTAGTGAATTCGACAGATTCACCACTCTCTGGGTGAAGAAATTTCTCCTCACCTTATCCTCAAACTCTGACCCATAGTTCTGGACTCCCCCACCATCGGGAACATTCTTTCTGAATGTACCCTGTTTAATCCTGTTAGAATTTTATAAGTTTATATGATATCTCCTCTCACTCTTCTAAACTGCAATGAATATAATCCGACCCGATGTAGTCTCTCCTCATATGAAATCCCGCCATCTCCGGAATCAGCCTGGTAAGCCTTTGCTGCACTCCCTCCATGGCAAGAACATCCTTCCTCAGATAAGGACACCAAAACGGCACACAGTACTCCAGGTGTGGCCTCACCAATGCCCTATACATTTGCAGTAAAACCCCGAGGGTGGAGGAGGCCGAGTATTCGGCTCTTGCAATTTCGGACCATGCTCCGCATTGGGTGGATCTGGAGATGGGGGAGGTGCAGGACCAGCGCCCGCTTTGGCGTCTGGACGTGGGGTTGTTGGCTGATGAGGAGGTGTGCAGGAGGGTTCGGGGATGTATCGAGAGGTACCTCGAGGTCAATGATACTGGGGAGATCCAGGTGGGGATGGTGTGGGAGGCTCTGAAGGCAGTGATTAGGGGGGAGTTGATCTCCATCCGAGCCCATAGGGAGAGGGGGGAGAGGAGGGAGAGGGAGAGACTGGTGGGGGAGCTGTTGAGTGTGGATAGGAGGTACGCGGAGGCCCCGGAGGAGGGATTGCTGGGGGAGCAGCGTAGCCTGCAGGCCAAGTTTGATTTATTGACCACCAGAAAGGCGGAGACACAGTGGAGGAAGGCGCAGGGAGCGGTCTATGAGTATGGAGAGAAGGCGAGCAGGATGCTGGCGCATCAGCTTCGTAAGCGGGACATGGTTAGGGAGATTGGTGGAGTGAAGGATAGGGGTGGGAATGTGGTGCGGCAGGGGGCAGAGGTCAATGAGGTCTTTAGGGACTTCTACAGGGAACTGTACCGGTCGGAGCCGCTGGTGGTGGGAGGGGGAATGGAGAGCTTTTTGGACAGGCTGCGATTTCCAAGGGTGCAGGAGGAGCAGGTGGAGGGACTGGGGGCGCCGATCGAGTTGGAGAAGCTGGTCAGTGGGATTGGCCACATGCAGTCGGGGAAGGCGCCGGGACCGGATGGGTTCCCGGTTGAATTTTATAAGAAATACGCGGACCTGTTGGGCCCCCTGTTGGTTAGGACCTTTAACGAGGCATGGGAGGGGGGTGTTCTGCCCCCGACGATGTCTCGGGCGCTAATCTCCCTGATCCTGAAGCGTGATAAGGACCCCTTGCAGTGCGGTTCATACAGGCCTATTTCACTGCTGAATGTGGACGCCAAGTTGCTGCCGAAGATCTTGGCCACTAGAATAGAGGACTGGGTGCCAGGGGTGATACATGAAGATCAGGCGGGTTTTGTGAAGGGGAGGCAGCTGAACACTAACGTGCGAAGGCTGCTAAATGTGATAATGATGCCGGCAGCAGAAGGGGAGGCGGAGATTGTGGTGGCATTGGATGCGGAGAAGGCCTCTGACAGGGTTGAGTGGGGGTACTTGTGGGAGGTGTTGGAGAGGTTCGGGTTTGGGGTGGGGTTTATTAAATGGGTGAGGTTGCTGTACGAGGCCCCGATGACGAGTGTAGCGACAAATGGGAGGAGGTCCGAGTACTTCAGGCTCCACCGTGGGACGAGGCAGGGGTGCCCCCTGTCCCCCTTGCTTTTTGCGTTGGCAATTGAGCCTCTTGCCATGGCTCTCAGGGAGTCGGGGAGGTGGAGGGGTTTGGTGCGGGGTGGGGAGGAGCACCGAGTGTCGCTGTATGCAGACGACTTGCTGCTGTATGTAGCAGACCCGGTGGGGGGAATGCCGGAGGTGATGGAGATTCTTGCTGAGTTCGGGAGTTTCTCGGGATATAAATTGAACCTGGGCAAGAGTGAGCTGTTTGTTGTACACCTGGGAGATCAGGAGGAGGGGATTGGTAGGCTCCCGCTAAAGAGGGCAGTGAGGAGTTTTAGGTACCTGGGGGTTCAGGTGGCTAGGAGCTGGGGGACTCTGCACAAGCTCAATTTTACTAGGTTGGTGGAGCAGATGGAGGAGGAATTTAAAAGGTGGGACATGCTGCCGTTGTCGTTGGCAGGTAGAGTACAGTCTGTTAAAATGACGGTGCTCCCGAGGTTTTTGTTTTTGTTTCAGTGCTTCCCCATTTTCATTCTGAGGGCCTTTTTTAGGAGGGTGAACAGCAGCATTCTGGGATTTGTTTGGGCGCACGGGACTCCGAGGGTAAGGAGGGTCTTTTTGGAGCGGGGCAGGGATAGAGGGGGGCTGGCGCTGCCCAACCTCTCTGGGTACTATTGGGCGGCTAATGTCTCGATGGTACGTAAGTGGGTAATGGATGGGGAGGGGGCAACATGTAAACGGATGGACATGGCGTCCTGTGGAGGCACGAGCCTGAAGGCACTGGTAACGGCGCCGCTGCCGCTCCCTCCAACGAGGTTCACTACGAGCCCGGTGGTGGCGGCTACCCTCAAAATTTGGGGGCAGTGGAGGCGACACAGGGGGGAAGCGGGGGCTCGGTGGAGGCCCCGCTGCGGGGGAACCACAGGTTTGTCCCAGGGAACATGGATGGCGGGTTCCTGGGGTGGCACAGGGCGGGCATTAGGAAGTTAGGAGACCTGTTCATTGATGGGAGGTTTGCGAGCCTGGGTGAACTGGAGGAGAAGTTTGAGCTCCCCCCGGGGAATATGTTCAGGTACCTTCAGGTCAAGGCGTTTGCTAGGCGGCAGGTGGAGGGGTTCCCTTAGCTGCCCCCGCTGGGGGTAAGGGATAGGGTGCTTTCGGGGGTGTGGGTCGGGAATGGGAAGGTGACTGACGTCTACCAGGTGATGCAGGAGGTGGAGGAGGCGTCGGTAGAGGAGCTGAAGGCTAAGTGGGAAGTGGAGCTGGGGGAGCAGATTGAGGAGGGGACATGGGCGGACGCCCTGGGGAGGGTGAACTCCTCCTCTTCATGTGCGAGGCTTAGCCTCATCCAGTTCAAGGTACTGCACAGGTCTCATATGTCCGGCACGAGGATGAGCAAGTTCTTTGGGGGTGAGGACAGGTGCATTAGGTGTTCGGGGAGCCCAGCGAACCATGCCCATATGTTTTGGGCATGCCCGGCACTGGGGGAATTCTGGCAGGGGGTGGCGAGGACGGTGTTGAGGGTGGTAGGGTCCAGGGTCAAGCCAGGCTGGGGACTCGCGATATTTGGGGTTGGGGTGGAGCCGGGAGTGCAGGAGACGAAAGAGGCCGATGTTTTGGCCTTTGCGTCCCTAGTAGCCCGGCGGAGGATCTTGCTGCAGTGGAAAGATGCGAGACCTCCGAGCGTGGAGACCTGGATCAATGACATGGCGGGATTCATTAAGCTGGATCAAATTCGCCCTGAGGGTGTCGGTACAAGGGTTCTTTAGGAGGTGGCAGCCTTTCCTCGACTTTCTGGCTCAACGATCAGGAACTAGGTCAGCAGCAGCAGCAACCCGGGGGGGGGAGGGGGAGCCTTAGGGGGGTAGTGTTTAAGTTAATTTGCTTATTGTTAATTTATTTTGTTGTTTATTGGGTTTGTGTGTGGGGGGAGGGGGGGGTTTGTTATATGCGTTGTTACGGGTGCCGAGGGGTGTTTATTATTATTGTTATTATTGTTCTGTTGATATATATTTTTCAAAGAATTCCAATAAAAATTAGTTTAAAAAAAAAACATTTGCAGTAAAACATCCCTATTCCTATGCTCAAATCCTCTCGCTATGAAGGCCGAAATACCATTTGCCTATTTTACTGCCTGTTGTACCTGCACGCTTACATTCAGTGACTGATGCATGAGGACACCAAGGTCTCGCTGAGTGTCCACCTCTCTCAATTTACACCCATTCAAATAATAATCTTAGAATTTAGAACAGTACAGCACAGAACAGGCCCTTCGGCCCTCGATGTTGTGCCGAGCAATGATCACCCTACTCAAACCCACGTATCCACCCTATACCCATAACCCAACAACCCCCCCCCCCCCCCCCCCCCAACCTTACTTTTTAGGACACTACGGGCAATTTAGCATGGCCAATCCACCTAACCCGCACATCTTTGGACTGTGAGAGGAAACCGGAGCACCCGGAGGAAACCCACGCACACACGGGGAGGACGTGCAGACTCCGCACAGACAGTGACCCAGCCGGGAATCGAACCTGGGACCCTGGAGCTGTGAAGCATTTATGCTAACCACCATGCTACCCTGCTGCCCTATCTGCCTATCTGCCTTCCTATTTTTGCTGTGGGTAAACTCACATGAATCCACATTATACTGCACCTGCCATGCATGTGTCCACTCACTCAGCCTGTCCCAATCCCTCTGAAGCATCTCTGTATCCTCCTCACATCTCACCCTCCCACCCATCTTAGTATCATCTGCAAATTTGGAGATAATACATTTAATTCCCTCGTCCAAATCACTAATACATAATTTAGAGTTTCAAACTTATTTCATTTAGAATTTAGACAAATTTGCCGTAATTATTAATCCCAGAAATGACCACAGTTATGTCACGTTTTGAGGATGTGTTTCTTCTAAGATTTCTATCATCTTTTTTGGCTCCTTATGCAAGTCACCCTTACCAATGATGTGATCCAGGTAGTTTATGAAAGTCTTAAAAAAAAGTCACTCTTTTCCTTTTTAACTCTGAAATTATGGTTGCGTATATGTTCCAGTGTAGCTTCCAAGTTCTTCAAATCCTCTTGTTCACTTGACCCAGTGATGAGGATATTGTCATGTTCTGGAGACTGGTCGATCTGAATGATGAACTACAGAACATCTAGTTTAAATACTTTATTTCGAAACAACTGCATGATAAAGATAACTAGGATAAATAACTCTAATTAACTATTATAACCACATTCAGAATGCCGTGGCACGCAAAAATCTCTTTGACATTCATGGATAGAGCAGGGCGAGGAATGGTTGTTGCAGGTGCCGGGGTTTAGATATTTCAGTAAGCTTAGGGAAGGTGGTAAGAGAGGGGGAGGGGTGGCATTGTTAGTCAAGGACAGTATCACGGTGGCTGAGAGGACATTTGATGAGGACTCGAATACTGAGGTAGTATGGGCTGAGTTAAGAAACAGGAAAGGAGAGGTCATCCTGTTAGGGATTTTCTACAGGCCCACAAAAAGTTCCAGATATGTAGAGGAAAGGATTGCAAAGGTGATTCTGGATAGGAGCGAAAGTAACAGGGTAGTTGTTATGGGGGTCATTAACTTTCCAAATATTGACTCGAAACACTATAGTTCGAGTACTTTAGATGGGTCCGTTTTTGTCCAATGTGTGCAGGAGGGTTTCCTGATGCAGTATGTAGATAGGCCAACAAGAGGCGAGGCCGTATTGGATTTGGTACTGGGTAATGAACCAGGACGGGTATTAGATTTGGAGGTAGGTGAGCACTTTGGTGATAGTGATCACAATTCGATTACGTTTACTTTAGCGATGGAAAGGGATAGGTATACACCGCAGGGCAAGAGTTATAGCTGGGGGAAAGGCAATTATGATGCGATGAGGCAAGACTTAGGATGCATCGGCTGGAGAGGAAAACTGCAGGGGATGGACACAATGGAAATGTGGAGCATGTTCAAGGAACAGCTACTGCGTGTCCTTGATATGTATGTACCTGTTAGGCAGGGAGGAAGTGGTCAAGCGAGGGAACCATGGGTTACTAAAGCAGTTGAAACACTTGTCAAGAGGAAGAAGGAGGCTTATGTAAAGATGAGACGTGGTGGTTCAGTTAGGGTGCTCGAGAGTTACAAGTTAGCTAGGAAGGCTCTAAAGAGAGCTAAGAAGAGCCAAGCGAGGACATGAGAAGTCTTTGGCAGGTAGGATCAAGGATAACCCTAAAGCTTTCTAGAGATATGTCAGGAATAAAAGAATGACTAAGGTAAGAGTAGGGCCAGTCAAGGACAGTAGTGGGAAGTTGTGCGTGGAGTCCGAGGAGATAGGAGAGGTGCTAAATGAGTATTTTTCGTCTGTATTCACACAGGAAAAAGACAAAGTTGCCGAAGAGAATACTGAGATACAGGCTACTAGACTAGAAGGGCTTGAGGTTCATAAGGAGGAGGTGTTAGCGATTCTGGAAAGTGTGAAAATAGATACGTTCCCTGGGCCGGATGGGATTTATCCTAGGATTCTCTGGGAAGCTAGGGAGGAGATTGCTGAGCCTTTGGCTTTGATCTTTAAGTCATCTTTGTCTACAGGAATAGTGCCAGAAGACTGGAGGATAGCAAATGTTGTCCCCTTGTTCAAGAAGGGGAGTAGAGACAACCCCGGTAACTATAGACCAGTGAGCCTTACTTCTGTTGTGGGAAAAGTCTTGGAAAGGTTTATAAGAGATAGGATGTATAATCATCTGGAAAGGAATAATTTGATTAGAGATAGTCAACATGGTTTTGTGAAGGGTAGGTCATGCCTCACAAACCTCATTGAGTCCTTCGAGAAGGTGACCAAACAGGTGGATGAGGGTAAAGCAGTTGATGCGGTGTATATGGATTTCAGTAAAGCGTTTGATGAGGTTCCCCACGGTAGGCTATTGCAGAAAATACAGAGGCATGGGATTCAGGGTGATTTAGCAGTTTGGATCAGAAATTGGCTAGCTGGAGCTGTTAGCGGAATTTGGGGGCTTCTCGGGCTATAAGCTGAATTTAGGAAAGAGCGAGGTATTTGTAGTGCACCCGGGAGATCAGGAGGAGGGAATTGGGAGGCTCCCCTTCAGGAGGGCAGTGAAGAGTTTCAGGTACCTGGGGGTGCAGGTGGCCAGGAACTGGGGGGCTCTTCATAAGCTTAACTTCACCAGACTAGTGGAACAGATGGAGGAGGAATTTAAAAGGTGGGACATGGTGCCGCTATCGCTGGCAGGCAGAGTGCAATCCGTCAAAATGACGGTTCTCCCGAGGTTCTTGTTCCTCTTCCAGTGCTTGCCCATCTTTATCCCTAGGGCCTTTTTTAAAAGGGTGACCAGCAGCATCATGAGCTTTGTTTGGGCGCACGGGACCCCGAGGGTCAAGAGGGTCTTCTTGGAGCGGAGTAGAGATGGGGGGGGCTGGCGTTGCCCAACATCTCGGGGTACTACTGGGCGGCCAACGTGTCGATGGTGCGTAAGTGGGTGATGGAGGGGGAGGGGGCAGCATGGAAATGGATGGAGAGAGCGTCCTGTGGGGATACGAGCCTGGGGGCCCTGGTAACGGCGCCGTGGCCGCTCCCTCCCACGAGGTATACCACGAGTCCGGTGGTGGCGGCTACCCTCAAGATTTGGGGGCAGTGGAGACGACATAGGGGAGAAGTGGGGGGCTCGATGGAGGCTCTGTTAAGGGGGAACCATAGGTTCGTCCCGGGGAACATGGATGGGGGATTTCGGGGATGGTATAGAGCGGGCATTAGACAGCTGAGGGACCTGTTTATCGACGGAAGGTTTGCGAGCCTGGGGGAGTTGGAGGAGAAATTTGGGCTCCCGCCGGGAAACATGTTTAGATATCTGCAGGTAAAGGCATTTGCTAGACGGCAGGTGGAGGGATTCCCTGCGCTCCCCGCGAGGGGGGTGAGTGACAGGGTGCTCTCGGGGGTCTGGGTCGGGGAGGGGAAGATATCCGATATCTACAAGCTTATGCAGGAGGTGGAAGGGGCGTCAGTAGAGGAGCTGAAAACAAAGTGGGAGGGGGAACTGGGGGAACAGATCGAAGACGGGACATGGGCTGATGCCCTGGAGAGGGTAAATTCTTCCTCCTCGTGTGCGCGGCTTAGCCTCATCCAATTCAAGGTGCTGCATAGGGCCCACATGACTGGGATGAGGATGAGTAGGTTCTTTGGGGGTGAAGATAGGTGTGTCAGGTGCTCGGGGAGTCCGGCGAACCATGCCCATATGTTCTGGGCATGCCCGGCATTGGAGGAGTTCTGGAAGGGGGTGGCGAGGACGGTGTCAAGGGTGGTGGAATCCAGGGTCAAGCCAGGATGGGGACTCGCGATCTTTGGGGTTGGGGTAGAGCCGGGAGTGCAGGAGGCCAAAGAGGCCGGTGTGCTGGCCTTTGCGTCCCTAGTAGCCCGGCGAAGGATTTTGCTACAGTGGAAGGACGCGAGGGGGGGGGGGGGGGGTTGATTATGTTGGCTTATTTTATTTAAATTTGATTTATTTAATTTTAATTTATGGTTAAGTTCTCTTGTTGGGGGGGTGGGGGGAGTGTGATACATGTGATGTTACGATATGGGTGGAATTGTGGGTGTTATGGGGCTGTTAGTTGCATATTACTGCTTGTTGCTATACTTGTTGTTATATTTTTATATTTTCTGTAAAAAATTCCAATAAAAATTATTTCAAAAAAAAAGAAATTGGCTAGCTGATAGAAGACAAAGGGTGGTGGTTGATGGGAAATGTTCAGCCTGGAGTCCAGTTACTAGTGGTGTACCACAAGGATCTGTTTTGGGGCCGCTGCTGTTTGTCATTTTTATAAATGACCTGGAGGAGGGCGTAGAAGGATGGGTGAGTAAATTTGCAGATGACACTAAAGTCGGTGGAGTTGTGGACAGTGCAGAAGGATGTTACAAGTTACAGAAGGACATAGATAAGCTGCAGAGCTGGGCTGACAGGTGGCAAATGGAGTTTAATGCAGAAAAGTGTGACTTGATTCATTTTGGAAGGAATCACAGGAAGACAGAGTACTGGGCTAATGGCAAGATTCTTGGTAGTGTGGATGAGCAGAGAGATCTCGGTGTCCATGTCCATAGATCTCTGAAAGTTGCCATCCAGGTTGAGAGGGTTGTTAAGAAGGCGTACGGTGTGTTAGCTTTTATTGGCAGAGGAATTGAGTTTCGGAGCCATGAGGTCATGTTGCAGTTGTACAAAACTCTGGTGCGGCCGCATTTGGAGTATTGCGTGCAGTTCTGGTCGCCACATTATAGGAAGGATGTGGAAACATTGGAAAGGGTACAGAGGAGATTTACCAGGATGTTGCCTGGTATTGAGGGAAGATCATATGAGGAAAGGCTGAAGGACTTGAGGCTGTTTTCGTAAGAGAGAAGAAGGTTAAGAGGTGACTTAATTGGGGCATACAAGATGATCAAAGGATTAGATAGGGTGGACAGTGAGAGCCTTTTTCCTCGGATGGTGATGTCCAGCACGAGGGGACATAGCTTTAAATTGAGGGGAGATAGATATAGGACAGATGTCAGAGATAGGTTCTTTACTCAGAGAGTAGTAAGGGCGTGGAATGCCCTGCCTGCAACAATAGTGGACTCGCCAACACTAAGGGCATTTAAATGGTCATTGGATAGGCATATGGACGATAAGGGAATAGTGTAGAGGGGCTTTAGAGGGGTTTCACAGGACGGCGCAACATCAAGGGCCGAAGGGCCTGTACTGCGCTGTAATGTTCTATATTTTATGTTCTATGTTAATGACACATCTGGCCGTAGAATTTGACAGCTGTGCTGTCTCCAGGTAGGTAGGGAAATAGTCTATGACCAGAAGGTACTCCTTTCCATTTTAATGGAAAAGATCCATTCCAACCTTCTGCCACGGTGTCTTGACTGTCTCGCTCAGCTGCAAAGGTTCCTTGCTCTGCCTACGCTGAAACCTTTGGCATGTTTGACAGTTATCCACCATCAGTTCAATACCATGGTTTACCCCTGGCCAATAGACCGCCTCCCTGGCTCTACGCTTTCATTTTTCCGCCCCCAAGTGCCCTTCATGAGGATCATTGAACGTAGCGCCTGTGAAATCGCAATCCGCTGATCCCACAGCTAAAATCCATTCACGTCACTTAATTCTGCTCATATATTGTAGAAACTTGAGCAGGAATCTTTGAGCCATCCTTCATGAAGATACTTTCTCACTTTCTGCAGGACAGTGTCCTTGGCAGTTTCTTCTTTAATTATTTTTGACTTGTTGTCGGAGACTGGCAGAGACTCAGTTACCAGATTTACGTGGACCTGTATGTCCTCAAGCAGCTGGAACAGTTCCTCAATGCCAGCAGCTCTGGAGAGCGTGTCAGCCGCAATAATATGTTTACCCGGCGTATACACCAACTCAAAGTTACACTGTTGCAACTTCATGATCATTCGCTAAATCCTCGATGACATCTCATGAAGATTTGCTTTCATGATGGCTACCAGTGCCCTGAGATTAGTCTCCACACTGAAGGTTGGAAGCCCATACACGTAATCATGGAACTTTGTTAGCCCATTAATCAGCCTGAGGCATTCCTTTATGATTTGTACGTATCACCGTTCAGTATCAGACATTGATCTGGATGCATAGGCCACTGGAAGCCAGTCTCCTTCCAGATCCTACTGGAGTAGGACCACTCCCAAACCAGTCTCCTTCCAGATCCTACTGGAGTAGGACCACTCCCAAACCTACCTGTGACGCATCAGTTCAGATTTTTGTATATTTTGCTGGGTTGAAAAACGTCAGGACTGGCACCGTGGTGAGCGAAACTTGCAATGACTGCCACTCTTGTTCATGGCTGCTGCACTACTGGAAAGTTATGTCTTTCTTTATGGTCTTCACTAAGATGTGCTGTTTTAGCTGCCAAGTTGGGAATTAATTTGCTCACAAAATTCATCACGCCCAGCATCCTTACCAAGCCTTTTTATCTGTAGGGCGGGGCATCTGCAGAATTGCCCTTATTTTGTCTTGATGGGGCTGAAGCCCTTGTGCGGGGAGCTTGTCTCCCAGGAAGGTGATACTGTGCACACCGACTTGACATTTCACCCTGTTCAACTTCAGACCGTTTTTGTTGATACTTTTTTAGGACCCTGAGAAGCCGTCTATCACGCTCTTCTTGCGTCGATCCCCAAATAATTTTGCCATCCACAGAAATTCGGACCCCCGGAATCCCTTCAATGGCACGATGAAAGATCCCCAAAGCCGAAATGGCGCCAAATGACATCCTTAAGAAGCAATATCTTCCAAAGGGTGTGTTGAATGTGGACAATTTGGTGCTTTCATTATCTCGTTTAAGTTGCCAGATACCTTGTGATGCATCTAATTTGCTGAAACAAGTTGCTCCTGTCATTTTACATGTTATCTCCTCCCTTTTTGGTATAGGGTAGTGTTCCCATTTAATATTAAGATTCAAATCCTTACTTCCGGTGGCGGCTATGAAGGAGTAAGTCGCACATTTGGTGGCTCCAGCTCGGGTCGGACTTTTGGACCTTTTCCCCCGATTTTCTACTGGACTTGGACTGTAAAACTGAAGACAGAGGCAATTGTGTACTGAATTCCCACATCGGTGCATGGAGAGAAGGACTAGAAGTGCTCGTAAAGGCAGAAACAGAAAGACAGAGAAGGCTTGGGCTGAAGCTGCAGCAGGAGACAGCATGGCGGAGGACCAGACCTCTGGTTTGTCGACCCAGCGGTCAACGAAGCAGCTGATGCAAGTTATTCAGGAAGGCTTTGCTAAGCAGAAACAGGACTGCTTGGACCCGATAAAAGAGGCAATTGCACGGCTGGAGCTTAGATTGGACGACCAAGATCGGGCGATCCAGAAGGTAGAGAAGGCGCTGGCTGACCAGGAGGAACATCAAACTGCGGTGGAGTTGGAGGTGGCGATGCTGAGAGATCAGCAGAAGAAGCTCCTGGAGAAGGTGGAGGTCCTAGAGAATAGGTCCCGGCGGCAGAACTTGAGGTTCATCGTTGGGCTCCCAGAAGGGTCTGAAGGAGCGGACGCTGGGGCATACATAGCGGGCATGTTCGAGAAGCTGCTGGGGGATGGGGCATTCTCCCGACCCTTGGAGGTGGACATAGCCCACAGAGCGCTCGTGAGGAAGCCGTGAATGGGCGACCCCCCCGGGCAATGGTGGTGAGATTCCACAGGTACTTGGATAAGGAGCGTATTCTACAGTGGGCCAAGCAGACACGGAACTGTAAATGGGACAACAGTATCCTGCGGATATATCAGGACCTGAGTGCGGAGGTGGCCAGGAGAAGGGCGGGGTTTAACCAGATAAGATCGACCCTTTTTTTTTAAAAGGTGAAGCTCGGACGGTTGTTTCCGGCGTGTCTCTGGGTTACATACGAGGAGCAACATTTTAATTTTGAGTTGCCTGAGGAAGCGCTGGACTTCGTGAAAAGGAAAGGACTGGTGGCGGACTGAGAACTTTGAATTTTGCTGCAACGTTCATGTTTAAAAACGTTTCTTGTTTTCCGTTTTGTGGACGTTATTTGTAATGCCTTCTGTGTTGACTTGGGGCCAGTTGCAGAGTTGAGTGAGTCAAAGTTTTCATTTGCAGTGTTGGGGGATGGAGGTGTGTTTGTCTAGATGCTGGATCTTTTGTTTGATCTTTTCTTTGTTTGGTGTTTTTTTTTCTGTCGGGCAATTGCTTTGGGATCGTTTTTCATTTGAATATGTGTGTATGAGCGGGGGGAGGGTGGGGAGGGAACAATAGGTGGGAGAATGTCTGGCACCAGGGGCGAGAGTCACCAAGCTAGCTGGGCGGACAAGCTCACAGAAGCGTAGTGGGGGGTGAGCAGATGTTAGGCTTATCAAAGTGGTTGATTTAAATTGTGCTGTTACCGGGGGGGGGAGGTGGGGAAAATGTTTTGCTGACGAGGGAGGGACTTTTGCTGAAGAACAGAGAGGAGGTCGGGTGTGGCGGCTGCCTGGGGACAGGATGGTGGAGGCGTGGGCTGCTGGCTGGAGACTGGCCTAAGAGAGGGGATGGCTGATCGGCGAAGGGGGGGTGCGATGAGCCCCCCAACTAGGCTGATCACCTGGAATGTACGAGAGCTAAATGGGCTGGTCAAGAGGACATGTGTGTTTGTGCATTTGAGAGGACTGAAGGCGGACGTGGTAATGCTGCAGGAGATGCACCTCAGAGTAGCTGACCAGATTAGATTAAGTAAAGGTTGGGTCGGACAGGTTTTTCACTCGGGACTGGACTCGAAGACGAGAGGGGTCGCGATCCTGATCAATAAGCGTGTGGTGTTTGAGGCGTGTAGAATAGTTTCAGATGTGGGAGGTTGGTACATTATGGTCAGTGGGAAACTGGAGGGAGTGCAGGTGGTATTAGCAAATGTGTATGCGCCAAGTTGGGATAATGTGGAGTTTATATTCTGAGCAGGGCTTTAGAGACGGGGGTGGTGGACACGGGGTACTCAGCGATCACAATCTCAGATCATGCTCTGCACTGGGTTGACATGCAGGTTAGTAAAGACAGTAACCAACGTCCGCACTGGAGGTTAGATGTGGGACTTTTAGCTGACGAGGAGGTGTGCGAGCGGCTGAGGAAATGTATTCAGAACTACCTGCAGGTCAATGACACGGGGGAAATTTCGGCAGCGATGATCTGGGAAGCACTGAAGGAGGTGGTTAGAGGGGAGCTGATCTCGATACGGGCCCAAAGGGAGAAAGTGGACAGGGCAGAGACAGACCGACTGGTTAAGGAGATACTACAGATCGATGGGAGAAATGCGGAGACCCAGAGGCAGGGCTTTTAAGGGAACGGCGGAGGCTACAGGTGGAGTTCGGCTTGTTAACCACAGGGAGGGCGGTGGAGCAGCTGAGAAAGGTGAGGGGGGCGATCTATGAGTATGGAGAGAAGGCCAGCAGAATGCTTGCACAGCAGCTTAGAAAGAGGGAGGCAGCCAGGGAGATAAGGAAAGTAAATGATGGAGATGGGAACCGGGTTGGAGTTTTACAGTAGGCTGTATGGGTCGGAAACCCCTACAGGGCCGAGGGGATAAGGCACTTCCTAGGGCGGCTAAATTTCCCGAAGATGGACGGGCAGCTGGTAGAAGGGCTGGGGGCCCCGATCGGGATCGAAGAGATAGGGGAGGGTCTGAAGGGTAAGCAGTCGGGCAAAGCCACGGGGCCGGACGGGTACCCAGTGGAATTCTATAAAAAGTTCTCTGGGATATTGGGGCCGCTGTTGATGAGGACATTCAATGAGGTAAGGGAAAGAGCGGTGCTTTCCCCGACCATGTCACAGGCCATGATTTTATTGATCCTGAAGCGGGACAAGGACCTACAGGCCGATATCCCTATTGAATGTGGACGCCAAACTGCTGTCCAAATTTTTGTCCTCACGGATTGAGGATTATGTTCCGGACGTTATTGTGGAGGACCAGACGGGGTTTGTTGAGGGAAGGCAGTTGGTGGCCAATGTAAGAATGCTGTTGTGGTAGTATGACTAGGGGTATTACGGTAGCTTGGAAGTGAGCTGCTATTGGTGCAGAGGACTTGCTGCCCATTGGCCCGGGTAAGTCATGTGCCTCTCAGCCGATTGGCTGAGAGGTAGGTAGCTCCACCTACAAGGTGGGATATAAGAACCCGTGCTTCCCGGCAGTCGGCCTTTCTTTTGTACGTCTGCTGCCGGGTACACTTCTTGTGCATTAAAGCCTATCGTTTGGATCTCATCTACGTTTCGTGTCCATTGATTGTGCATCAGCTGTTAAATGTGATCATGATGCCCCCGGAAGGTAGGGAGGTGGGGGTAATGATGGCATTGGCCGCAGAGAAGGCCTTTGATCGGGTGGAATGGGAATATCTGTGGGAGGTACTGGGACAGTTCGGATTTGGGCGGGGCTTTATTGACTGGGTCAGGTTGTTGTATCAGGCACCTGTTGCGAGCGTACGGACGAATAGGACAACACCGGACTAGGCTGCATCGGGGGACGAGAAAGGGATGCCCCTTCTATCCACTGTTATTCACGTTAGCCATTGAGCCGCTGGCAATTGCTCTGAGAGCTTCAAGGGGCAGGGAGGGGCTGGTCCGGGAGGGAGTGGAACACAGAGTTTCGCTTTACGCAGACAACCTGCTTCTGTATGTATCGGACCCAGCAGAGGGGATGGAAGAAATCATGAGGATTTTCGGAGAATTTGGCCAGTTTTCGGGGTATAAACTAAATATGGGGAAAAGTGAGATGTTTGTGGTCCAGGCGAGGGGACAGGAGAGGTGATTGGGGGACCTGCCGTTTAGATTAGTAGGGGGAAGCTTTAGGTACCTAGGGATTCAAGTGGCGCAGGAATGGGACCGGCTGCACAAACAAAATCTGGTCCAACTAGTAGACCAAATGAAGGACAATTTTCAGAGGTGGGATGTGCTTCCGTTGTCACTGGCTGGGAGGGTGCAGTCGGTGAAGATGACGGTCCTCCCGAGATTCCTGTTTGTATTTCAGTGTCTCCCCATCTTTATTCCGCGGTCCTTTTTTAAATGGGTCAACAAAGTGATCTCTGGCTTCGTTTGGGCGGGCAAGACCCCGCGAGTAAGGAAGGGGATGCTTGAGCGAAGCTGGGGAGAGGGCGGGCTGGCGCTGCCAAACTTCAGTAACTACAATTGGCCGGCGAATATAGCCATGATCAGGAAGTGGGTGGTGGGGGAAGGGTCGGCATGGAAGCGTATGGAGGCGGCTTCATGCAAGGGCACCAGCTTAGGGGCGTTGATAATGGCGCCTCTGCCGTTCCCGCCGGCACGGTACTCCACCAGCCCCGTGGTGGTGGCGGCCCTGAGAGTCTGGGGGCAATGGAGGAGACATGTGGGAGCAGAGGGAGCATCGGTTTGGTATCCAATCTGTAATAATCACCGGTTTGCCCCGGGAAGGATGGACGGTGGGTAACGGAGCTGGCAAAGAGCAGGGATTGAGAGGGTGGGGGATATGTTTATAGAGGGGAGCTTTCCTAGATTGAGGAAGCTGGAGGAGAAATTTGGATTGGCGAAGTGAAACAAATTCAGGTATCTGCAGGTACAGGACTTCCTACGTAGGCAGGTTTCAACCTTCCTGCTCCTACCACCAAGGGGGATACAGGACAGGGTAGTTTCCAGAGTGTGGGTGGGAGAAGGGAGGGTCTCTGACATCTATAAGGAACTCATGGGGTCAGAGGATACGCTGACTGAGGAGCTGAAACGCAAGTGGGAGGAGGAGTTGGGAGGAGAGATAGAGGATGGTTTCTTGCCGGACACATTGAGTAGAATCAACACGTCCGCAACATGTGCCAGGCTCAGCCTGATACAATTCAAGGTCATTCACCGGGCTCACATGACAGTGGCCTGAATGAGCAGATTCTTTGGGGTGGAAGACAGGTGTGCAAAGTGCGCGGGAGGATCACCGAACTATGTCCACATGTTCTAGACATGTCCAAAGCTTAGGGGATTCTGGCAGGGGTTTGCAGATGTCATGTCCATGGTGTTAAAAACATCCAGAGGTGGCGATTTTCAGGGTTTTGGAAGATCCGGGTATCCAGGAGGAGAAAGAGGCAGACGTTCTGCCCTTTGCTTCCTTGGTAGCCCAGAGACGGATACTATTAGCTTGGAGGGACTCACAGCCATCGAAGTTGGAGACCTGGCTATTGGACATGGCTAGCTTTCTCTGTTTGGAGAAAATAAGTTCGCCTTGAGAGGGTCACTGTTAGGGTTCGTCCGGAGGTGGCAGCCGTTTGTCGACTTCTTTGCGGAAAATTAATCGTCAGCAGAAAGGGTGGGGGGGGGGGGGTTTAGTTTAGCTTAGAGTAGGGGGTTAAGAAAGGTGGGACCTGTAAGGGAGGGAGATGGCTTTTGCACTATGTGTATAGTTTCATGTACATTGTTTATTTTGTTGTTCTAAAACCAAAATTAACTCAATAAAATGTTTATTAAAAAAAAAAGATTCAAATCCTTAGGTTCCATGCAGATTCGTAAGTCTCCATTACGCTTCTTTACACAGACGCTGGAATTAGCCCAGTCTGTAGGCACTTCAATACGCCTAATGATGCCCAAAGCTGTCATCCTCTCTAGCTCTGCCTTTAGTTCATCTCTTAATCAAGCTCGGTGCATGAATCAAAGGCAGGAATCAAGATTAATTGAATCTTGTACGTGTATGGTAATGTACCAAAACCTTGGAAAATTTAGTATGGAGTCTCCGGAGGGATCAGACCTGTTGGAACACTGTCTGCATTATAGACTCGTCTGACTAGCTGCAGTTCCTCACACGCTTCTCCTCCAATCAAAGATTTGCGGTCTACCGCCACCAGAGAAAATTCCAACTTGTGAATTCTGTTTTTTACATCGACATCAAACTCACGTGCTCCTAACAATGAGATTTCATTACCATTGTAATTTCTTATCAATTTCTTATCAATACCATTTTGTTAACTATTGTCGGTTCAAGTCGCGGCATTTTACATCAGACACGTTGATAAGATTGGCCCTCATACCAGTGTCGAGCTTGACTGTTATCACTGTGCAATTTATCTTCAATGGCACTGTCCATTTATCCTCATAATTATCTGCCTCTAATTCACTTTTGCTGCAGATTGGTACAAACATAATGTTGTTTGGTATGACTTGAGTCTCCTTATCTTCGCTGTAGATTCATAGAATTCATAGACAATGCAGAAGGAGGCCATTTGGCCCATCAAGTCTGCACCGGCCCTTGTAAAGAACACCCTACCCAAGCCCACACCTCCACCCTACCCCATAACCCAGTAACCCCACCTAACTTTTTTGGACACTAAGGGCAATTTAACATGGCCAATCCACCTAACCTGCACATCTTTGGACTGTGGGAGAAAAACGGAGCACCCGGAGGAAACCCACGCAGACACAGGGAGAACGTGCAGACTCCGCACAGACAGTGACCCAAGCCGGGAATTGAACCTGAAACCCTGGAGCTGTGATGCAACTGTGCTAACCACTGTGCTACCGTGCTGCCCATTATGTCAGCAGAAAATGTGTCCACGAGTCACACTTCATCAATTGTGCCAATTCTCTTTGTTTGTTCAGGCCTTCTCCTGGAATAATGTGTGTTGCAAAATGATTTCTGTCTCATAGTTGGGCAGGGCATTGCAGTGGATACAAAATGGAGGATTGGGTCGGTCACTCAAAATGGCCGCCCGCGCTGTGACCATGTTTTTTATTCGGCTGAGTCACCACACTTATGGCGTCTGCCACCTATTTTGCCTTTGCACCGAAATGCCGGAGAGTCAATGTGCTGATGTGTTTTGCTGCAAGCTCACTAGCGTGGCATATTTGGATAGTATCCTCCAGTTGCAGATCTGTTTCCCGCAGAAGGTGCTCGCGCACCTTATCATTGGAGATCCCGAAAACTATCTAATCGCATATTATTGACGACTGGAGTGTGCCAAAGTTGCACAACTGCGCTTTCAATCGCAAGTCGGTGAGGAAGTTATCAAATGCCTCTCCCGCGTTCTGGGTGCGTTTATGAAATACATAGCTTTCAAAGGTTTCATTTTTCTAAAGAGAGCAATGCCGATCGAGTTGTTTGAGAACTTTGTTGAAGCCCTTGCTGTCTGCCTCATTTTCAAGGACAAAAGTCTTGAAAATGTCAATTGCTTGGGGACCTGCGACAGTGAGCCGCCGGCTCCAAAAATCGCGGAGGCCGTCATGAACTCGGCTGAGGTTCACGACGGCCTCGGAGCCCGCTCCCCGCACCTAATTCACCCCCACCCGGGGGGCTAGGAGTGGGCCCCCATCATTCCCAGCCGCGTCCTCGGCCACCGGAAATGGAGCCCGAACGGCGCTTCGCGGATGTTATCCGCGCATGTGCAGGAACCCGCGCATGCGTGGATGACATCAGCGCGCAGACAACGCGAACCCGCGAATGCGCGGTGCCGTCTTTCTCCACTGCCGCCTGGCAAGACGTGGCGGCTCGATCTTGCCAGGCGGCGGAGGGGAAAGAGTGCGTCCCTTTTGGACATAGGCCCGACAATCGGTGGGCACAGATCGTGGGCCTGTCCCCTCCGGAGCACAGTCGCGGTGCTCCCGTCCCAATCCGGCCCCTAAATGCCCCAAACGGGCATCCGGCGCCCGTTTCACGAATGCAGCGACCAGGTGTGGTGCTGCCGTGGTGAAACGGGCATGAAGGGCCGGCCGCTCGGCCCATCGGGCTCGGAGAATCGCCGTTCGCCGTGAAAAACGGCGAGCGCCGATTTTTCCGAGAGAGGGGGGAGAATCGCGGGGGTGCCGGGGGGGGGGGGCGTAGAAAATGTCGGGAGGCCCTCCCACAATTCTCCCATGCCACGTGGGGAGCGGAGAATTCCGCCCATAGAGTTTAAACTGCTGCTTAAACATCCTCCAATTCCCGTCTACGGTACCAGTAATCCAAAGCTATTGAAGTGCCTCGGTACCTCCCATCCCAGGTTTCGAGGTTTTGCCATGCGTTGAGCACCAGTTACCAGTAGCTTGCAAGGTTAGTAGCAAAAATGCGTTTTCATTCTTTTCTTTCAAAGTTATCTTCAGTGGTTTGGATTTTTTTGCAGAATCTTTGTGTTCCTAGTAAATCTGCAACCTGGTACCATGTCATGTTCTGTAGACTGGCCAAAGTGAATGATGAACTACAGAACATCTAGTTTAAATAATTTATTGTGAAGCAACTGTGTGACAAAGATAACTAGGATAAATAAAATAATAACTACTAATACTAATGAACTATTATAGAGCTACTGCAAAATACGCCTATCCTCCAACATGATTTACTCCCAACTGCCCAGACACAGGGCCACGTGGTGGGGTTTACACTGCTGCTTAGTGGTCAGAGGTCATATGTAACATTATATACAGAATTGCTGTATGCATATCATCACAGATGCCATCTAGATTACATTGCACACCATTTAGCCCACTCAGAATTTGATCCATGGATCTCTTGAAAAAGAGCAGGAGCAGATGTTATCCCAAATGGAAGTCTCTTGCAACGGAACAGACATTAGTGGGTCACGATAGTGAGCAGAGGCTGTAATTTTGAAGCCACATTTGTTTGTAAATACAGAAATTCCAGCAAACAAGTCTTCAATCAGCGGCAGTGGTACGTATGTGGAATGAGCTGCCAGAGCAAGTGGGTGAGGCGGGGGCATTGACAACATTTCAAAGGCATTTGAACAGATACATGGATAGGACAGGTTTAGAGGAATATAGGCCAAATACAGGAAAATGGGATTCGTTTAGATGATCATAGAATTTACAGTGCAGAAGGAGGCCATTTGGCCCATCGAGTCTGCACCGGCTCTTGGAAAGACACCCTACCCAAGGTCAACACCTCCACCCTATCCCCATAACCCAGTAACCCCACCCAACACTAAGGGCAATTTTGGAGACTAAGGGCAATTTAGCATGGCCAATCCACCTAACCTGCACATCTTTGGACTGTGGGAGGAAACCGGAGCACCCGGAGGAAACCCACGCACACACGGGAGGATGTGCAGACTCTGCACAGACAGTGACCCAAGCCGGAATCGAACCTGGGACCCTGGAGCTGTGAAGCAATTGAGCTAACCACAATGCTACCGTGCTGCCCTTAGACAGGCCTTTTGATTGGCATCGAACCAGTTTGAAGGGCCCGACTCTGTGCCGTAAGTTCTTTGATTCTTCCTGACTCCGGCAGTGGGACCGAAACCTTCCTGCAATTAAAAGTGGTCTAGGTGAGAAATGCCCTTCTAGAATCTTCATCATTTCATTGTAGACGATACCACTGTTGTCCACCCTTTCGAATACAAACTCTCAGGGTCGATACTTCTTTCCACCTCCCCCCCCTTTCTATTTATTTTTAATGTATGAAAAGAGAGGTCTTCGAATCCATCGTGCTAAATAAGAATTTTTTCTCTTGCAAGTTTGTCTTATTCGATAACAGAATCGGAAAGACTTTTGAATCTCTGTTCCCGCAGCCCGTCCCACTTTGCCGTGTGCGCAGTCCCTGGAGCCCAGAGTTGTCCACCTCCAGTGGAGAGCAAGTTTTTGCAACTTTTGTTCTAACTTACTCACGGTTGTGTTTCGTTTTTTCCCTCAAAGCTTCCGGCATCAGCAGCTTTTCCTTCGATTGACGGTTCAGTCCGATCCCGTGAATCTTCTCCTTCACTCTCGTCACTGTTCACTTTCCTCATCGACAGTTTTAGTGCCTCACCAGTTCTTTCTTGCCTCGACCCTCATCGCCAGTTTTCTCTTTTGTTATGTTCTCAAAGTGCCTCAAAGAGAAAATGTACGGAGGTGCCATACACGTGGGTTTCTTGCAAAAGACTATGAAAGTTTATTCAGATGTTGCTCACACAATACAAGATGGAGAACTAAGTCCCATGCAAACACACTGCTGACATCACTACAGACCATGTGATATTTAACCAGCATGAATCATAGAATATCTACAGTGCAGAATGAGGCCATTTGGCCCATCGAGAGTGCACTGGCCCTCTAAAAGAGCACCCTACTTTGGCCCTATCCTATCCCTGCAACTCCATAATCCCACCAACATTTTGGACACTAAGGGACAATTTAGCACGGCCAATCCACCCAATCTGCACATTTTTGGACTGTGGAGCAACCGGAGCACCCGGAAGAAACCCACGCAGTCAGGGGGAGAATGTGCAAATTCCTTATAGTCACCGAAGGCCAGAATTGCACCCGGGCCCCTGGCACTGTGAGGCAGCAATGAGGCAGCGACCCTGAGTTGTTGGAGTTGTTTGATCTCTTCAAGGATGCTTTAAAGACCTCCTGGTGACCAAGCTCCGAGTAGAAGAATTGCTTTAGGATGTGTCAGGCGTACAATCGACATATCCCGCCCAGTGTGCCTGGATCTGGGCATATTGGCTTGACAGAAGACACTGCTGTGGGACTGTCTTTCTTCCGACCAGATTTTGACTGGCAATCTGGGCAGCCTACACCATAATCGCCTCATTCTAATTTATGGTAACAACAGGCAGGATAAAGTAGTTTGGTTTACTCCTTCCCTTTACACCTGGTGAATTGAGCATATGAGTGCAGTGATGTGGAATTAACCTGTTACTGATGAAAGAAAGAGTGTTCACACCCCTGCCGGTTTCATTGGGAACTACACAAGGCAAAAGAGACAATTTTGCGATTCTGACTCATTTTGCCTCTTGAGATTTTGAATGACGTTTGCAGGAAGTTGGACGAAAACGATTTCTCTCCCCTTTAACGTGAAAACAGCTAACTATCCGGACAGTATCTCCTGCTCGCTACATACTGACCACCACAACTTGTTATAAACCAAAGTCTGACTGCACTGGGAGGGAAGGAGGAAGTGTCAGCTGGTTCAAATTTTGGGGACATTCCCCACATTTGGGGGGTATTCCTCCCCTGATTTGTGGCCGGGATGGGAATGCTGAGTGACGTGCGGGACGTGAAACGATCCAATGTCCCAGTGCAGGGTCTGGAAGGGTTTGCAAACAACATGGTTAGGGGGGGGGGGGGGGAGCAGGATTTAGGACGAGGAGGTAGATACTGGCACCAGAGATCTGGACACATTGGAGTTTGCAGGGAGTGGAGATTCTGCGGCCGGTGCACATTGAGCTGGAGAGGGGAAGCCAGGGAAAGAAGGGCACAGGGAGAGACGGAGTATTGAAGGGATGGAGGCGGTGATATTTTGAAGGTTGGAGGAAGCGACCTTGACTACGCTCTCTGTCTCTGTTATATAAAAGAAGCAGCAGAATTGGGATTATTTGATGGGGGGAAGGGGGTTGTAATCATTATGATAGTGCCAGATGAAATGTAACTATATTACATTTGGTCAACTTATGGAAAGGTCTGCACTCAAATGGTGAATGGGTGGGGCTTGGTGAACTAAAAGCAGCAGGGAGAGTGTTGTCTCCTCCCTCAGCCCACATGGGAAGCTGTACAACTTAAAACAGTTGAAATATGAGCTTCTTCCTGGAAAGGGAGTGACGGGGATGCATTGTTTATTGATATTGAGTGGTAAGTCTTCCATGAAGTTTGTAATCTATTTATCAACACAGCCTTTTGATTATTGGATTATTATCATTCTTGTGTCACTGAAGTGCTTCACAAGACCTCAGGCGGGATTCTCCGTTCCTCAGACGCCAACTCAGAATTCGTGGACTTTCACGAGAGAAAAACCGGCGCCAGGCTTGGACCAATTCCGCTACCGTTAAGGGGCTAGCACCGGTGCCACGTAGAACACAATCAATTCCACTGAAAAAGGCTGTGGGATTCGCCGGGTCCGTGATTGACACTTGGGAGGCTGACAAGCTGCATATACACATTACACTCCCCACACACACTCATCCCAGCCAACAAGATGGCACTGGTTGTGCTGGAGCGCTCCCTTACCGCTAATGGTTTGACTGTGGCCAGAGGGCACCTAGGGGGAGATGCCCTGGGGGGGGCGACACCTATAAGATACATGACCCTAATTTCACAGTCAGTTGTTAGCAGCGCGCGCAGCTGCACAGCTGCCTTGCCAGCTGCGGCAATGGTGTTCTGTGCCTGGCCACCCCGACCCCACAGCGCACGCCCTGGCCACCCCCCCACTGCTCCCCCCCCCCCCCCCCGGCAGAAGCCCCCAGGCCTGTGGCACAACTGTCAGCAAACTATGGCGATGTTGGTCACCTTCCGTACCTCCTCTCTCTCCCTCAGCAGCTATCACGCCGGTTTCACAGTTTATTTTGAAAGCACAAGTGAACCGCGCCGTTGGGAACTCGGCCCATCAGAGGTGGAGAATCATGAAGACCCCGGAGAACACCGGGTCGGGCCGCAATGAAATACAAATGGTGTCTGCTGTACGTGTGTTCCGGTACACACGGACGCTGTTGTTGAGGCACTGGAACATTGTGAGTCGGTGTCAAATTGGTGCCTGCCGCGTTTTTGCCGTCGGAACCGATTCTCCGGCCAATCGCCTTTCCTGAATTCAGCATCGGCCAATGTAGAATCCCGCCACTTGACTTTGTCAGACTGAAGAATTCAGACAGCAGGAGGTGCAAGGTTCCAGTACCTAACACACACACAAGGAGCCTCCAGGCAATAAAGTTACACTCCTGTTCATAGGGGATACAAAGCCCTTTCGTGGAAGTGTCATTGAGCCTGAGAGAATGACATCACAACAATATTTTCTCCTCCCTTAAGGAGTAACTTTGAGTTTTAAATAATTGTGTAAAACACACAAAATCCCCTTTTCCGCCTGTCAAACATCTTTCCTGGTTTTTATTTTAATTGTATCTGAATTGCCACCCTCGTCTCCGGTTTATTGGAATATTAGAAAATCCAGCAGTTCCCGATATAGCTTGTATGTTTCCAGGACTTTGCTTAAACATGTATATATATATTTCTTTTCCAATATTTCTTTAAGGAACCTTCGATATGGAGGATCTTCAAAAGGACCGGCTGCATGTCACCAACACAAGTGGGATGTCTGATAGTGATCTGCAAGCTGTGGTGAATAACCTTCTTGAAGCGAAAATGATAAACAAAATTGAATTTGAGATGGTGAATATTCTTCTCTCATAAGAACATAAGAATTGGGATTAGGCAGTTCAGCCTCTTGAGCCTGCTTCACCATGATGGCTGATCTCACGTCGGCCTCAACTCCACTTTCCTGCCCGTTCTCTCTCTGCTCCGTTACAGTGGTAACAATAACCGGTATTTATGTCGCGCCCTCATCTGAGGTGAGAGGTTCCAAGGCTCGTCACGGGAGCAATTGTGAAACAAAATTTGATACCAGGCCACGTGAGGTATCAACATAATCGAACAGAAGCTTGGCCAAAGAGGTAGGTGTTAAGGAGCGTCTTAAAATGGGAGAACTGAGGGCGGCACGTAGCCCAGTGGTTAGCACTGCAGCCTATGGCAGTGAGAACCCGGGTTCGAATCCCGGCCCCGGGTCACCGTCCGTGTGGAGTTTGCACATTCTCCCCATGTCTGCGTGGGTTTCACCCTACACCATCCAAAGATGTGCAGGGTAGGTGGATTGGCCACGTTAAATTATCCCTTAATTGGGAACAAATAATAATTGGGTACTCTTTAAAAAAAAAAAAAGAACAGGAGAACTAAATTTAGGGAGGGAATTCCTGAGCTAGAGGCCCAAGGCTGTTAAGAGTAGTTAAATTCTGGTCCAATCTCTGGTCCAGAGCTGAACGATAAACTCTTTGTGAACCCCCTCCCCCCCCAATGGGAAAATTAGGTTTGATGGAGCTTGAAACTGTGACGAGAATATTATGGGTTTGAATTCTTCAAGTCAGTCATAGAATTATAGAATTTACAGTGCAGAAGGAGGCCATTCGGCCCATCGAGTCTGCACCGGCTCTTGGAGTGAGCGAAGAGTCACAGAGATTAAAATCGGCCTCACTTACAAAAGTCATAGCTGTGATGACCTCGTTGCAATAATTAGTTGATTTGTCAGGGGCCATTTGATTCAAATATATATTGGGATCTGTTCAAACATTTGTCTCCATTTCTGGTTAATTTAGCCCCAGTCACTTCTTTTTTAAGGCTAATATTGGATTTGCGTTTACAAATCGCTGAGTTTACCTGTTGATTTTCGAGAGGAATAGGCCAGAAAGTCAAAAAACAAAGAGCTGTTGGACAATCCTATAAATAAATAATCTTGCACAAGGACGAATGCATGGTAAAATCCCCAGGCAAAATGAAATGTTCTGTGGGAATGCTAGATAACGTGAGATGGAAGTGCTCTCTCTGAAACATAGAGAGTTGTGGCCCATTTACCATAATAGGTTAGTCATCTCTGTTGGAGAGGACGGGGGAGATGATAGAGGCTTTTCCGATTATGGGAATGGTAGGAGGGGGAGAACTCAGTTTCCAATTTGATGGGGATGGGAGAAATGTGAAAGAGGAGAGGACCGATGAAGAAAAATGAGAGGTTAATGTTTTGGGGAGAGCAGCCATTTAAAAACAAAATGATATCTGACGTGCATTCCTCAGACTAGACAAGAAAACCTAAGAAGCACCTTGACGGAGGAGAGAGAGGCAGACTGATCATCCCATTCCAAACCCTTCTTTGCTCTACTTCCTCCTTTAAACTGCGTACTAACACCTACCTCTTTGACCAAGTGTTTGCTCATCTCTCCCAATGCTTCCCGTTGTTACTTAGTGTCAAACTTGGCTCGATAATATTCTTGTGAAGCACTTTGCAAATGTTACACAGCTCGTTGAATGAAAAGATAGATAACAAGAGTACAAAATCGTCAAACCTCAAGTAATATTTTCCCCACAGCGTACAGGGTGAAATTACCATATGTACTCGTGAAAGAGTGGTTTCTGAGACTAGAGGTGAGATTCCCCAAAACATTTCTAAGTTAATTTGTGGCAGGTTTTTCAGGGAGTTTCCTGTCGGCTCTGCAGGCGAGTTCCCCACCGCTATTCAATGACACTTAAGTCACTTTTTTGGGCCCTGGGGAGTTTCTCTCAGGTTTAACCCAGACTTCGGGGTTTTTTTCAGCACAGGGGGAACTGAACTCCGAAATCAGGCCACCATTTTGAAATTGTGCCCCAATCTCTAAGTGAGCACACCCCCACCGTTGGACAATGTTACCCCCACACAGATACACACTACGCCACACCCCCGCAAGTGAGGACATCCCGCTATGGGGTCCTTGGGGGGGGGGGGTCTCCCTTTTCATACCTCCCCAAGCCCCTTTACAGCCCTTCCAGGACCCCACCCATCACCCCTCCAACCTCCCAGAGGCCCCCATTTACCTGCCCCGCACTTCCCAACCCTACAAACACCCCCTCTACCCTCATTTCATGGGCATCACACCCCCCCTCACCCCCAACCCTAGGCCGTGCTGCCCTGGCACTCGGGCACCCTTGCACTGCCACCCTGGCACCCAGGCAGTGCTCCTTCTGGCTTGGCAGTGCCACCTGGCAGTCCCAGGGTAGCAATGCCAAGGTGCCCATGTTCCAGTGGGTCAGGGAGCCACTCTGTACTTGCCCTGATCACACAGGGGTCTCCGAAAGCCTGGGAGACCCCCTCCAGGTGCTGTTCCACCTGGTCCACGTTTGTGCGGATCAGCGCAGATTGGCGCCCCGCTGCAACCTCCCTGAGGAGGCCAGAGAATCAGGGGAGGCGGTGGATCCTGGGCAGGTAGGTCGTAAGTAGGTTTACGACCTACGTCCGGGAGCGGAGTTTGGTAACGCCCCATTTGGGGTGGAGTTCCGACTCCGATGCCTCAAGGGACTTTGGTGAATCCCTCAAGGTGGGAGGCTCGCTGCATGCCTCTCCCGATATTCTCCGGTTTCAGCACAATGCGGCCTGAGAATTGCACCCTCGGTTTCTCATCATAGAATAGGGGGTCCCACTTATGCATGAGTAATATTTCAAAGGAACTAAAATCCATCCTCCCATCGTCTTCTTACCTGTTTACGCTGATCACGGGTTTACCGGCTCAAAGGCTGTTCCTGTCAACCCTGCCCCTAATTTCTTTTCAATTAAGGGGCAATTTAGCACGGCCAATCCACCTGCCCTGCACATCATTTTGCATTGTGGGGGTGAGACCCAAGCAGACATGGGCAGAATGTGCAAACTCCACACGGACAGTGATCCGGCGCTGGGATTGAACCTGGGACCTCGGCGCCGTGAGGCAGTAGCACTAACCATTGCGTCACCGTAATGCCCTCTGCCCCCCCAAATGTAACACAAAGAAGCCAAAAAGTATTTTTATTTGTACAATAATAACCTCTTACAGAGACAGGATATTAATTTGTGTACTCAGCAGCAGTGCATACATCAAATGTGTATAAAAATCTGTAACAATCACCCTTCTGCTCATCTTCGGAACCAAATAACTCTGCATCTTGACTCCCAATATCCTGTGGATCGTTGACATCACCTTCAGCAGCAATCATGTCACCATTCGCCATTTCATTCCAAAAGTAATCATCTTCTGTCCCATCAAGTGCATTGAATATTACATATTTCTCGAACGATTGTGCGACAATCTCCATTGTGATTTCATCCCAGGCCCTAACACCCATTCAGAGGGTTGCTAACATCAGGGTCCACAGGCTGCCTATCTTAGAACATAGAACATAGAACAGTACAGCACAGAACAGGCCCTTCAGCCTTCGATGTTGTGCCGAGCCATGATCACCCTACTCAAACCCACGTATCTACCCTATACCCGTAACCCAACAACACCCCCCCCCCCCCCCTCCCTTAACCTTACTTTTTAGGACACTACGGGCAATTTAGCATGGCCAATCCACCTAACCCGCACATCTTTGGACTGTGGGAGGAAACCGGAGCACCCGGAGGAAACCCACGCACACACGGGGAGGACGTGCAGACTCCGCACAGACAGTGACCCAGCCGGGAACCGAACCTGGGACCCTGGAGCTGTGAAGCATTTATGCTAACCACCATGCTACCGTGCTGCCCCATTCTTGGTGAATGTCTTCTTCCCCCCCCCCCCCCCCCCCCCCCCCCCAATCATCCAGTCATTCCACTTCTCTCTTATGCTATACTCAAAGGGCTTGTTTAGAGAGACCTCCAGTGGTTGAACATGGTTGATTAGAGCAGGGTTTTTTAAAGTGTGGGTCACGACACGCGGGTGTGTGTTGTTCTGACACCCTGGGTGAACGAACGGTCAATTCCAGCCCCACTGACTCCCGGGTCACAACATAAGTGAATTAAGAAATAATTTGTATTTTGCAAAGATCTTTAACCCTTGACTGTTCCAATGAGTTACATACACCAGATTTATAAGTAAAACATTAACAATTTATTAATAAAAAGGAGAAAAGATGAGCATATAAGGAAATAATAGGCTAAACGTCTACCGGACACCTAATCCCAAGATCTTGTCCCACCCTCTGCCAGACACACAGAGGACAAACACCAGGTAAAGGTTGGCGGGGAATAAAACAAAACGGAATAAAGGTGGTCGGTCTGAGATGGGCCTTCACTCTGTGGTTGCAGTTTCTGAGAAATATGTTTACTTCAGGTTGTCTTTTGACCACCAAATGGTGTTTCACCTAAGAATTCCAGGTCAGTGCGATTCTGCCCTTTGGCCACCAGATGGAGCGAGACACAGGCTGCTCAGGTCGGTGCCTTTCCACTACCAGAGGGAGCTTCAGCCTCCCTGTGAGAACAGTACAGCTCTGATCCTGGATATTAGTAGTTTTTAGTCGCCTGTGTTCTTTACAAGACTCTGGCGGCTTTATCACAAATGCATCCACCTTGTGCTTCAATTCTTCAGCTCTTCCCAGCCCGACACACGCAGTTCGAAGGTTACTGACCTTCAGGTTAACTTGTACTTTCACACTCAGCATGTGTGTCCCAGATCTGTTGGTGTCTGTGCTCCTTTAACACAGGAAAGTCTTCACAGATTTGGCTACAATGCTTCTTGAAATTGTCCAGCACAGAGAGAGAGAGCGAGGGAGAAGGAGAGAGGGAGAAGGAGAGAGGGAGAAGGAGAGAGGGAGACCTCAGGGTCTTTGTTCACTGGCTGCTTAACACAAAAAATGGCACTCTCCAGAAGACCCTGAAAGTAACTGACTGGCTTCACCATCCACAGGCCGCAATAGGAGAAGATTGAAAGTCTTCTATGCACTGATTGGCTGCATGCCAAGTCTGTCAAGCGACATCACAGATTCTGCCACAGAACCTAAAGGGGAAGGTTCGGACTAGCCCATCTGAAAGGGTTTTTTTTCCAATGTCCAAAGACTCCAATTTAAACAGAAATGTTACTCGTATCAAAACAGGCAGCAGGACGGGGGTTAAAAAGGAACATAGGACAGACAGACAATATCCTAATAGTGTCAGGTGGGTCACAGAGCGATTGGTCACTGCTTTCCCGCGGTGGTCTTGATCGTGGGAGAAGCGCCCAATGGCCGCTCCCGGCATTTTTATTGAGAATGGCTACTGCCTTTTAAATGAGACTGAAATGAGGCTGTGTACAGTCTTCCGGCCATACTTGGCAGCAGTGAGCAGGTCATGCACCCTGCTTGACGGCAAGTGCCCTGTATGTACGTGCTTTTGGTGGCAAATCGTGGAGGAGAGTTTATTCCATTTTCTAGCTGCTAGCAAGAAAGGCAAGAGGACTGTGAAGATCAATCGTTTTCTTACAAGAAAGGGACGGCCATAGACACAAATAGATGAGAATGCCTACTGGCCAGGATCTCACAACTGAATCTGCTGGAGAGAACTGCACAGGAGAGTCCCTGGCAGGGCACAGCAGTATTAGCATTAGCTCTGTACAGAGCTTCAGGGCCTCTTGTTAACAGCCTACAAAGAAAAAACTTACCTTGGGAACAAAGCAGTATAAAAATGATTTCTTGAGGTATGGTTTTGTCAATTCTGCTAATGCAAATAAGGATGCAAAGTCCCATGTGTCATGATATGCAGGCACACACACATACACACACACACATGATATACAGACAAGCAGCTAATGGACACAGAGAACAGGACATGACCAATAAGCAGGCAGGACACTCAGGGGTGGGATCTGACTATAAAAGACACGAGGCACTCACACTCCACCTCTTTCCACTGATGAACATCTAGAGAGTCAGTCAAGGGTGTTGTTACAATCTCACACCTCCACCACGTTCCTAAGAGCTAGTCTGGTTCAGTCAGACAGAGTAACCACACTGAAGTTAGCAGAGAGTCGAACTCACAGAGAACTGTGCTATCCGCGCTATTAGTTCAATAAACCTGATCGAACTAACTACAATGTCTGGAGTATCTTTCTGATATAAGCTGCATCCAATTGCAGCCAGTGTTAGATCAGTGTACCTAACACGACACCGTGTGTTATATGCGGGGAAGTACTGGAAAATGAGAGGAGAAGTTTCAGATTTTGAAAGAGAAGTGGTGGGTGAAAAATTCCTTTCTGAAGTTGAGACCCCAGAGTTGGTTATTAACTTACCGATTACTCCAAATGAAAAGACTACATTGCTGTACCTGACCTGTGACAGCACATAAAAACACACAAAAAGTCCAAGAGGCTGTCAGCATTCTGGAGTAGCATCTACCAGGAGTATCCACTGTTGAACAAAACAAGCATTTTGTTGCTATTACCCTTTATGACCTACATGTACGAGGTTAGACTTTCAGTTTCCACAAAAGTGAGGACGGCACGAAGGAACTGGCCGGACTCTGCACCTGATATGTGCATTGCCCTCTCCTCCTGTGAACCTTATTGGAGTGAGATAGTGAGGACCAAGCAGGCTCCCCTTTCACATTAAAGGTAAGCAAATGTGGCGTGGGTCATGAAGGTCAGCTGGGATGGGTTCTGAACGTCGGCCGGTATAGATCCCAAAAGTTGGCTGGTTGGCAAAAGTGGGTCCTGGGGTCAATCGTTGAAAAACACTGGGTTAGACCACCGGGAATCAGCGCAAAATCCTGTTTTGCAATTTAACTTCTGCAACAACATCATGGACAAGGTGTGATCTGAACGTGTCCTAGATGGGAAGACTTCTTCCTTTTACGTTCTCCTCTTGGTTGGAACGTCCTAACTTTCCGCAGCCGTACTGAGCTGCCTTCTTCCAGCTATCCTTTCCCATCCTTTTGGGAATTCCTGTTTGGGGTAGAGTTTCTGCAGTGCATCCTGTAGATTCTACACACTGCTGCCACTGTGCGTCAGTGGTGGAGGGAGTGGATGTTTAAGTTGGTGGATGCGGTGCTAATCAAATGGGCTGCTCTTTCTTGGATGGTGTTGAGCTCCTTGAGTGTTGTTGGAGCTGCACTCATCTAGGCAAGTGGAGAGTATTCCATCACACTCCTGACATGTGCTTTGTGGACGGTGGACTGGCTTTGGGGAGACAGGAGGTGAGTTACTTGCTAGAGAATTCCTAGTCGCATACCTGATATTGTAACCACAGTACATATGTATATATATATATATATGTCCATGTTTGGACCAAGGTTTGATGAGGTCAAGAGCTGAATGGCCCTGGTAGAACCCAAACTGAGCATCAGTGAGCAGATTATTGTTGTGCGAGTATTGTTTGAAATCGCTGCCAACAGCTTAAAGAGCCAGCCTGCTGACATCACATCGCGTCACATCAATAGCTCAAAACCAGGCCGTGCTGAGGCCTAACTTTAGTCCAGCTTCTCCTCCCTCCTACATCCTCCCTGCTAAAAACAAAGGTCATTAATGCCCCTTATTCTTTCATTCTCAAGATCTCAAAAAATGTGAAACTTCTGAACTCCCCCACTTTCTCTAATCTCATCTTGGAAATTCAAGCTCATTCTTGACATTTGAGCCATACGATTCTGAGAGGGTTCGACAGGGGAGATGCAGTTTCCTTCAGCTCTAATATCAGTTAAGACTAATCAGTTAATATCAAGACTTAAGTTCTGGTCTCAGGATTAGTCATCGGTCGTTTTGGATTGAGGAGGAGAATTCTCTCCAGTCAGACAGTAATGGGTCTTTGGGCTCTCTCTGCCCCAGTGAGCTATGGTTGGTCAGTCATTGAGAATATCCAAATCAGAGATCGCTAGATGTTTGGACCCTAAGGGAATCGAGGATTGGGCAGGAAAGTGGAGGTTGGAGATCAGCCAGAATCTTATTCGATGGGGAGCAGACGGTAATGAATTATTTTGAAATTGAGTGAATATTGGTGGTGCTTTCCATAAAGGACCTTCCCCATCTCTCTTCACCAAGAATTCTGATCCATCACAGTAACATGAAGGGCATGTGGGAAATTTCAATCAAGTCCCAGATCTTCAGTGGCAGTAGTTTGATCTCCTCATTGTAGGTCGACACCAGTGGAGTACGGAAGAGATATTGTCAGGGTCTTTCAGATGAGGTATTAACCTGCGGATCCCCTCTCAGTTTGAAGGATGTTTGAGACTGCACTACAGCATCTGAAGGGGAACAGGGAAGTTCTCCCGCCATCTTGGTCAATATTTCTCCCACATGTAACCCCTACAAAGTTAACCAGTCGACTCTTGTTGTATGTGAAATCTTGCTGCCTGTAAGTGATCACTGCATTTGCCCAAATTAAAGATATTCACTGTATTTCAAAATAATTCATTAGTGCTGAATTGCTTTGGAACATTCTGGGGAAAAAATGGATGAAGCATAATGGGATTGCCAACTGGTGTTGTTAAGTTATTTGTTTAGAGGCTTTTTTTCTATTAGTACCTTCCCTCTTTTGTTGTCTAATGCAGATTAACACTACAACACCATCAAAATGAACACGGACTTCCTTGTGGTCACACTGCTTTCCCCCACAGCATCCGAGGTACATGTGGAGAAGCTGAAAGATGACTTTGTGTACCTCACCAATGAGGGAGGAATCAACGATGTTACTCTGCAACAACGTGTTGAAGCTTTGGCCAGTCAGCGAGTCTTCAATGCAGTGGAAAAGGATAAGGTGAAAAGGATAGTGGAGAGGTGGTTCGCTGGTGGGAGGGATTGTTTGCTGGTTGTGGTGGGGGGGGGGGGGGGGGATTGTTTCCTGGTGGGGGGGGAATTGTTACCTGGTTTGGGGGAGGGGGGATTGTTCCCTGGTGGGGGAGGGAGGTTGTTCCCTCTGTTTGGGTGGGGGGGGGATTGTTCCCTGGTGTTGGGGATTGTTCCAATCAGCAGTGGTGTGCCTGGGATAACAGTGACCCAGTGGCTGGGATCGAACCTGGGACCTCGGCGCCACGAGGCAGCAGTGCTAAGCACTGCACCACCATGTTGCCCCACCCAGGCCCATTTTGACAGACATTTAACCCCCACACATCACAGTAAATGAACTTGACATCACGGGTCTGGGGCGCAACCATTTCTTTTAGTTGCAGTGTAACTGTTTCCAAGTGGAAAATTGCTGAGGAAACAGCCCCTCGATAACCTTGGAAAGAGCACCATAGATTCCCCACTGTGACAGTGCTTTCTTTTGACGGACTGTTATTCTGTGTATTTTCAGCACTTGCATCGGAACGAGGAGCTGCACAGGGGAGTTACTGATTTCTTAATGGATTTGACGAGGAAAGGACAACGCTCATGTTATCTTTTCTACAGGGCTCTGGTGGACTCCAATCAGGCCCTCTACACATCTCTCCCGGGTTCAGGAAACAAAGTGTAAGTGTAACACGTAAGTCTATGTAACCTAATTGATCCTCCCTCACCTAGTCTCTTGCTGAAGAGCAGGTTCCATTAAGCTGGTAACTGAGGCTTTCTTGGCCCCGTCTTGGACCCTCCTTACCCCAGTAACAACTCAATGGCTGGAAAACCTGAGAGAGGCGCCCGATGCTGGGGAACGGTGCTGTGTAAAATGCAAGTCATTTTCTTTGTAGTTGAACCTGTTTTTTCTCCTCCTTCTTTCTTTAGACTTGAAGCCATTTCAGCATTGCTGACGGAGGGGAGGAAGTGGTGCAGGAAAAGTCAGCCAAGCCAGCTCCTTGCAGCCATTTTTAAAGTTGCAATGCGTTTCGCTCACACACACACACAGCTATACATCCAGGAGAACCACATACAGGAATTCTGTGGGTTATCGACACATCCCGAGAAAGCAGTAACACCTTTATGGGCCTGGATCTAGACAGTGGCTGCTGTGGGATTTTACTTTTATTTTAAAAAGTGCTGAATGAGGGAGTGTGCCTGAACAGGCGTTTTTCCTGCTAGCGGATTCCAGAGACTAAGCTCATTTTAATTTTAAAATTGTGATGATTAATCATTTTGCCTGTTAGAATATTAACCTCACGGGCCATGGTCAAGGCAGCAACCCTGGAGAAAAAGTCATTCCCAACCTGTTTATTTTTTTATTTTTTTATTTTATTTTTATTTTTTTTTATTTTTTTTAGCATACCCAATTATTTTTTCCAATTAAGGGGCAATTTTAGTGTGGCCAATCCACCTACCCTGCACATCTTTTGGGTTGTGGGAGCGATACCCACGCAGACACAGGGAGAACGTGCAAACTCCACACGGACAGTGACCCAGGGCCGGGATTCGAACCCAGGTCCTCAGCGCCGTAGGCAACAATGCTAACCACTGTGCCACCGTTGTGCCCATCCCAACCTGTTTATTGTTTAAGGTTTGGGGACTGGATTAGGGCATCGAGCAGTCGCAAACTGGACCTGAATTCCAAATCATTTCTGATGGATACTCTGCTTGCTTGGCCTGTGTTCTGCCACATACGAAATGTGTTCACGTTGTCTCAGTGCAATTCCTACTGGAGCACGTGGGGTCCACCAGCGCCATCGGGGCCTTCCGTGCCAGGTGGGCACCGCCAGGACTTACTGCTCCCCTTAACCACATTTAGTTTTGGTTTGATGCTCTAAGTTCCATTTGTGATTTATTTTGCTCTAAGTCAGGATCTCTTTAAGGGGCTGTCCCTTTAATTTGCCCTTCAGTTCGCCATAGAATCCCGACAGTGCAGAAAGAGGCCATTCGGCCCATTGAGTCTGCACCCGACCCTTCAATATGTCCTGTTACCCCACCCCAAGGGGCAATTTAGCATGGCCTATTCAGCTAACCTGCACATCTTTGGCAGGAAACCGGAGTACCCGGGAGGAACCGCACGCAAGGACAATATACGGACAGTCACCCAAGGCTGGAATTGAACCTGGGTCCTGGTGCTGTGCGAGGCAGCAGTCCTTGTCACTGTGCTGCCCCTGTCTGTTTGATTTAGTTTCCTTGGGTATTTGGTTTGCACTAAAATAATTGGGACCTACACTTGTCCTGCCCTCTCATTGCATTTAAACTTCACCAACTGCTTTGGTGGGGTTTGAACCAGTGTCTCTGGAGCATTAGTCCAGTCCTCTGGGTTACAAGTCCAGTAATATAACCACGACACCAGCAATCTCATCGCTTGGCTCAACAAGAGAGCGATGCGATGACATCTCCTAATGACACACAAAGGGTGTAACTTCCTGCCAGATTGGGAGGGGGGGGCACCCCAGATATGTGCTGGGGAACCCCCACTCACAACTTCAAAGATAAAGGTTGGCCCAGAAATTGCTACCTTCGTTTGGAAAATTGTCCTGCGTTGTGCACCATCCGAAAATGCAATTCAAGTCGCAAACTTCGGATGGTTCCGACAAGGTGACACTAATAATTAGAAATTAAAACCTCTTGGAACTTCTGGAGAACTACTGTAAACACCCAGACCAATTCACCCTCCCCACGCCGGGAACATACCCATACCCCCAACCCCACAAGGGACAGCCCGGCCCACCATAATCCCTCTCCTGCCCCCTCCCAACATTATTCCCCACCCCTTCAAAACCCCATAGGAGGCCCACTGGCCACCCCTGACCAGATCAAACCCCCACCCTCCCACCCCTAGACCTAACCCCACCATCCAACCCCACCTACCCTCGTCCCAGACCTGCAAACCGCCTCGCCCCTTCCCCATCCGACACTCCCAACCCATCACCCCCCCCCCCCCCCCCCCCCCCAATACACCAAATCGTAGATCATAGAATTAACAGCGCAGGAGGAGGCAATTCAGCCCATCTAGTCTGCCCCGGCCCTTGGAAAGAGCACCCTACTTACACACCTTTACCCTATCCCCATAACCCAGTAACCCAACCTAACCTTTTGGACACCAAGGGCAATTTAGCACGGCCAATCCACCTAACCTGCACATCTTTGGACTGTGGGAGAAAATCAGAGCAGGCGGAGGAAAACCACGCAGACAAGGGGAGAAAGTGCAAAAGCCACGCAGTCACCCAAGGCTGGAATTGAACCCAAGTCCCTGGAGCTGGGAGGCCACAGTGCTAACCATTGTACTGCCCACCCAGTTACCTTCTCTGTGACCTATCAGTTTCTTTTTTTAAAACATTTTATTAAGGCATTTGTGATTTTATAACAATAAACAATCCAAATACAAATGTGCATGTAGTTCAGTGCGTAACACATCCCTCCATCTCCCCATGTTCCCGCCTACTCTAAACTTAAAATAGCCTAACGCCCCCCCCCCCCCCCCCCCCCACCTTATCGAATCTGCTGACAGTTTAGTTTTCTCCAAAGAAGTCGATAAACAGCCGCCACTTCCAGACGAACCCTAACGTTGATTCTCTCAGGCCGAACGTAATTTTCTCAAGTCTGAGAAACCGGGCCATGTTGACTATCAGTTTCAATGGACCCATGAAACTTACCTGCTTTATGGCAGGCTGTGCTGAAAAAAAAGGGTTGGGGTGGGGTTGGTGTCGTTCAATCAACGGTACTGACCTTTGACACTGGTCCTAGCGGACAGCTCCGCTGCCTGGATCTCACCCGACCCGAGTCGGAAGGTCAGGCGATCCGGGTGCAGAAGACATGCAGTTCACAATCTACTCAAATGGGTTCTCCACCTCAGTCGCCGACCACCCCAAACCCCCCTGAGGTGGAGAGGAGGTGAATTTTCAGCCGGGCCCCTCCAACACCCTCCACAGAGTCACAACTGAAAAGCCACATGAAAACTTTAGGATGCATTTTATTTATTAGAACATATGTATGTATAATTAGAATTCTTTTTGGTAAGAAAATCAAAAATAGTTTCTTTCACACAACTTCTGTTTCCTCGGGTGAAGAAATTTCAGACAGCGACAGGACAACATTATAGAAAATACAGCATTTTATCAGTATTCACACGTGCGAAATGTACAAGAGGTGGCAGCAACATTCATTATATATGAATTTGATGCAGGTTCATTTGGCGTTGGGAGTAACTCTGAGCTGCAGTTCTCTCTCTGGCCCCCGGAGAGTTTTCCCCTGCTCCCAGACCCCTCTGCGCTTCCACAGCACGCCCCGGTTATTGTCCCACTCCCATGGGAGCACAATTCCGTTCCTATTCCGAGGCAGAGCGAAAGCAAAATCGCACCGTAGGGGAGGGGAGGGGAGGGGTGGAAAGAGAACATTTGGGAACCTTCCAATTCAAACATTAACACAGACGGCAGCAAGACAGACAAAAGACAGGCCATGCGTCGACAGTCAGGCACGGACACCAAATAAACCCCTCGTCTCATGGTGCAGACACAGTGAGAAGCCAGTGGGTACAAAGGCAGACTCACATTCTTGTCAACTGAAGGTGAGGAGCGTGAAAAGACACACATCAAAGTGTTGATAAAACCTAGGAATCTCCATTAGCTGTCGATAGACCCACCAATGGCTCCTGACCTGTTCACAGCCATGGCGGGGAGGGTAAGAGATCTTACAACACCAGGTTAAAGTCCACCAGGTTTGTTTGGAATCACTAGCTTTCGGAGCGCAGCTCCTTCCTCAGGTGAAGAAGAAGCTACACTCTCAAAGGTCCCGACTCCAAATAAACCTGTTGGACTTTAACCTGGTGTAACCTGGTGTAGTAAGGCTTCTTACTGTGGCCACCCCAGTCCAACGCCGGCATCTCCACATCACGGCGGGGAGAGACAGGCAGCCCAGTGGGATGTGGCAGAACAATACTGAAGGCATGGACGGGGGGGGAAAGTGGTGGAGGGGCAACACAAACTGGCTTCACTGCCGGGTGATGGGTGTGCAGGTGGTGTGGGTGGGATGGGAAGTGGGGGGGGGGGGGGGGGGGGTGCAGAGGTGTGTGCGCCTGAACCCAAGGCTCAACAAATTTGCGATTCTCCCCACCCACCCCCTGCACCTCCCAAGGGTTGGAAACTGAAAGCAGGCGGATGTACCCCCCCCTCCCCCAGTGGATGTGAGGTTTCGGCCCCCAACTGTGTGTCTGTCTTCATTAGGTTTAAAACAGGAACGATGGGCATCATAGACACACAACAGCATTCAACACACAATAACACAACAGATTAAACAAGACAGTCAACTGCCCACTCACCCCAACAATAACCATGCTGTTAAAGGAGGAATGTTGCAAGAGTTCAAATACAGCCTCCTGTGTAGTGTGAACCAGCCCCAATTGGAGGCTGAACCCACACCATTGCCACAGAGTCTGGATCGTGTTCACACTGCAGAACCGGCCCATCTTGGTGTCGAAACAGAAAATGCCGCAACCAGCTGGTCAAGTAAACACGTATTAAAAAGGGGAAAATGTAAATTTTTCAGGTTAATTCTTCCCTCTTCTGGCAAAGGGTTACACACCAAAACATGTCCCGTCTTCTTATAGAAGCTCCCTGACCTGTTGTACGCGTCTAAAATGTTCGATTTTATTTCAAACTTTCAGCATCCTCACTCAGCTCCCTGGAGCTTGTGACAGTCTCACCCTGAGCAGCGTATGTTCTGATCAAACCCCCCCACTACCTTCCCTTTACTATGCAAGAGGGGAAAAAAGGCAGTATTTCCAAAGTGCACTCCAATCAAACACAGGATTTTTAAAAAGCGCCACTGTTCAACAGATATTCCTTAATAGCTGAGTGAGTGCTTGCAATCCCAGATTTCCAGGGGAATGGGAATGCGGCGGGGGAATGGTAACTGGGACTGAGGAACATTAAATGCGGTCCCTTTACCTGTGACTGTCTAAATCCCCGAATTTGATTTTTATTTTGGTAAGTGGACCAGTTTTGAGTTTCATTTTTAAGACACTGAACGAGACAGTGGTGGATTGACTTTTTGCTCCATTGCAACAAAACACAAACTCTTTGAGTCTCTGTTCCAGAATCGGGCTTCAGGCCCTAAGAGTCTCACAGCCAAATGTCTCTTTCCAAAAGGCACTTCTATAATTTTTCCTTACAAACGTACCCAAGGATTGCTTGCAGCAAATTGATTTGAGAGCCACCGCCACCCACAGGACCAAATGAGGCGCTCTTCTCAAGAGCTAGCAATGACATGAAAGGGCCAAATGGTCTCGTTCTGCGCTGTGTGATTCTATCAACAGCTCATTTCTCCTCCTCCATCTGACCCGGGGGTGCACAGGTCCCGGTTACAGACAGAGAGGTGGCAGGGTTGTGGGAGGTCCACGGGCTTCAGCATTGCTCAGTCTCTCATTGGCATTCAAGTCAGAAGCAACATAGTGTACAAGAGGCAATGGGCAGACATGCGGAAGGTGCCAGGGCAGATCGAGAAAATGGGCGAGTGGGCTTGAACAGGGACCGGCCGTAACTGGGAGAGGAAACGCTACAATGTCAATCACATCAGATAATCAGTGCACTGGTCCTTTCTAAGGAAAACCAGGTTCCTGTGTCTCTGTGACATGGAAGTGTGAACTGGGGTGGTCAGGAAAGCATTGACTGAAGAGAAATGGTCAGCGCTTGAAGGAATATACAGCATGCATTACAGGCTGTTTACATATTGCACAGATCACCAGAAAACTCATCACAGTGATAATTACCCCAAGAGGCTGGTTAAAATAACCCACAGCAATAGGTTAGGGGCCCTCCCCATCACCCCCAGAGACACATGACCGCTGCCCCAGATGTGCCATTATCATCCCTTGTAACATACAATATATACAGAGTGATCTGTATTTCGTTTTCCATCTTTCATATCCAGGAACTGGAGCCTGGAAAGGCTGGAACTGGTGATTTATGCTATTGGGAACTCAAATCATAACACTAAATAATCTAATTGTCAAAATAGGACTGCATTCTCGTCACCCCGATATGAAGGGCGATCAGTGACTCATCAAGGTTCTCGATGAGCAAATGCGACACCTCACTCCCACCCCAAGCCCCAGTCCACTCGTGGATGGGTATTGGAGCCTGGGTGACTCTGGGGGGGGCTGAGTCATGGGATGGTAACCATGGCTACCAGTCATACGCTGTGCTGGATCCCTCCCCACCCACAGCCGTGAGTCTGGAGGGATCCTTGGGCAAGGCCAACTCGCCAGCTGGTCCTGCCCAAGGTGGTGACGATTAGACTTGAGAGTCGCCACAATAGGGCGTTGCTGAGAACCAGCCATTATCACTGGGCTCGGTCAAGCCCGAATGTGATTGCTCCATTTCTTCACCCCAGCACCGGACAGTGATCAATTGAAGTGCTGTACATGCTTCCCTTCTCTGATGGTTAGATGCCTGAGGTTAAAAAAAAAAAAATTTGCTTTCAATCGTTTTAAGGGCTAAAGCCACCCCTCCCAAATCCTGCTCTGAATGGATGAGGTGATTAGAGGAGGGGGGAGGTTGCACTAAATGGCTTCCAAGTGCGCACCGGAAATGAAACCACATCACAGATGCAATTAAGACATGTTTGTACCCTTGAGACGAGCGCCACACCAAACTACAGTCACATAACGGAGCAGCGGCCATTAAAGAATGGAGCAAGATGTCAGGACACTCAATCCTATTGGATAAACCCAACCACTGAGACAGGACACCCCCCCCCCCCCAAACCTTGACTAAAATTTAGTGCCAATCCCAGAGTAAGTCTTTAAACTAGAGTAAAAAAGGACCAGTTACGTAAAAAATAATCTCCAAGGAGTTGCACTTGCTGCCAATTAATTATCTTTGATCCTCCCCCCCCCCACACACACAAATAATTTTAAAACATAGATATTGCGAGAGGTGCGTTGTTAAAAATCGAGCCCAATCAAATGGATCTTTGAATCGTGGCCTCGACTGTAAAAACATCACAAACCAGTTCACCGAATAAGCAGTGCATTACTGGAGATCAGGGTGGGTGCCATTTTGCCTGATTTCCCTCATTTTTTTTTTTACATTGGGCAGACCAGGTTGGAATAGAGATGCTGCAAACCCAGTCTAATGGCGGTGGTTGTTGTTTGGTGGGGGTGGGGGAAAGAGTGCGAAAAGAGTCAACATTGCTCAGTTCAGTTCTGTGAGCTGGCCGTTGGGAGCTCAATGTACATGGATCCCATCCCCCTGGGGGATATCTTCACTCGATGCAATTAAAAAAACACATTGGTTGGGATTGCCTCATTGCCAGCACCATCCCAATAATGAGTATGTATTATCGCAAAAGGTAAAGTCCCCGAGTAGAATGGGCCTCTAGGGGGAAGAGTAACTAGAACTGACCGACAGCTCTGTCCACCTGAGTTGGTCATTATGGTCACCTCAGGTCTACTCGGAAATCCACTCTTTCCACCACCCCCTTCTTTAAAAATTCAATTAGTCGGTCTCCTCTGTCTTTGCTAAGATTCGGGAGGATTAGAAGCAGGATTCTCTGATGCCACCAACACCCCGTGACCCCGAAACCCCCCCCCCCCCCCCCCTCCGCCCGCCGTGCATTCCCGGCGGGAATATGGCTTTACTTGAATGCTGACTGCAGCTCCTTGAAGGCCGCCTGCTTCTGCTTTTTCTGCTCAGCCTGCTTCTTCTTTTCCTCCTGTTCCTCCTTGATCTCCTGCTCGAATCGATTCGCATCACTGATGGCCATAAGCTGCGGAGGAAACGCACCTTTCATCATCAGATCAAAGTGCGATGACCGCCAGGGCCCTCCGTCACCAGAGTACCGGAGCTGCTTCGTGCTGAGCGCAGCCCACACACCGAGGGAACACCTCAATCCACGTCTTTAAAATATCCAACTGGGTAAATAAACCAGCTATTTCTAATACATTATATTTATAGCATTGTATCAGGCCACTGGGCTCTCTACAGAAATAGGGAGGTCATGCTTCAGTTGTACAGGGCACAGGTCAGACCACATCTGGAGTGTACTGTTCTATGTTCTATTGTGCACAGTATTGGCCGCCTTATTTAAGGAAGGATGTAATTGAGTTGGAAGCAATTCAGAGACGGTTTACTGGAGTCACACCTGGAATGGGCGGGTTGCCTTATGAGGAAAGACTGGACAGGCTAGGCTTGCACCCACTGGAGTTTAGAAGAGTAAGAGGGGACTTGATTAAAACATATAAAATCCGGGAGGGGGGAGGGGCGGCATGTGGCGCAGTGGTTAGCACTGGGACTGTGGCGCTGAGGACCAGGGTTCTATCCCAGCTCTGGGTCACTGTCCGTGTGGAGTTTGCACATTTTCCCCGTGTCTGCGTGGCTCTCACCCCCACAACCCAAAGATGTGTAGGTTAGGTGGATTGGCCACGCTAAAAAAAACAGATAAAATCCTGAGGGGGTCTTGACAGGGCGGATGTGGAGAGAATGCTCCCTCTAGTGGGAGAATCTAGAACTAGGGGTCACTTTAAAAATAAGGGGTAATTTAAGACAGAGATGAGGTGCAGCTCTCTCTCTCTCTCACACAGAGGGTTGAGTGTCTTTGAAACTCTCCTCCTGCAAAGGTGGTGAAGCAGAAGACACAATTTAACTAAAAAAAAAAGAAAAGAGTCCGTTTGGGTGGGAATGGAGGGGTCGTTCCTGGCGCTAATGACCACGAACGACACTTCTTTACCCGACCCCTGGCAGGTAAACGCCTGCCAAGCGGAGCGCCTCAGTGCAGGAAGAGATCAGGGCACCATCTCTACCCCCCAGACGCAACCCCCTCCCCCCGCAGGGCATCTCCAGGCCCAATCCCTGGTGTGAGCTATATTCCAACCTGGCACCTTGGCAATGCCAGCCTTGCACAGCCAGGGTGCCCAGGTGACACTACAAGGGTGCTGGATTGGCAGTACCAAGGTGCCTGGGTGGCACCAGCCGTGCCAAGGTGCCAGCCTGACCAGTAGCCAATCACCTGGGACCCCTCCCCCAACCCAAGCGCCGCTGTGCCTGGTCCCTGTTTGTGGGGAGCAGTGCTGACCAGCACCCAGCTGGGGTCAGCGAGGCCGATAGATGCCGGGTGGGGCAGTTAGATTAACACAGCAAGTGGGTTTTTAAACTCACTGTACCATGCGGGACAGTGTCCGGCCACATCCCGTCCCCATTCCGGCGGGATGCTGCCAGTAAATTGCGCCCAGAGTCTTTGAATAATTTTAAGGCAGCGATGGATAGATTCTTGGTCAGCAAGGTGGGGGTGAGGGTACGGGGGGGGGGGGGGGGGGGGGGGGGGGAAAGAGGATAGAGGATAGGTATCGGGAGTGAGGTTATTGGGAGTGGGCGGGATGCAGATTTAAGGTTACTGCTAGATCAGCCATGATCTTATTAAATGGCAGAGCAGGCTGGAGAGGCTGAACGCCTAGTCCCGCTCCCCGTTTGTAAGTAAACATGAGGGAGAAAGGACTAGAAGGATATACAGATGGGATGAGATGCTGTACGGTAGTGAGCAGGATTGTGTGGCGCGCACAAAGACCAGAATAGGTCAGTTGGGCCCAATGGCCTGTTTTCCATGCTGTAAACGCAACGCACTTTGATACAAACCCTGAAATTGACACAAGCTATCAAACTGTGGCCGTACTTACTTTGGCTTCAAAGAAGGTTTTGGCTCCTTTCACCCCCTCCGTGGAGACATCGATCTCGGACAACTGGGCCAGAACGTGCAAACCGCTGTCCTCGGCCAACTCTCCTGCAGCCGCTTTTCGGAAAATCAGCAGGAACTGTTGAAGGGGAACACGGGAACAGGAAGTCAGTGTCTGTCCAGGAGCAGGGAGCAGGGAGGCTCTGTTACAGCTGAATGGACAAAGCAAGGTGACAGTAATCCAGCCTAGTGTTCCCTGGGTGGCCACAATGCAATGGAGAGAGAAAGAGAGGGTGGTGGCCTAGTGGTATTGTCACTGGACTAGTAATCCAGGAGGTACTGCTCTGGGGACCTGGGTTCAAATCCTACCATGGCAGAAATTCAAGTTGAATGAAAAAATAAATCTGGAATTAAAAGTCTAATGATGACCATGAAACCATCGCCATAATAACCCACCTGGTTCACAAATGTCCCTCCAGTTGACTCTAAAAATGGCTCCCGGTGGTGGTTTTCTTAAGGGCAATTAGGGATGGGCAATAAAAGGATGCCTAGATCCCATGAACGTATGAAAAAGAAAGACTGGTGAAGTCAGGAGATGGTTTATAAATCTGTTTCCAGCGAGTCACTCCAGTCCTCTCCTATGTTGTTCTAAGACGACCTCCCCATGTGTACCTCCCAGATGAGGCTACCGGATTACAATTAGAATACAGCTCTACTGCAACATCCTCCATGAGAATACCAAACTTAAATCATCAGATAATTCAAACTTCAAAAGCACTCAGTTCCTATTTTTGCAGATATTATTTACGATGCCAAATTCAAATTGCTGGGTCAGTTCAAAAGTTTTTTTTTAAAAGCACGAAACAGGACACACAAAAATGTGTTAAAACTTTGGCACAGGCTGGTGCAGTTTTCAAAGTGACCAGGAGAGGGTGCCTTAAGCACAGAGTCAGGTGGACCCCCCCCCCCCCCCCCCCCCCACCCACCCCCCAGTCTCCCTCTCTGGGAATTCATGCCATTTCCTGGAGATTTCTCCACTCCATTGTGAAATGAAATGAAAATCGCTTATTGTCACAAGGGGCTGATTTAGCTCACTGGGCTAAATCGCTGGCTTTTAAAGCAGGCCAAGCAGGCCAGCAGCACGGTTCGATTCCCGTACCAGCCTCCCCGGACAGGCGCCGGAATGTGGCGACTAGGGGCTTTTCACAGTAACTTCATTGAAGCCTACTCGTGACAATAAGCGATTTTCATTTCATTTCAAGTAGGCTTCAAATTAAGTGACTGTGAAAAGCCCCTAGTCGCCACATTCCGGTGTTGGGTTTGATGTCACAGGTACGACCCAAATGGCCACTGGCCGCAACTCCCCCTCCCCGTCCCCCCCCATGCTTTTAACACAACCAAACGGAAGTTAACCTTGATGATGGGGGGGGGGGGGGGGGGGGGGGGGCGATAGTAGGGACATTGTTACAGTGAACAACATAATGTCGCAGCCACTTTCTGTCACCACTATTGAAAATTATTCTGTTTTAAACAGAATGACACGGTTCGGGCTGCCAAGAATCCAAGATATGTTTACTGAACAGATTGTTCCACTCACACTGCCTTCACAAAACAGGCCAACGTCCTGGAACTCGCACCATAACAGCACCATGAGTGTACCTGCACCACATGGACTGCTCACCCCATGGAGATAGAACTGCCCCTTTAAACTGGAATAAATTAAGGGCAATACACCGAGGAAGCTGGGAAGAGCTAAATAGTTTGTGCGCTCTTGGGAACTGCCTTCCTAAACCCCAATCTTATCACCTCACTCACATTCTTTGAAGCCCAATGTCTTTGGCCAGGTTTAGGGAATCGGTTTGAATCTCTCCTTCACTAGCCTGGCCTCCGCTCACCCCCATCCCGCCTTGCCATTAGAAATGCTGTTGGTGTGCAAGTTGCTGTTGTACACCATACATCAATTAACCCAGTAATCAAGGCCAGACATCACGCTAACCAACCCAGTAACCAATGCTTCTCCATCACATTAACTAACTCAGTGACCAGGGCTTGTACATCACATTAACTAACTCAGTAACCGGGGCTTGTACATCACATTAACTAACTCAGTAACCGGGGCTTGTACATCACATTAACTAACTCAGTGACCAGGACTTGTACATCACATTAACTAACTCAGTAACCGGGGCTTGTACATCACATTAACTAACTCAGTGACCAGGACTTGTACATCACATTAACTAACTCAGTAACCGGGGCGTGTACATCACATTAACTAACTCAGTGGCCGGGGCTTGTACATCACATTAACTAACTCAGTGACCGGGGCTTGTACATCACATTAACTAACTCAGTGACCGGGGCTTGTACATCACATTAACTAACTCAGTATCCGGGGCTTGAACATCACATTAACTAACTCAGTAACTGGGACGGCATGGTGGCACAGTGGTTAGCACTGCTGCCTCATGGCGCCGAGGACCCGGGCTCGATCCCAGCCCCGGGTCATTCTCTCTGGGTTTGCGTGGGTCTCACCCCCACAACCTACAGATGTGCAGGCTAGGTGGATTAGCCATGCAAAATTGCCCCTTAATTGGATAAAAAGAATTGGGTTCTCTAAACTTACTTTTTAAAACAACGAACTCAGAAACCGGAGCATATACATCACATTAACTAACTCAGTAACCTGGGTCCGTACATCAAATTAACTAACCCTGTAACCGGGGCTTGTATATCACATTAACTAACCTAGTAACTGGGGCCTGTAGATCATGTTAACTAACCCAGTAACTGGGGCCTGTACATCATTTAAACTAGCCCAGTACAATAACCAGACATCACATTAACTAACCCAGTATCTAGGACCTGTATATCACATTAATTAACCCAGTAAATGGGGCCAGTACATCACGTTAACTAACCCAGTAACTGGGGCTTGTACATCACACTAACTAACCCATTAACATGGGCCTGCAGATCACATTAACTGACTCAGTAACCAGGGCCTGTACATCACATTAACTAACCTAGTAACCGGGGCCTGTATTTCACGTTAACTACCCCAGTAACTGGGGCCTGTACATCACTTTAACTAACCCAGGAACCGGGCTCTCGACATCATGTTAACTAACCAAGTGACTGGGGCGTGTACATCATGTTAACTAACCCAGTAATCGGGGCCTGTACATCATGTTAACTAGCTCAGTAACTGGTGCCTCTAAAATAAGTAAACTAGCTCAGTAATAGGGGCCCATTCATCACATTAACTAACCCAGTAACTGGGACTTGTACATCACATTAACTAACTCAGTAACTGATGCCTGTAGATCACATTAACTAAACCAGTAATCAGGCCCTATAGATCAAGTTAACTAACTCAATAACCAGGGCCTGTACATCACATTAACCGATTCAGTAACTGGGGCTGGTACATCATGTAAACCAGCACAGTAACTGGAGCTTAACTCAGTAACTAGGACCTGTATATCACATTAACTAACCCAGTAACTAGGACCGGTATATCACATTAACTAACCCAGTAACTAGGACCGGTATATCACATTAACTAACCCAGTAACTAGGACCTGTATATCACATTAACTAACCCAGGAGTACTCATAGATGAGGGTTAACCCTAGTTGGTTGAAGCTGACTGATGGTTTAACGTGCTCTAATAATGTAACTTGCCCAAAGAAAGCCTTGTCCTGTCGCGTGTTTGATAATTGACATTTGCGTATATCTGTATTAAGCATTCTCTACGAATATGAGCTTACTGTGTGAACCTCCCTCAGTTTCCAATGCACCCAATTACCTCTCGGAAGCTGAGTTTTCCATCAAAATCCTCATCCACCTCCTTGATCATATTCTTCAGTCCGAGGTGAGTCTGTGGAGCTTCCAGTTTCTCCATCATTAGTTTCAGTTCCATTAGGTCGATGAATCCGTCCTTCCCAGCATCATACCTGCCAGAGTCAAAGATAAACCACATCAAAAAGGCCAGAGGCTGTGTGAGGGGCTGGGCCGGGCCACAGGGCTGGTCAACCTCCTCACTGAATAACCTTTCCTGTGAGACCCACATGGAATTACACAGCGCAGGAGCAGGGCCATTCGGCCCCACAACAGCTGACCTATATGGATGTTTATGCTAAACTTGAGCCTCCGCCCACCCTTCTTCATATAATAATAATAATCTTTATTGTCACAAGTAGGCTCACAGTAACATTCAACGAAGTTACTGTGAAATGCCCCTAGTCGTCACATTACGGCGCCTGTTCGGGTACAGGGAGGGAGAATTCAGAATGTCCAAATTACCCAACAGCACGTCTTTCAGGACTTGTGGGAGGAAACCGGAGCACCCGGAGGAAACCCACGCAGACACGGGGAGAACGTGCAGACTCTGCACAGACAGTGACCCAAGCTGGGAATTGAACCTGGGACCTGGGCGCTGTGAAGCAACAGTGCTAACCATTGTGTTACCACGCCACCCATCTCACCTATCAACACAAACTTTGTCATACATGTGTCTATCTTCCCCTTAAGTGCATCCTATACCATTCCCCTCAACCACTCCCTGCCGTAGCGAGTTCCTCGCCACCCCATGCATAAGATGATTCTCCTGAATTCCCCACTGGACCAATTAATCATTATCCAATATCGATGGCACAACTTATGGACTCCACCACGAGTGGAAACCATTTCTCCCTGTTAATCTGATCAAACCTCTTCATGAGTTTGAAGACTCCAATTAGGTCCAATTTCAGTGTGGAGCCCCAACCTGTTCATCTCATATTGCCCTCACATTCCAGACAAGCTTTTAGCATCTGAACAACACACTTTGGGGATGTGCTGTGCAGATCCCTATCAATCTGCCAGAACATTGCCGTCTTTTCAAGCAATTTACCCGACCGGCCCCACACAATCTTCCTTCAGCGTGTGTCCTCACTGCATCGAGGCTGAGAACTCAATGCAGTTCCCACTCAAGTTATAGCTTCTTCTTGTTAAGATATTGTAAAACCCTTTTCGTCTGCCCTGTGTTCTCCTGTTTATCCCCACCCTACTGCCTGCCTTCTGGCTAAGCTGCTACAACGTTGCTACGCCATCTGGCATTTCTGTTTAACCTACAGATTTTAGGCAGAGTTGAAATCCACCATCATGATGGGCCAAGCCAAGACATTCCCTTTAGGTTCTGTGGTAGAACCGGTGATGATGATTTGATAGACTTGGCTAGCAGCCAATTGGGAAATGTACAATTTCCTATTGGGGCTTGTGATTGGTGGGGCCAGACAGAAAGTTCCAGGAGGAAGGAGAATCTTGTGAAGAGTGCCATGTTTTGGGAAGAGATCCAGGCACGAGGCAGGTTTTAAATCTTTCTCTCTGCCTGCTGATTTAAAGAACTTTCTGCAACCTACATTTTCAGATTAGATACATGATTAGGAGATTGCTGGCTACAAAGAGCTACGTCGGCAGCAAAGAACAATCTCGTAACTATTAATCCCTTTTTCAAAGAACAAAGAAAAGTACAGCACAGGAACAGGCCCTTCAGCCCTCCAAGCCTGCGCTGACCATGCTGCCCGTCTAAACTAAAATCTTCTACACTTCCTGGGTCCGTATCCCTCTATTCCCATCCTATTCATGTATGTGTCAAGATGCCCCTTAAATGTCACTATCGTCCCTGCTTCCATCGCCTCCTCCGGCAGCGAGTTCCAGGCACCCACTACCCTCTGTGTAAAAAAACATGCCTCGTACATCTCCTCTAAACCTTGCCTCTCGCACCTTAAACCTATGCCCCCGAGTAATTGACCCCTCTACTGTGGGAAAAAGTCTCTGCCTATCCACTCAGTCTATCCCCCTCATAATTTTGTACACCTCTATCAGGTCGCCCCTCAACCTCCGTCGTTCCAGTGAGAACAAACCGAGTTTATTCAACTGCTCCTCATAGCTAATGCCCTCCATACCGGGCAACATCCTGGTAAATCTCTGCTGCACCCTCTCCAAAGCCTCCACATCCTTCTAGTAGTGTGGCGACCAGAATTGAACACTACACTCCAAGGCCTAAGGTTCTATACAGCTGCAACATGACTTGCCAATTTTTATACTCAATGCCCCGGCCAGTGAAGGCAAGCATGCCGTATGCATTCTTGACTACCTTCTCCACCTGTGTTGCCCCTTTCAGTGACCTGTGGGCCTGTACACCAAGATCTCTCTGACTGTCAATACTCTTGAGGGTTCTACCATTCACTATATATCCCCTACCTGCATTAGACTTTCCAAAATGTTTAACCCTTTCCCCCTCCGTCCCAGTCGTGTGTGTCTGTCTTGTGTGTCTGGGTGGAGGGTGGGTTTTGGGATTAGGTAGATTGTTAACATTTTTAAACTTATAAATCCGGTGTCTGCAACACATTGCAGAAGTCTAGGGGCAAAATCTTGATAAGTTAAAAATTATTGGTTAATTAATTATTGTCATGACTGTGGGTGAGCGCGTGGTCAATTCCGGCCCCTCTTGACACTGTTATGGGCCAGGGTTTAGAGAACCCCAAAGTGTATCATGGAGTTCACCTGACCCACAACTTTTAATAGATTGTGGTATGGGGAGCACATGGCCCACTCTACAGGTGTGGTACAGCAGAAATGGAAAAGTATTCTTTAAAGCAAAACAATGTTTATTCTATAAACTCAAGTTAACCTTTTTAAAACATACAGTGAACATCTTAGCAACCATCAATTCAAATACAACCCCCAAAGAATACAACACTAAGTAATCCTTTAAGCTTTCCTTTTAACATCCATAAGACTTAAAACACCTTTCAACAGAAGCACATCAGGTTAAAGTCATTACTGTTATTAGTTTTAAATCACCAGGATCGATTTGCAGTCTTTAGATAACAGAGAGACTCTAATACACCTTCTGGCTGTGGCTGCAGCTATCCAGCTCTGAAAATGAAACTAAAACACACCCTGCAGCAAACAGACTAAAACAAAAGTAAAAAGCTGACAGACAGCCGAGCTCCACCCACTCTCTGACCTCACTGCAGTAATAAGCACCCATTTCTTAAAGGTACATTTCTTAAGCACTCATTTCTTAAAGGTACTCGCACATGACAACATGGGGTCGCAACATAAGTGAATTAAACTAACAAACTATTTATTAATAACAAGAGGAAAAGATGAATATATGAAGTAATAACAGAACAATGATCTAACAATCTACCTAGTCCCAAAATACATTGGTTTAATTGACGTCCAGGCCTGTGCGAATATCACAACCCTGAGTGAATTTCTGGGAATTGCTAATTGCTCATGCAACACGGAAGTAGTTTTCATATCACACCAGGCCTCAGGAACAGTGGTATTCCTCACTTAGTCCCCTCGGTCTCCACCTCATCTTACAAACCATAGGCTCCTAAAACACAACCATGGAGTCACCGAACCCACCCCTTCATTTACCTGAGCTTCTCTGCTGTTGCCCTTAGGCTTGCTGCTGTCTTTGGCTCAGCTCTCACCTACATTCTGAGCGAGGTATATTTAAAAAGAATACCAGGAGGGTGACTGACTGTTGGGGGGGACTGGAGGTCGGGTTGCAGTGGGCGGATTTCAACAGAAGCTGTTGGAGCAGATATCTCCCATGCCAAAACACATCCACCGCCCACAGTAACACCAGACAACAGGAAATTATTGATCATATTTGTCCCCTAACACATCCAAAATTGGTGCTTCCCTCCTTTTACCCATGACCACACAGACACGCGTGCACATACGTGCGCACACACACACACACACACAAAGCGTGCGGACACACGTGCGCACCAAAAGACATAAGCGCGTGTGCACATAGGCACATGCTCACAAGGACACATGTGTGCATGCACGCACACACACACACACACACACACACACACACACACACACACGTGTGCACACACACACACGCGCACACACACGTATACACTCACACACGTGTGCACACACTATTTGATGCCTCCCCATCAGAGGGACCTGTCCATCTCCTTGTCTCTGGCTTGTTCCCTCCAACCACATTCCAATGCACAGTCTGATTCTGAGTCCAGGCATGTCCCTGCTAATTTCCTCACTGTGCGTCACCACAGTTTCCTGAGCTAATCTCAGCTGACTGCAGTTAAATATACAGGCACCCTGCTTTTCAATGTCTGCAGAATGTACAGGTCTGAGCAAAGCTTTTGAACAAACACATCCAAATTCTGCAGGAGGCATTCAGAGCATTGTTTTCGGATCATTAATTATCCAGATGGATTTTCAGGAATCCAAAGGAGCAAAATGAGAAAAAAGGAAGAAAAAGGGTGAGGGAACGAGGAAGTGAGGGAATGCACGAGGGAGGGAATGCACGAGGGAGGGAATGCACGAGGGAGGGAATGCACGAGGGAGGGAATGCACGAGGGAGGGAATGCACGAGGGAGGGAATGCACGAGGGAGGGAATGCACGAGGGAGGGAATGCACGAGGGCGGGAATGCACGAGGGAGGGAATGCACGAGGAGGGAATGCACGAGGGAGGGAATGCACGAGGGAGGGAATGCACGAGGGAGGGAATGCACGAGGGAGGGAATGCACGAGGGAGGGAATGCACGAGGGAGGGAATGCACGAGGGAGGGAATGCACGAGGGAGGGAATGCACGAGGGAGGGAATGCACGAGGGAGGGAATGCACGAGGGAGGGAATGAACGAGGGAGGGAATGAACGAGGGAGGGAATGAACGAGGGAGGGAATGAACGAGGGAGGGAATGAACGAGGGAGGGAATGAACGAGAGAGGGAATGAACGAGAGAGGGAATGAACGAGAGAGGGAATGAACGAGAGAGGGAATGAACGAGAGAGGGAATGAACGAGAGAGGGAATGAACGAGAGAGGGAATGAACGAGAGAGGGAATGAACGAGAGAGGGAGGGAGTGAATGAGAGAGGGAGGGAGGGAATGAGAGAGGGAGGGAGGGAATGAGAGAGGGAGGGAGGGAATGAGAGAGGGAATGAAGGAAGGAGGGAGTGAAGGAGGGAGGGAGTGAAGGAGGGAGGGGAATGAAGGAGGGAGGGAATGAAAGAGGGAGGGAATGAGGGAGGGTGCGAGGGAGGGAGGGTGCGAGGGAGGGAGGGTGCGAGGGAGGGAGGGTGCGAGGGAGGGAGGGTGCGAGGGAGGGAAGGGTGCGAGGGGAGGGAGGGTGCGAGGGAGGGAGGGTGCGAGGGAGGGAGGGTGCGAGGGAGGGAGGGTGCGAGGGAGGGAGGGTGCGAGGGAGGGAGGGTGCGAGGGAGGGAGGGTGCGAGGGAGGGAGGGTGGCGAGGGGAGGGGGTGCGAGGGAGGGAGGGTGCGAGGGAGGGAGGGTGCGAGGGAGGGAGGGTGCGAGGGAGGGAGGTGTGCGAGGGAGGGAGGGTGCGAGGGAGGGAGGGTGCGAGGGAGGGGAGGGTGCGAGGGAGGGAGGGTGCGGGAGGGAGGGTGCGAGGGAGGGAGGGTGCGAGGGAGGGAGGGTGCGAGGGAGGGAGGGTGCGAGGGAGGGAGCGTGTCCGAGGGAGGGAGGGTGCGAGGGAGGGAGTGGGTGCGAGGGAGGGAGAGGGTGCGAGGGAGGGAGGGTGCGAGGGAGGGAGGGTGCGAGGGAGGGAGGGTGCGAGGGGAGGGAGGGTGCGAGGGAGGGAGGGTGCGAGGGAGGAGGGTGCGAGGGAGGGAGGGTTGCGAGGGAGGGAGGGTGCGAGGGAGGGAGGGTGCGAGGGAGGGAGGGTGCGAGGGGGGGAGGGTGCGAGGGAGGGAGGGTGCGAGGGAGGGAGGGTGCGAGGGAGGGGGAGGGGTGCGAGGGAGGGAGGTGTGCGAGGAGGAGGGAGGGTTGCGAGGGAGGGAGGGTGCGAGGGAGGGAGGGTGGGAGGGAGGGAGGGTGCGAGGGAGGGAGGGTGCGAGGGAGGGAGGGGTGCGAGGGAGGGAGGGTGCGAGGGAGGGAGGGTGCGAGGGAGGGAGGGTGCGAGGGAGGGAGGGTGCGAGGGAGGGAGGGTGCGAGGGAGGGCGGGTGCGAGGGAGGGAGGGTGCGAGGGAGGGAGGGTGCGAGGGAGGGAGGGTGCGAGGGAGGGGAGGGTGCGAGGGAGGGAGGGTGCGAGGGAGGGAGGGTGCGAGGGGGGAGGGGTGCGAGGGAGGGAGGGTGCGAGGGAGGGAGGGTGCGAGGGAGGGTGCGAGGGAGGGTGCGAGGGAGGGTGCGAGGGAGGGTGCGAGGGAGGGTGCGAGGGAGGGTGCGAGGGAGGGTGCGAGGGAGGGGTGCGAGGGAGGGTGCGAGGGAGGTGCGAGGGAGGGTGCGAGGGAGGGTGCGAGGGAGGGTGCGAGGGATGGGTGCGAGGAGGGTGAGAGGGAGGGGCGAGGGAGGGTGCGAGGGAGGGTGCGAGGGAGGGTGCGAGGGAGGGAGCGAGGGAGGGGGAGGGGCGGTGCGAGGGAGGGTGCGGGGAGGGAGGGTGCGAGGGAGGGTCGAGGGAGGGTGCGAGGGGGTGCGAGGAGGGTGCGAGGGCGGGTGCGAGGGAGGGTGCGAGGAGGGTGCGAGGAGGGTGCGCGGGAGGGTGCGAGGGAGGGTGCGAGGGAGGGGCGAGGGAGGGGAGGGTGCGAGGGAGGGTGCGAGGGAGGGTGCGAGGGTGCGAGGGAGGGTGCGAGGGAGGGTGCGAGGGAGGGGGAGGGAGGGTGCGAGGGGTGCGAGGGAGGGTGCGAGGGAGGGTGCGAGGGAGGGTGCGCAGGGAGGTGCGAGGGAGGGAGCGAGGGAGGGGAGCGAGGGAGAGGGAGCGGGGAGCGAGGGAGGGAGCGAGGGAGGGTGCGGGGAGGGTGCGAGGGGGGTGCGCGGGAGGGTGCGAGGGGGGTGCGAGGGAGGGAGAGAGGGAGGGAGCGAGGGAGGGAGGGAGGGTGCGAGGGAGGGTGCGAGGAGGGTGCGAGGGAGGGTGCGAGGGAGGGTGCGAGGGAGGGTGCGAGGGAGGGTGCGAGGGAGGGTGCGAGGGAGGGTGCGAGGGAGGGTGCGAGGGAGGGTGCGAGAGAGTGTTTGAGAGAGAGTGTGAGAGAGAGTGTGAGAGAGAGTGTGAGAGAGTGTGAGAGGAGTGTGAGAGGGTGAGAGGGTGTGAGTAGGGGGAGAGAGAGGGGAGAGTGAGTGTGAGGAGCGTTGTGAGAGAGAGTGTGAGAGAGAGTGTGAGAGAGAGTGTGAGAGAGAGTGTGAGAGAGTGTGAGAGAGTGTGTGAGAGGAGAGAGGGGGGGAAGGGAGGGAGAGACTGAAAGACAGATGGAGCGTGAGTGGTGTAATCTGTTCCCTCACTAACGGTCTTTGGGACACTTGTTCCATCACAAATTTTATAATGTGGCTGCACAGTGGTTAGCACTGCTGCCTCACAGCGTCAAGGATGCTGGTCACTCTCCGTGTGGAGTTTGCACGTTCTCCCCGTGTCTGCGTGGGACTCACCCCCACAACCCAAAGATGTGCAGGGTAGGTGGATTAGCCACGCTAAATTGCCCCTTCATTCTAAATTGAACCAAAAATAATAATTTTATAATGCATCTCATCAGATAGGTGGAGGGCATCGTCAGCTTCTGAGCAGCAAGGCTTATGATCAGTGATAAGAATTAATTAATCAATAGTCAAATGGTCTCCAACATGACTCCAATGCACTCACTCAATCCATCAGATGCCCCAATGCACCATAGACTGGGGAGGGGGTATTGAGGAAGTACTTCTCTCCATACCCTTGGCTAGGATCTGGCGAGTACAAGCAGTCTCAGGGAACAGCTGTGACGGGGATGGCCGACGGGATGGGGGGAGAATGGGGGCATGAAGGGGGTCAGTTATTGAATTACAAAATATGGTGCAGACCATCTCCATCATGGAGAGACAGAGAGCGAGAGCGAGGTGAGCTGGGTGAGGCAGAAGGCACTAATCAGGTTCCTCTGCAACAGAAAGGGCCCTGCCCTTTCCCTCTCTCCCTCAGTTATTCCTCCTGATTTTTTGTTCCTTATGCCAATTTCCCCTCACTATTCCACCTCTCACCAGAATGCGTGCAGGTGCCTTGTCCCAACACATACTAACCCAGAGAGTAAGTGGCGACACGTCTACTCGATGGTGGGAGGAATCACTGCTCATCCCAATCCAGCCTGCCACTCTCCTTGCAAATTTTGCAATTGTCTCTGAAGCCTGCGGCCCATACTTTTCACATCTCACTTGCTGTGAGTGTGACCGTGCCAAACCCGACATGGCCAAGGTGGTACAGTGGTCAGCACTGCTGCCCAACAGCGTCAGGGATCTGGGTTCAATTCCGGCCTTGGGTGACTGTCTGTGTGGAGTTTGCACTTTCTTCCTGTTGTCTCCTCCGGGTGCTCCGGTTTCCTCCCACAGTCCAAAAACGTGCAGGTAGGTGGATTTGCCATGATAAAATTGCTCCTTAGTTTTCAGGGGTGTGCGGGTTAGGTGGGGTTATATGGCTAGGGCCAGGGAGTGGGCCTAGCTGGGATGCTCTTTCAGAGGGTCAGTGCAGACATGATGGGCCGAATGGCTTCCTTCTGCACTGTCGGTAATCTATGTCAGTCACCTCCCCCATTGGGTTGCAAGCACACGTGTGTGTAGATGGGTTGGTTCGAGGCCCAGGTAAGGATTGCAGTGTGGGCCCCAGGATCAGACAGTCTGTCAGCTATGTTGCCATGGACACGGGGCCCACTGACTCAGGTTTTTCACACACAGTTTCTGGCAGCTCTGCCAGGGAAGAGTTAAAATGAAGCTTTTAAAAAAATACTATTTGGCGTTGGGGAGCTAAACTTGAGGTGGAAGTGTTGCAAGATGAAAAGAGGAAAGAGGAAGCCATTGGGTGAAAAGTTCCTCTTCCCTTCATCAGCAATGAGATTAAATGATGTTAGTTCCTCATGAAGCTGGGCTTTATTTCTTCTGAGGGCTGGATGTGGGGTGGCAGTGACAGTCAGGAATGACAGCCAGTGCTGGCGTATTCATGGTTATCATTGGGCATCTTATACTAAATGGGTTTTCACTCTCCTTGGGTAACCTATGCAAATGGGCCTTCTTCATTGGTGGAACCCAACCACCGAGAGGTATCAGGCTATTGCACTAATGGAAGCATCACTTTGCCCCCCCCCCCCGCCCCCACCCCCATTATTCTAACAGTGCTGAAGCTCAGTGGGGGACGGGTTCCTCGGCCGCCACCAGTCCTCCGGCACCTTGGCCATTCTTTGTCTCGGGGGGGGGGGGGGGGGGGGGGGGGGGGGGGGCAGGAGTCCGAATTGCGACCGGAAACAATCCAGCAAGAAATCTCTGGATCTGCTCACTCCACCGTGTTACGGCGTAGACCGAGCGAGGCTGCGATTCTCCTCCTCCTCCCCCTGTCGAATAGACTGCCGCTGTTTATTCTCTAGGCTCGCTTGTGTGGCAAATGGAGGCACGGGGCACGTTACCGGTGAACGGCTGGCATCACTGGAACCCAGGCCTGAGTCAGTCCTTCAGTGAAACGAATTGGCACCAAAAGTGTCGGGAGGGTAGCGGCGTCGGAATGATGGGAAGCCCCCCCACCCCCCCCAAATGAGTATAGGGGCCACCCTTGCCACCGACACAGACTTGCCCTTCCTCTGCACTGGGAACGTGATCAACGCCGGGTTTCCTGGCCACGCTTTTAGCGAAGAATGGGAATGGAAAACCCAGGGATATAGGCCGGGAAGTGTGCGGTCAGGCTGGACGGTTGGGAGAGGGGCGAGAAACCAGCCTCATCTCAAACTCAGGACTTCCAACATTTGGCTGGGGAGCGGCTGACTCATTCTCCCCGGATGCAGCTGCAGCCTTTAAATGTTGCACCACATCCTCGCGCACACAAACCCTCTCCTATTCTCACTGATCTGCTCCCTTTCCTGTGGTGAGGGAGCGGACGGCCTGATAATTGTGATTTATCAGCTCTTTCCTCTTGTTCTGTGGGAGGAGCAATTCAGTTTCGGATGCTGAGAGGGGAATGGATGGGGGTTTCACTGGGGGCTATCCGTATGCAGGGTCACCTCGTGTTAAAGCAAGCGAGGAGGCCACTCCCTGGACTTCACACACCTCAGCCACCGTCGACAGGCCATTTCCGACAGAAACCCACTCTCGATTCAAAGCCTGCCTCGGGGGTTGTCACAAATAACAAAGCGAGTTGAGAAGAGACATGTATTTTAAATAGCTTGTGGCTTGAGTTTGGACTTCACGTACTTTTTCTGCTCTACTCTGCTCTGACCAGGCCTGTGACCAGGAGGCAAACTCGGATTGTCCCAGCTCGCTGCAAGCCCGCCCCGTCAATGAGAGGAGGGAAGCTGTCAACCTTTCCGACCCCGACTCCCAAAACTCCCAATGACCCTGGAGCCAGATGCCCCGCTGTTTTGCCGGATCAGGATCAGATCGGGCAAGAGGCCCCAGGCCTGCTCCAGTTTTCTGCAGGACTCCCGCTGTTCGGAGGCGTCAAATTGTTCCGGGACCCCAGGTTAGGGCAGGTAATCAATCAGGGTATGCACTCCTGATTGTCATCCTGTGACCCCCCTCAACCATGTTGACGGAACCTGCCCGTCTACATCAGACAGGACAGGATCTGTAGTGCCTCATGCGGTTGAACAGCCTGCTCACACTCCCATTTGGCTTACAAGGACACTGATCCATCAAGTAAGGTTGGGGGAGGGGAGAGGAGTGGGTTACGAAGGCTCGGAGAGATGTGGATTCATGGATTCAATCCGTGAAAAGTTAGTGTAAGGTGGTGCTGGGGGGGGGGGGGGGGGGGGGCTCTATCATTGTCTACATATTATTTCCTCATCCCCCCCACCCCGATTCTGGTAAGGTGGAATATTTAGTTTTCTCTTTCAAGATAATTCATTAACCACAGTCTGTACTGACCACCACCTGTTAAACCTTTGGTTTAAGACACAGGAAGCCATTGGAGTTACTTTCTCCAAATGCACCACCTAAAAATCACCCACATTGCTGGGAAATCAAATGTGATTGCTGACGCCCTGTCCACAACTTGGAGACTTGGTTCAAACTGAAAAGATAGTATTTTTTTAAAATAAATTTAGATTAGCCATTTATTTTTTCCAATTAAGGGGCAATTTAGCGTGGCCAATCCACCTACTCTGCACATTTTTGGGTTGTGGGGGCGAAACCCACGCAGACACGGGGAGAATGTGCAAACTCCACACGGACAGTGACCCAGAGCCGGGATCGAACCTGGGACCTCAGCGCCGTGAGGCGGTTGTGCTAACCACTAGGCCACCGTGCTGCCCCCTGAAAAGATAGTATTGACAATAATATTGACCAAGGCTGTGAGAATGAATGTTTTATATTTATTTTTTCTCTCTCTCCTTTTGTAATGTAATGAAAATGACTCTCACTTCATTAATCATCTGCGGAAAGTGTCATGACAACAAATCATAGCCCCAAATTACTTACGGATATTTTCAACCTTTAAGTAAACATGTGTTTTTTATATAAAGGGACATGCAAGCCAAAGATGGCTGAGAATGTAAATTCTGAGAATGTAATTCAGTGACTGTTCGGAAAGTTCCTGTGAGGATTATCCTTAGTCCCAAAAGAGATCATGCAATGTCGTGCCACAAAGTTGCCAAGGAACTTCAAATAGAGGTACTTCAAAGGAAGGAATGCGATACACAAATTGAACTGTAATCTCCTGTGGAGATAATGGAAGCTAATTACCATCTCAGTGGAAACCATCGCTGTTGAGTTATATCCCAGACTGTGGAGAAGATGTGAAATGAAAGAAAGCAAATTCTGGGCGAAAGACATGTTTGTTCATTTCCTCTTCCATGAATACGCAGGGAAAATGGTTAAAATCCTGGTGTGTGTGTGTGCTGGTCTGGTGTTCTAGTTCTACTGCGCTAGTGTTTGTGCTGCAAAGATCATCCTCGAGGCATCCCTGCACATTCAGGTAAAAATTCTCTCTCTGATTGCTGGAAGCATGTCATAAATCAGCAAAGGCACAGTCAAAAAGGAATCAGGATAACTCCTTTCAGTGAACCCGCAGAACCAAGAATTTCCAAACCAACTGCCCAACTGTCAAAGTCAGCACGATCGGAATCATCCAACTTAACGGCAGCAACATTTCACCATTTACTCCTCATGGACAAGTCAAAGACTGATTTGAATATCTTTTTTAACTTTAATTTTTGGACCGATTTCTAATCTGTGTGTAGTGTTTCTATCATTCTTCTCGCATTTTAGCAACTAACAAACTCACTCATTCTTTAACTCCAGAAAGCCTGGTTTCATTGGCTCCTTTTAAAACCCAAATATATTTGGACTGGGATAAAGTATCCACGAGGGAAGGGACCCTTTTAAATTAACCTAGCTATCATCAACCATCCAGGGTTGTGAATCTCTTCCTGCAAAAGCTGTGAAAGCAGAGTCTTTGAATATTTTTAAGGCAGAGGTGGATAGGTTCTTGGTGAGCAAGGAGGTGATAGGTTATCGGGGGTGGGGGGATGCTGATTTGAGGTGGCTATCAGATCAGCCATGATCTTAGTAAATGGAGCAGCAGGCTCGAGGGGCCGAATGGCCTACTCCCGCTCCTTTATCGTTTGTTTGCAACTATTATACGATTATATTTTCCTATGGAAGGTTATTTAACCTCGACCCACTCCTCATGTCAGAATTGGAGGCCATTCAGCCTGTCATCTGTGCTAGCTCTCTAATGAAAGAGTTTGCCAACTGAAACCAGTCCTTAGCTCTTGTCCCCAGCTTTCAAAATAATTATTTGCCAAATAGTTCCTCCCTCCATCCCCCCCCCCCCCCACCTTTCCTTTGTAAATACTATTCTGGATTCATCATCCTCAACTGTTTCTGATCGGGCGCCCCACGTGCTAACAACCCTCCGCTCAGGAAAGGGGCTCCTTACCTCCCACTGCCCAGCAGATGCCATGGACAGTGATCAGCGGGAGAGCCCCCTCAACCCCAATCCTGCTAAATATGACGACCGCCCCCCTTCCCCCCCCCCCCCACCGCCTCATTCCAAAGCCAAACACTGAGATGCTGGTCAACATCAAGTAGGTCAGTGCATGAGCTACAAACTGCGACTGATGGTCCCTGGGCATCAGACGGTGGAGGGGAGCGTGGCTACTGTATACACCATACACTGCGCTCTCACACAAGAGGTGGGAATTTACAGTCGCAAATTGGGTGGGCCACATCCCTCCCCCCCCCCACCCCTTGCTAAATACGCTGCGATGACGTCAGTACGACGCTCTTGTGCCAGATTCTGACATTACGGAAGGCGAGGGGGTACGGAAGTCACTACCCACCCCCCATTTCTAAATGGCTAATCGACAATACCTAGCTATTGAGTTCAATGATCGAAATTGTCGGCAATCTCTCAATGCCTGCTACCTTTTTCCTGCGAGGCTGTGAAAAGGCTTGGGACGATTTTGCGGTTTTTGAAGAGGGTGGAAGGAACAGCTCGTCACCAGGACGGTGGCTAACATTGGAACTGGCTCTGCTGGGGAGTTAAGAGTCCGTATACTTTCTTTGGAGCCTCATTTCTTAGCTTTTTTTGAGCCTTCAGTTGAAGAGAGATTCAGAGGGTCAGGGTGCCTTGAAACTTGTAGCCGGGACTGACTTTCTGTTGGAGGCAATAGCCCTCTGCCGACCGTGCTGACTGAGCATGGACCCCCCCCCCCCCCCCCACCCCCCCCCCCCACAACTAACCCATCTTTGCTTCTCTAAGCGGCTGGTCACTTCCCAGTGAACAGCCACCGATTGGACAAGCTGAGATGGCGCAGGTGGGTTGGGAGCAAGTGGGGGAAACAGTCCAGGCTGTGAACACCACCCACTACCCAAGGCCAGGCTCAGTCTCTCAATCTGCAGAGTTAAAATTAGCAATGTCACCGGAAGAGGGATTGACTGCTGTGAGCAGCCCTGCCCCACCCCAACGAAGCACTTATGTCATGACTGTGACTTGCTCTCACGAAATGAAATGAAAATCATTTATTGTCACGAGTAGGCTTCAATGAAGTTACTGTGAAAAGCCCCTAGTCGCCACATTCCGGCGCCTGTTCGGGGGGGCTGTTACGGGAATCGAACCGTGCTGCTGGCCTGCCTTGGTCTGCTTTCAAAGCCTTTCAAAGCCAGTGATTTAGCGCAGTGTGCTAAACAGCCTCTAGGTGCTGTGTGTGGCTTTTAAGTCTTTTATCCGGATTGTGTATTCCCCGTGATAGTGAATCACAGGCAGGGCCGAGATACAGACAATACCTGATCCTGAGTTACCAGGTGGCGCTGTTGAACACCGTCAAATCCCAACCCCTAAACACTATATCAAGCTCCCTGTCTAAAGCTATAATGTGCGGTTACAGGGAGATCAAGGCTGGGAACTAAATATCCAGGGGTAGGTGATTTTTCATAAGGACGGGCAGGAAGGAAAAGGTGGTGGGGTAGCTTTGTTAATACGAGATGAAATAAGTACAATAGCAAGAAATGATCTTGGATCGGAAGACGAACAATAATAATCTTTTATTGTCACAAGTATGCAGTTACTCTGAAAAGGCGCCACATTCCAGCGCCTGTTCGGGGAGGCTGGTACGGGAATTGAACCCACGCTGCTGGCCTAGTTGTAGCTGTGTAGCCCACTGAGCTAATCCAGCTTCTGCTGGAACAACCCATATGGGTGGAGGTAAGAAATAACAAGGGGAAGACGACACTGGTGGGAGTATGTATAGCTATGCCATGGGATGGAGAATATGTCAGGAGATATTGAGGACATGTAAAAAAAGGCAGTACATTAATTATAGGTGACTTTAATCTTTACATGGATTGGGAAAATCAAATTGGCAGAGGTAGTCATGAGGAAAAATTCATGGAGTACATCAAGGACAGCTTCCTGAAACAAAATGTTGTGGATCCAATCAGTGATCAGGGTGTCTTGGACCTGGTAATGCGTAATAAGGTAGGCTTAATAAACAATCTCAGAGTAAAAGATGCCCTAGGAAATAGTGACCATGGGCGGCATAGTGATGCAGTGGTTGGCACTGCTGCCTCACGGCGCCGAGGACCCGGGTTCAATCCCGGCCCCAAGTCACTGTCCGTGTAGAGGTTGCACATTCTCCCCGTGTCTGCGTGGGTCCCACCCCCGCAACCCAAAGATGTGCATGGTTGGTAGATTGGCCACGCTAAATTGCCCCTTAATTGTAAAAAAAAAGAATTGGGTACTCAAAATTTTAAAAAAGTAAATAGTGACCATAACATGGTAGAATTTAGCCTTCAGTTTGAGTGAGAGAAGCTTGGGTCAGAAACAACTTTATTAAATCTAGGAATGAGGGCAGAGCTGGCTAGAGTGGAAAGAGAAAGAAGTTTAACAGAAAAGACAGTTGATTAGCAATGGCAGACATTTATGAACATAATTCATGGCTCACAACAAAATATATCCCAGTGAGGAAGAAGGATTCCAGGAAAGGAATAGGTCAACCATGGTTAACCAAGAAAAGTGAAGGATAGTATTAAACTGAAAGAAAAAACATACAATGTGGCAAAGATTAGTGGTAAACCAGAGGATTGGGAAGTTTTGAAAACCAACATAAGATGACCAAAAAAATAATTAAGAGGGAAAAGGTAAACTATGAGGTAAACTGGCAAATAATACAAAAATGGACAGCAAGAGATTCTTTAAATATATAAAAAAGGAAGCGAGAGGCCAAAGTGAACATTGACTCCTTAGAGAATGAGACTGAGGAAATAATAATGGGAAATAATAATTAGGGCAGCACGGTAGCATTGTGGATAACACAATTGCTTCACAGCTCCAGGGTCCCAGGTTCGATTCCGGCTTGGGTCACTGTCTGTGCGGAGGTCTGCACATCCTCCCCGTGTCTGCGTGGGTTTTCTCCGGGTGCTCCGGTTTCCTCCCACAGTCCAAAGATGTGCAGGTTAGGTGGATTGGCCATGATAAATTGGCCTTAGTGTCCAAAATTGCCCTTAGTGTTGGGTGGGGTTACTGGGTTATGGGATAGGGTGGAGGTGTTGGCCTTGGGTAGGGTGCTCTTTCCAAGAGCCGGTGCAGACTCGATGGGCCGAATGGCCTCCTTCTGCACTGTAAATTCTATGAAACTAGGAAATGACACGGGAGTTAAGTAAATACTTTGCGCCAGTCTTCACAGTGGACGACACTGAAGACATTCCAAACTTACTAAATAATCATGGTGCAGAAGGCGGGGGGGGGGGGGGGGGATTAGGAAATAAATGCAACAGCAATCACTGGAGAAGAAGCACCCGAGAAATTAATGAGACTAAAGACCGATTGGTCCCCTGGAGCAGGCGTGTTGCATCCCACAATATTAAAGGAAGTAGCTACAGAGATAGTGGGTGCACTGTAGTAATCTTCCAAGAGACCTTAAAGTCTGGAAAAGACCCAGAGGAATGGAAAACTATCGATGTAACAACCAGAATGCTGCAGTACAGAGGGAATTGTGGGTCCGTGTGCATAAATCATAAAAAGCGAGCATGCATGTTCAGCAGGTAATTGGGAAGGCAAATGGAATGTTGCCCTTTATTTCAAGAGAAGGTTCACTCGGTTGATCCCGGATATGGAGGGATTTTCTTATGAGGAGGGGTTGAATAGATTGGGCCTGTACTCATTGGAGTTTAGAATGAGAGGTGACCGTATTGAGATATATAGGATTCTCAGGGGGCTTGACAGGGTCAACGATGAGAGGCTGTTTCCCCTTGTGGGAGAGTCTAGGACCAGCGAGCATAATCTCAGGGTATGGGGTCACCCGTTTAAGTCTGTTCTTGTCTCAGATGGTAGCAAAGCTGTAGCATTATTTATCACAGAGAGCTGTAGAGGCAAGGTTGTTAAGTACGTTCAAGGCTGATAGAGACTGATGTTTAATTGGTAAGGGAACCAACAGTTATGGGGATAAGGCAGGAAAGTGGAGATGAGGATTATCACATCAGATCAGCCATGGTCTCATTGAGTGGTAGAGCAGACTCAATGTGCCAAATGGCATACTTTTGCTCCTACGTCTTATTAATGTGAGAGAGGGAGAGAGAGAGAGAGAAAAACAGGTGAACGGAGAACAGAGAAAGAAAGATAAAGAGCGACAGAAGACAGGCAAGACCAGAGAATGAAGAGGGCAAAGCACTGGCTGAGGATTAGGTTCTGCTGTGATGCCCTTGTGGTGGAACAGCCTGCAGACATAGCCACGTGGCTGAGGTAGCAAACTGCACTCACGGTACGGTGTCTATCATGAGCCACACATTCTGGCACTGGGGTGGGGGGAGGAATTGGAATGTGTTGACTTCACCGGGCTAGATTACACAGGAGCAACTCAGCAACTCGCCAAGTTCATGACAGAACATCTCAAATGAAGCAACCGTGTGGAGTCAGTTTTCAAGGATTCTGTTCCCATGAACTTACATGATGCCTAACTACTCAAGTACATATTTTTAAAAATACATTTTGCGTACCCAATTCTTTTTTTTTTTCCCAATTAAGGGGCAAATTAGCACGGCCAATCCACCTACCCTGCACATTTTTGGGTTGTGGGGGTGAGACCCACGCAGACACGTTTCTCAAGGACATATAAAAATCCTGGGGCTCCCTCCCTAACAGCATGGTGGGTGCACCTACCCCACATGGACTGCAGCGGTTCAAGCAGGCGGCTCACCACCACCTTCTCAAGGGCGATTAAGGATGGGCAATAAATGCTGATCTTGGGGCGTCACGGTGGCATAGTGGTGCCTCACAGTGCCATGGCCCCAGGGTTCGATTCCGACCTTGGGCGACTGTCTTGTGTGGAGTTTGCACGTTTTCCTGTGTCCACCTGGATTTCCTCCGGGTGCTTCCACAGTCCAAAGATGAGGAGGTTAGGTGGATTGGCAATGCTAACGTTGTCCTTTAGATGGGGTTACAGGGATTGGGGGGGGGGGGGGGGGGGGGGGGGGGATTGGGCCTAGGTAGGGTGCTCTTTCAGAGGGTCGGTGCAGACTCAATGGGCCGAATGGCCTGCTTCTGCACTGTACGGATTGCGCCCAGCGAAACACAGACCCTGTGAAAGAATTAAATAAAGAGAGACCTGTTGATGGCAGGGGTGGGTTTATTCTGTTTGGTTTCATTATGGAGTTAAACCTTAGCCCAGAGGTAGCGAAGCTGCCCACATATCCAGGTACATCTCTCAGCCAATTCAAATTTAATTTGCATGAATAAAAATGTAAATGAGGTGAACGAGGATCATCCTGTCAGCGGAGCACAGCCAGTGTGGAAACTCAAGTACACAGGAGATAATCTAATACCTATTATCATCATTCCCAAACCCAGTAGGGAATGGGATTGGAGAAACAGCCATTGACCAATGTCCACTGCTTGCTGCCACATGGAGAACTTCCAAGCTGCAAAGACACGAGGCTGCATTTCCCAGCCACGTGAATCTTGGCGGCGGATTTAATACTCCCGCCGCTCGTCAACGGGTGTTCCCATTGTAGCCACCCCACGCTGCCGGGAAACCCGCTGGTGGGGGTGTGCGCTGCGGCAGGAAAAGCGAATGGCAACAGCCGGAGAATTCCAGCAACTGTCCCTTTAATCTGATGGGTTTGGTTTTGCCAAGTGGTGTTTTATCAAACACCGTCTGAAGGCCCATAAACACCTCGGCAACTGCACAATTCTCGGAAACCCTCTCTGTTCATCAGCTAACTCAAGTCATGGTTTCAAACACAACCAGCCTTTCACAACTCGGTGTGACTGTTCATTTATTACCCCGCTGCTTTCTAATTCACCTCTTGTAGGTTTTCCTCAGCTGCATGGACATTGGGCTGACTGTGTTTGCTGGCTCCGCCCCCACCGACCCAACAACCTTTTCTTTAAAATGGGGGTGTAACGTTTGTAATACTCCTCCAACATCCCCTCCTCTATATCTATAATAAGTTCTGAAGACTGAGGCCAGAGTCACCACAATTTCAACCCTTACTTCTCTCAGTAGCCAAGGGTGCATTTCATCGAAACGTGGGACATTGTGACACCGAGGGCCAACCTGTGCGTTTTTAAGTAGTGTTTAGAAAAAAATCTATTTTTGCTTAGATCACAGCTTTTTCCCCCACACTTGGAGATCTGGTCTCCAGATTAGAATGCAAAAGGCCAAAAGAGATTCACAAGCAGAACAGAAAGTACATAACTTGTCAGGAAAGGTTGTGCAGTCTGAAGTCCCCTTTTCTAAGAACGAGAAGACCAGGAGATGAGCTGATGTAATTATGAAGGAGTTTGATTTGGTAAATGCAGAGAAGATATTTCCACCGGGGGGGGTGGGTGGGGGAGGGCATGTACAAAAACAGAGCCATAAGAAAAAGTTAATAAATCCAACAGGAGAAACGTCTTCACACAGAGTTGCGAGAACGTGGATCTCATCACCACAGGAAGTAGATGAGGTAAATGGCATTGATGCATTCAAGGGGAAGTTGGGTAACTATAAGGGACAAAAGAATAGAAGCACACATAACAGAGGTCATGAGTGTCCTACAGGAAGCCACCTTGGTCTAGGCCAGTGTTCTTCAAACTCGGGGGTGCAACGCGCGGGTGGGTGTCGGGAGGGTCGCGGGGCCGTCGTTCGCGGCGCTCCCGATCGCGCAAATCCCCGCGCAGCAGCCGACCTTAATAACGCCAGCTGCAAGCGGCCTTTAAAATGGCCGCGAACATGTAAAAAAAATTCAGCTGCATTGCGCAGTTCGGCCTCTATTTTTTTTAATGGTCGCAGCTTTTTGTTTTACAAGTTCAAGGGGTTTTTATTCATTTATTTTATTTATTTAATTTTTATTTTTTCATTTATTTTATTCATTGTTATTTTACAAGTTCGGGGGGGGGGGGTTTATTCATTAATTTTATTCATTTAATTTTATTTTCATTTATTTTATTCATTTTTTTTTACAAGTTCGGGGGGGTTTTATTCATTTAATTTTTTATTTATTTTACAAGTTCGGGGGTTTTTTTTTTGGATAAAACATTAGGGGGAAAAAATTCAGAACTTTGGACAGATGGAGACTCCATACTCTCTGATACCTGAAGGCTTCACCTTCATCCAACAGGTTCCATTGGAGGAGCGTGTACGAGGGCCAAAGGGACCCAAAACCATTTCCTCCATTTTTATCAGCAGCAAACAAGATAAGAGAAAATGGTGGGTCGCTCAGGTCGGCCGGGTTGGGTCGCAAAGGTTTGCCGGTTGGTAAAAATGGGTCCCCGGAAAAAAAGTTTGAAGAACACTGGTCTAGGCTCCTGCTTGGGCGGCACAATGCACAGTGGTCAGCACTGCTGCCTCACAGCAGTAGGGGCCCGGGTTTGATTCCGGCCTTGGGTGACTGCGTGGAGTTTGCACGCTCTCCCCGTGTCTGCATGGTGAGGTTAGTTAAAGTAGGATGGGTCGAGGATGGACCAAATGGCCCTTGCTGTCGATTCCATACAATTACTGTAGATCGACACTCCCAAAGAGCTCAAAGGTGATTTGAAATTACGACTACACCCAACAATCAAACAGCTCATTTGCAAACAGTTAACCCGGTCCCGACACATGTTCCTTTCACAGCACCAGCTCAGGGAGCTCTCTGGAGAAAGGAATTCAAGGTTTGGGAAGCCAATGCATGTGTCAACATGTAAACATTCATGGACTGGTACCGATTGTGGAAAGCAGCACGACTGATTTGAGATCCAAGCCACTACCCTTCCCAACTCCCAGCTCACTGTGGAAAACGCTCCTCTGCTCAAACCAGTAGCTCAATTGGTCGATGCACTCTCCAGCAGTGTAACAGTGCCACAATGCTGCCAGGCCCACCTTTGATCCCCGGTATGTGCCAGCTTCGACTGGGTATACTCCAGCTTGGCAGGGTCACTCCTGCAATCGCCATGCTGCACTTTACCAAAAAGCTCGCAGCTCTTTCCCTATCCCACTGGAAGAGCTGAAACCGTACAATCGGCCGCACCAGGGAGACTGAGAGCGGGATTGAAACTAACAGCTCCCATTACAGCTACATTCTCAAGCAGCACCAACAGGTCCAGGCTGGATTCCGGTTTTTGTGCAGAGGTTGGGAGGGACGGTGCTTCCTCACCCCAGTGATCTTTGCTGAAAAGTGGGACACTGGAAGACGACAGCAACAAACTCGGTGATGACCTCTGCAGTCAAATATTTCACTGTTCAGAACTCCAAACGTGGACGATGAACTGCAGAACATTCCTGGGATCCATTGAATCCCTTCGTGCAGAAGGTCAATCAGCCCATGGAGTCTGCACCGTCCCTACAAAGGAGCCACCCTACCAAGGCCCAAGGCCCAATCCCCCCCCCCCCCCCCCCCACCCCCCCCCCCCCACCCTCCACGTAACCCCCATCTAACCTGCACATCTTTGGACACAGGGGACAATTTAGCCTGGCCAGTCCACCTAACCTGCATATGTTTGGATTGTGGAAGAAACTGCAGCGCCCAAAGGAAACCCACACAGACATGGGGGAAAGTGCAAACTCTACACAGTCACCCGAAGACAAAATTGAGCTGGAGCTGTGATGCAGCAATGCTAACCACTGTGCCACCCATAACCCAATCAACAGTTGCAAAGAAATGGGTAGAAAACAGAACACAAAAAAAGGAAATACTTTTTTTAAATAAAAGAATGTTGAAAGAGAGTTAAACATGGGAAGAAAACCCTCCCTAAGACCACACACATAGGAGACTGTGCAAGAGTTCCGTATACTGTTACTGCCTCGCACTGAGTCACACATGAAGCAGGCAGTATCAGGCTCGAGATGTTGGCTCACTTGTGTGTCCTGTGTCACCCAGGGGAGGGGGCGATTCAATCAGAGTGCAAATACTCACTTGACCCAAGCCCATTTCCCCAAGATTTGGCTTGGCCCAGGAAGTGGGAGTTTTGGAGTTCAAGTTCCACAATAATCTCACATAGGCTGCTGAATGTATTCAACTCTTAGCAGCTGTGTGCTGGTGCGCATTGTGGGCCGGGCAGTATTACAGCGCAGGTGATGGCATCCTGGAATGGTTATGGCACAGCGGGGAGGGGAGAGGCGGCCATTCTGCCCGTCACACCCATGCTGGCCCTCTGGAAGAGCTGCTCAGCTAGTCCCACTACCCCACCCTTTCCCCATAACCTTGCAAATTCCCTCTCTTCAGATAACAATCCCACTCTCTTTCAAAAGCCAGGGTCGAATCTGCCACAATCATTAAATATTCCCAACTGCGTGTCCATACAGGCAGCAATGCGGAGCTGTAGAAAGACAGGTCGAGACAGAGTCTCGGTTTGAGTCACAACTTGGTCTGCTCTCTATCCAAATGCTGTGCTTGTAACCTCAAGGCACCCACTGAATGCATGTCCAAAACGCACTTTCTGGAAGAAATTACTGAGGGATAGGTGTACATATCACGGAAAAGAGAGAAGCAGATGAGCGAGAAAGGATACATACATGAATGAAGTGGAGCCTGAATGATTCAATCTGTGCTATAATATGTAATTATGTATAAGACCTGATCATGTGCTGGGTACAGCAAGCTCCTATCCTCTCCTGACTGTGCTGAATCTAACTGATCCATAGATTCCATCCAATGTCAACATGTAGAATGCAGAAGTACACAAACACACACACATATGCACCGTGGGCACATGTATGCAATTGTGCATGTGTGCAACTGCACACACGCATCACCCCGCACGTGCACACATGTACCTCCCAGGCACACACACATACCCCCAGACATGCACACATGTACACCTCCTCACATCTATGTGCAATCATGCCCCCCCTCACAAACATGTTCGCATCACCCCACACCTGTGTACACACACACTCCGACACATGCACACATGTACCTTCCAACACCCGCTCACCCTCCTACACCCGCTCACCCTCCTACACATGGGCTTGTGCACATATCTACACCCCCACCCCCCACCCCGCTACACACGTGCGTGCACACTTTTTCCATTGAAATCACTGGAGTGTAGGGCAGCATGGTGTCACAGTGGTTAGCACTGCTGCCTCACGGCGCTGAGGTCCCAGGTTCGATCCCGGCTCTGGGTCACTGTCCGTGTGGAGTTTGCACGTTCTCCCCGTGTCTGCGTGGGTTTCGCCCTCACAACCCCAAAAATGTGCAGAGTAGGTGGATTGGCCACGCTAAATTGCCCCCTTAATTGGAAAAAATAATTGGATAATCTAAATTTATTTTAAAAAAGAAATTTTTTTTAAAAATCACTGGAGTGCAACCAGGAGTGGAAATCAACTAATTTCCTTCCTCCAAGTCTGAAGTTGACTATAAAACTCTCTAAAATTTACAGACATGTTTAATATAGTGAACACCACAACTATAAAGTGCTGGGGAGTTTGTCAAACATACTCAGTTTTTACCATTGTGACCTTTACACCGCTTTATTCATGACCTCCCCCTCCCGCAACACAAACAGAAGACACTCAAATCTTCATCAATATTGACTGGACTTCTAGCACAAAGATTGGAATAATTCACAAATTCAACGCAGACCCAGCAACCATGCGACAGTAGCATACACTGGGCCAAAATGGAGCGCTTTGTGCTCATTTGCAAATGGCATGCCTGCTCTATGTACACCACCCTCTCTGCCCGTGCTAGGAGCTGTCGCGCAGTTGCCACTCTGTACCCTGATGTGCTGACCTCTCTCCGTATCCTGCACCCACCCAAGTCAGGGAACCCCCCCCCCCCCCCCACCCGCCCCTTTCAGAGCCTTCCTCCCGCAAATCCTCGACTTGTTCTGAAATGATTGCCAAGGTTAAACCTTACATGAAATCTGAACCTCAAAACAAGTTCGGACTGCAAACTGTTTTAAACCACCCGACTCGTATTAATACCAGCCGACGGAGCATGAAAGGTGTGGGGATTCTGCTGATCATGTAGCACATCTAGCAGCCGTTTGAAGCTGTAGCAGGTATGACGGATGGAAGGGCTAAACAGGAACAGGTTGATGCCTGTGTCCCTCCAGCAACAGGTCTAAAGTCGCTCTCTGCCTTGTTGCAGAGAAACCCAGACACATCAGGAAAAATGCAGAACCCTCTCAATCGTCAGCCCAGCTACACAAACCTGGGACTAACTTCCACGGTTAATTGGGAGATGGAAGAGGATGACTTTGAAGAGCATTAAATTAACTGGCCAGCTGCCTTAACTCAAGCTGCGAAGTAATAATTTTGTCACAGCCAGGGGAAATCTTCCTCTCTTTAAAGTTGCGTCTGTACTTGAGCAAAATGTAAATTTTAATACGCACTTCAAACAATTTGCAGAAGTTCAAAAGCTGCTTCTTCCATCCAGGTTTAATCTGATTACTGAACAGCGCCCTTTATAATGTGACACGTACATCAGACCCAACACAGAAGGGAGGCATCACGTTATCCAGTGAATGGTCCTCATCCTATCCCTGCACTGACCAATCATTGGATATTGCCCAGACCACAAGGCAAAGCAAGACCCCCCCACCAACCTCCGTTCACCATCAAATGGTGCCAGGGTTGAGATTCATTTGGACAAGAAGGAGGCCATTCAGTCCATCAAATCTATGCTGGATTTCTGTAGAGCAATCCAGTCAGTCCCATTTCCCCTGTTTTATTCCCACAGTTCAGCAAGCAAATCTCCCTCAAGTGTCTATCCGATTTCCTTTTATCCTTAACATCCAGAAGACGACAGAAGTCTTGGTTTGCTGTCTCAGTACATTGGGGATTTAAGACTCAACTTTATTCACTCAACTTTAACCCACACCTCCTGGATCAGAATCATAGAATTCCTGTGATTCAGTACAGAAGGAGGCCATTCAGCCCAGCGAGTCTGCACCGACCCTCCGAAACAACACCCTGCCTAGACCCACTCCTCTGCAACCCAACTAACCTTTTGGACCCTAAGGGGCAATTTAGCATGGCCAATCCACCTAACCTGCACATCTTTGGACTGTGGGAGGAAACCGGAGCACCCGGAGGAAACCCACACGGACTCGGGGAGAAAACCCAAACTCCGCACAGACAGGGACCCAAGGCCAGAATCAAACAGGGGTCACTGGCGCAGTGAGGCAGCAGTGCTAACCACTGTGCCATCCAAGTAGGAGTCTAGACCAAGGCGGCTGCCTGGAGTACACTCTTTCATGACCTCTGTTATATACAGGTCCAGCAACAGAACTGTATTGCTTCCCTCTTGCGTAACAGAATGCAAAATATTCCCTCTGGGCAATGCCCAGGTTGGAAACAGCACCATCGAGAACCACACTTAAATCTGGCTCACAGTCCGCTGGTCACAATGGGGATAAATTGGGCGAATCAATGCCTCCCACAGGTAAATTAAAGTTTCCAGTAAACACTGACTACAATTTGGGCTGTGTGCTTCCGTGTTGCAGGTGTAGGGCAGCCCCACTACAAATCAAGTGTTCTTCTCTGAAGAATAGGAGAGCACATTGAATGCACGGTAATGCCTCCTTTGCTGCTAATTACATGAGGGAGACCTGTTGAGCAGGAGGGCCCTGCAGAGGTCACTAAACTCACCAAGTGCACAGGTTAAAGAACAGTTTTCACAGATCCTCAAACCGCCTTGTGTCCAGGAGAAGGATCCTGGAGGTCCTGAGATTGTGATCTGTGCCAGCTCCTTGTGCAGTAGGGGCTGACTTACTAACTGCTGGTTCCTGTGAATGAACGCTAATAAATGGATTTGTGAATGATAGTGTCAGGTACACCGCACTGCTCCATTCATGAAGTTAACACTGGAGCTTCCAGAAAGGGCTAATCTTTATGAGGGGGTATTCCTGAGAGTGGGGTGCCGCAGGGAATACACCAGAAACCCGAGATCACTGGGGGGTACTTATAATGGGTGGTCAATATTTTCCGGGGGGGGGGGGTCCTGCTAGAATTACAGACGGTTGTTCAATGTATCAATATTAATGGATGAGGGAATCCCGGGTCGGGGGGAGAGCGGTGGGAGGGGGGGTATCCTCGGCTCGGAGGGGGGGTATCCACGGCTCGGGGGGGGGGGGGGGTATCCACGGCTCGGGGGGGGGGGGGTATCCACGGCTCGGGGGGGGGGGGGGGGTATCCACGGCTCGGGGGGGGGGGTATCCACGGCTCGGGGGGGGGGGGTATCCACGGCTCGGGGGGGGGGGTATCCACGGCTCGGGGGGGGGGGGGTATCCACGGCTCGGGGGGGGGGGGTATCCACGGCTCGGGGGGGGGGGGGTATCCACGGCTCGGGGGGGGGGTATCCACGGCTCGGGGGGGGTATCCACGGCTCGGGGGGGGGTATCCACGGCTCGGGGGGGGGTATCCACGGCTCGGGGGGGGGGGTATCCACGGCTCGGGGGGGGGGGTATCCACGGCTCGGGGGGGGGGGGTATCCACGGCTCGGGGGGGGGGGGTATCCACGGCTCGGGGGGGGGTATCCCCGGCTCGGAGGGGGGGGTATCCCCGGCTCGGAGGGGGGGGGGGTATCCCCGGCTCGGAGGGGGGGGTATCCCCGGCTCGGAGGGGGGGGTATCCCCGGCTCGGAGGGGGGGGGTATCCCCGGCTCGGAGGGGGGGTATCCCCGGTTCGGAGGGGGGTATCCCCGGCTCGGATGGGGGTATCCCCGGGCCGAGGGGGGTATCACCCGCTCGGGGGGTCTCTCCCCCCAGGTCGGCGGGTCCCTCCCCGGCATTGCCACTCCCGATCAGCCGCTCCCTTCCCGGCTCACTCACCGCCGGAACATGCCCTCCATGTCTCGGAGCTGCTTGCGGGAGAACTCCTTGAACTCGGTGTGCGGGTTAAAGACCCGGAGGCTGGGCTGCTGCGGCTCGTTCGAGCCCTCATTGATCTCCCCGCGGCGGAGCAGCTTGGCCGAGAGCTCATTGTCCGCCGCCGCGGTCACCGACTTCTCCTCGGCCCCCTGCTCACACCCTGAGCCGGACTCGGGCTCCGAGCCGGGCTGCTCGTCCCCGATGTCCAGCCGCCGCTGCAGCTTCACGGCCAATTCTTCCGAAGCCATTCCGGTGACAGCGGCCACTCCGCTCGCCCTGCCGGCCACACACTGACTGAGCCCCAGCCCGGAGCGGAGCCCCGCCCCCCGGATAAACCCCGCCCCCGATGTCCCGCCCCCACATAGACCCCGCCCCCACATAGGCCCCCGCCCCCGGATAGGCCCCCACACCCAGAAAGAACCCGCCCCCGGATAGACCACACCCCCGGATAGAACCCGCCCCCATAAATGTCCCGCCCCCAGATAGGCCCCCGCACCCAGATAGACCACACCCCCGGATAGACCCCGCCCCCAGATAGACCCCATCCCTAGAGCAGCCCCGCCTCTAGATAGGCCCCGCCCCTAGAGCAGCCCCGCCCCCAGATAGACCCAGCCCCCAGAGCTGCCCCGCCCCCAGATAGACCCCGCCCCCAGATAGGCCCCGTCCCCAGATAGGCCCCCGCCCCCGGATAGACCCCGCCCCCCGATAGGTCCCCGCCCCCGGATAGACCCCCACACCCAGAAAGAACCAGCCCCCGGATAGACCACACCCCCGGATAGAACCCGCCCCCCAGAGATGTCCCGCCGCCAGATAGTCCCCAGCACCCAGATGGACCCCGCCCCCAGAGCAGCCCCGCCTCTAGATAGGCCCCGCCCCTGTAGCAGCCCCGCCCCCAACCCAGCCCCCAGATAGACCCAGCCCCGTATAGCCTCCGCCCTCAGATAGACCCCGCCCCTAGATAGGCCCCGCCCCCGGATAGGCCCCGCCCCTAGAGCAGTCCCGCCCCCAGATAGACCCCGCCCCCGGAGTAGCCCCGCCCTCGGAGCTGCCCCGCCCCCATAGTAGCCCCGCCCCCTCCCCCGCTCAGAGACTATCAGTGTGGGCACTGGGAGGGGGAATGAGTGTCACCATTAGCTTGGTGTAGTTATTGAGGGGCAGCTGGGGTAGGAGTCACTGAGTCGCTGGATCCAGATTTAAATAGCTGATGAAAGCAAAATGCTGGAACTCTGCAATAAGACAGAAAATGCTGGGAAAGCTCAGCAGGTCCGGCAGCGTCTGTGGCGAGAGGAGGGTCCGAATGACCCAACAACAGGTTACTCAGACCATTCATGGGGTTCCATTCAGAAGTGGCCACCTTTGAGCATCCCCTGCCCCAGTGTTAGACCCTCCACTCAAACACTGAGGCAGGCGGATGGAGGTTGGGGAAGGCTGGGGATTGCTGTTGGAAGACAGGGGCCAAAAGGATGAGGGGCAGAGAGAAAGGAACCAGGACGTTGGGTGTCAAGGATTTTAGGATTGGGACAGCAGTGATCAGGATGATGATATTAAACACTGACCTTTGCTTCGGCAATGGTGTGGGTTGGATTTCCCTGAGGCTGCCAGTACCGTGAGTCTCAAAGCAAACCAAAGTTGCAGTTAGGGACCTGATGCTGGCCCCTTGATTTGTGGGTGCAAATGGCAATGCGTGCTTCAGAAGTGGTTAAAGGGGCACGTTTGTCCTTAAACAGTCTGGCGAACAGTTTATCTCCATTCCACCTGTCATTGTGGGGCATAAGGATGCCATGTCACACCTGAAAAATGTTGCCCAATGTAATGGTCAGACTGTACAGGTAGCTGCAGGAATCATGAAGTTCCTTGACGACAGTACATAGAGGCAGTGTCCTGCTCCTCCAGACCTTTAAGTAATCAATAAATGGTACTGACCTTAAATTGCTGACAGCTCTTGCCAATGGGGGTCTTCTGCCCCCAGGGACCTTGATCCCTGGGAATGTCCGCCGCTGTCCTTTAAGTGCTTGAGTAGCACTTACTTCAGTAGGCCTTCCCTAAGAGATACATTGAGGGGGCTCTCGCCAGCTCTCCAGCTGCTGGGTGAGACGCCATTTGCCGCTGTTAAATGCTGCTCTAAGCTTAGCAGAGTATAGGGTGTTAATGCAGGAGGCAGCCCGTGTCAGTATTTTTTAAAAAATTAGCGTGTCCAATTAATTTTTTCCAATTAAGGAGCAATTTAGCATAGCCAATCCACCTACCCGGCACACCTTTGGGTTGCGGGGGCCCACGCAGACACTGGGAGAATGTGCAAACTCCACATGGGCAGTGACCCGAGCCGGGATCGAACCCGGGTCCTTGGTTCCGTGAGACAGCAATGCTAACAACTGCACCACCGTGCCACCCGAATGATCTCAATCTTAGTGGCAAAGAGGTTCAAGAGCTCCTCAGAATTGTTGATGGAGATAAGGGTGGAAGAGAGAAGATCGAGTTTAAGAAGTAAGTAGGGGAAGAGAATCTGTTGGTTATTTTTGCATTCTGGACTAATCCTGGAGCAGTGAGTGGTTCTTGAAGAGGAGAACAGGGCGTGACTGTGCTTAATATAGTCCAGCCAGTGTGGCAGTGAATGGTTAAACTGCAGTGCACATATTCAAGTCTGTACCTCTTAGATAACAGGAGAACAACCAAGTGGGTGAATATAAGGGATTTACTGAGGGCATGGGTATGAAAGTTGGAGATGAGGCTGCAGAATTGAGCAAGTTAACAGCCATTGTGACGCAAGTCAGCCGAAAGTTTGAAAGTGAGTGACTTCAAGGAGAGGTTGTTCCATGGATAAACCCAGACAGGGAGGGATTGGAAGATGGGTAGTGATAGATACAAGGAAGTGATTGGCAGGTTGTGGCATGAGAGGCAATGTAAGGCAATGAAGACGGGAAACAATTTATATGGAGAGGGAGGGTTATGGAAGACAGGAGATGTAAAGGGAGGATAAGAGAGGGAGGGTAAGGAAGACATGAGGGCGGGGGAGAGGGGAAGGTGAGTCGAAATGGAAGTCAAATTCACCAAGGATAAGGAGTTGCTTAGTGCCGAGCTCAGGGGCATGGGCATTGTTGGCTGTGCCAGCATTTATTGCTCATCTCTAATTGACCTTGAGGGCAGTTAAGAGTCAACCACATTGCTGTGAATCTGGAGTCACATGTAGGCCAGACCAGCTAGGGATGGAAGATTTCCTTCCCTAAAGGACATTAGGTGAACCAGATGGGTTTTTATGACAATTGACAATGGCTTCATAGTCATCATTAGACTTTTAAAAGATAAATTTAAAGTGCCCAATTATTTTTTTCCAATTAAGGGGCAATTTAGCGTGGCCAATCCACCTGCCATTGGGTTGTGGGGGTGAGACCCACGCAGACACGGGGAGAATGTGCAAACTCCACACAGACAGTGACCCGGGGCTGGAATCGAACCCAGGTGCTAACTACTGCGGCCCCCCCCCCCTCTGGAGTACGGGTCCAGTGACATAGGTCACTGCCTCCCCCAATGAAGAATGGTGGAGAATGAGGATTTATAATGCGCAGAGCCAAGAGAATGGAAAAAGGTGCATTGCCTGGAAAAAGGGAGAGGAGTGTTGATTGTTGATCTGCTGGCAAAGAGTCCAAAAGGTCAGTGTTAGTGGCGGTGGGGGGGGGGGGTGGGGGGGGGGGGTGGGGGGGGGGAGAATGCTGTGGTAAATTCAGACTTGGCCCACTGCCTCAGGTTTGCTGTAAGCCACTCCTCCCTTATTTCCCCTCCCGCTTGTCAAGATCAGTGACCTACACAACAGGTCTTGGCCCTTAACCCAAGCTAACATTCAGAAAGGTTTCTCTACGTCTCAACTGGACAACGTTGGTTATGTGGTAGTCTATCCTTTGCTAAGTTGCAGAAAGGTCTTTGTCTGATGCGGAATGGTCCTATTGATACTGCGTGGACACTCTCCCTGATTGCCTCCAAAGTGTTTCTTGATGGAAGGCAGGATTTATCTCACCTCTTCCATATTAGGGGCTTTCAGTTTGTCTTTTAGTGATCTGAATTCTAGCCTCGTTCACTCCTTTGTTTCCTTCACATTCAGTCCCATTCCCACAGTTTCCAGTAATCTTTTTTATTCCTGTTGTGTTCCTCAGTGTTTCCTGTTCTACCAGAGTGGCCCATTTAACTGATCCGTGTCCTGATTAAGTGCTTCTATCTCAACAGCTCTTTTTTTTTTCCTGTTTGGTCCTTTATCTGTTTGTGATGATTGACACTTTGCCCTCTGCAGTTATTCCTACAAAGCTTTAATGATGAAAGTTATTTTTTAATAACACCATTGCAACATAACTCTGCGATAGCCTTGGAAACTCTTCCCCACCCCACTAAAAGCACACACTGTCCCAATTCTACCAGGTGCATTACTAAACGGATACTGTTCCCTATAGTGTGTACTGATTGATTTTGTGGTTCCAGGGTTGTACTTTGAACATCTTGAAGTGAGAATATTTCCCTAGAGCTGCCGAGATGAAGAGAGGAGCTATTTTCAGTATCAAAAGATCTGCTATCTTGAATTAGAATCTGGGTTGAGCTGCAGAACCACAGTTGGATGGGACGTACGCTTGAAGTGTTGGCCACCACATGAGAGGGGGTGAAATGTTTTCTGTGATGGTAAATCAGCTAGCTGGGGGCGCAGAATTTTGGGAATCATTTTTTTACCCCCTTATAATACTTGCAAGTCTAAACTCAACCAAATGATTTGGAGCGATTTTAAAGAGTGAGTGTTGTAATTTAAAGCGGATTTTTTAAAACTTCCATGTTGTGCATCTTTTGGTGGAGTTGACCCCGGCCCCGGGTCACTGTCATAGATTATCATAGAATTTACAGTGCAGAAGGAGGCCATTCGGCCCATCGAGTCTGCACCGGCTCTTGGAAAGATCACCCTACCCAAGATCAACACCTCCACCCAATCCCCATAACCCAGTAGCCCCACCCAACACCTAGGGGAATTTTGGACACTAAGTGCAGTTTATCATGGCCAATCCACCTAACCTGCACATCTTTGGACTGTGGGAGGAAACCGGAGCACCCGGAGGAAACCCACACACGGGGAGGATGCGCAGACTCCGCACAGACAGTGACCCAAGCCGGAATCGAACCTGGGACCCTGGAGCTGTGAAGCAATTGTGCTATCCACAATGCTACCGTGCTGTCCATGTGGAGTTTGTACATTCTCCCCGTGTCTGCGTGGGTCTCACCCCCACAACCCAAAGATGTGCAGGTTCGGTGGATTTGCCATGGTAAATTGCCCTTAATTGGAAAAAAGTAATTGGGTACTCTAAATTTATAATTTAAAAAAATCATTTGGTGGAGTTGTCCGTTTTAAGGAGCAAGACTCACCTGCGTGATGTTTAGGAGGTTGTAGTCACAGTGAGTTTGTGGCTTGGAGCAGAGTCAAATAGATGGATGTGTTCTTTGTGGTTTGCCTGTAAGCAGAGCACCGTCTGTAGCACTGTCATCAAATGAACACCAACCTCCACTGCTTTCCTCCGGACACTTTCCTCAATTCCTGCCACCTTTGAATGTTCTTCTCTTGAAATGGAGAACCCTAGAGGATAAAATGTTCTATTTCTGCTGATCTCTCGATGCTGATTTTCCTGCTGATTTTGCATCTATTAAAATGAATTGGGCACAAAACTGTTACATTGACAATTCGACTCAGGAAAGCCATAGGATAACTGGTTTATGGAAATGATAAAATAGTGCACGGGTGGGCAGAATTTTTCTGAGGTGCTGACTAAAATGTGTTGTCAGGACAGTGTAGAATGAGCTTTACTTATTGATGCACGATCAATCACTACTGAAGCGAGATTGTAGTCCAATTGAAGGCTTTAATGAACAAGTAGTTACCCCAGCAGCTCAGGTACAGAATGACTGCTGTGGATGAAACACAGATTCTTATGCTCCGCCTGCTGGGCGGAACCAGCAGGCAGGTTCTACCACTCATACTACAGTATAAGGTACATCCCACCTAGGTACCGCAATACCCCTAATATAACCTACCACACATATATCTAACCCCTTGCTGTACCTGTCCTGGGAGTGTTTGATGGGGACAGTGTAGGGTGAGCTTTACATATATCTAACCCCGTGCTGTACCTGTCCTGGGAGTGTTTGATGGGGACAGTGTAGAGGGAGCTTTACTCTGTATCTAACCCCGTACTGTACCTGTCCTGGGAGTGTTTGATTGGGACAGTGTAGAGGGAGCTTTACATATATCTAACCCCGTGCTGTACCTGTCCTGGGAGTGTTTGATGGGGACAGTGTAGAGGGAGCTTTACTCTGTATCTAACCCCGTGCTGTGCCTGTCCTGGGAGTGTTTGATGGGGACAGTGTAGAGGGAGCTTTACTCTGTATCTAATCCCGTGCTGTACCTGTCCTGGGAGTGTTTGATGGAGCGATGTAGAGGGAGCTTTACTCTATATCTAACCTGTGCTGTACCTGCCCAGGGACTGTTTGATGCAACAGTGTAGAGTTAGCTTTATTCTGTATCTAATCGGTTACATACCTGATGTTGGAATCTAAGATGGGCCCAGTGTAGAGGAAGTTTCACACGGCATCTGAACCATACAATACCTGATCTGGGAATCCTTGATGGATTGGTATGGTGAGAGCTTTAATCCAAATTAACTAACTTTCTGACTTAGCAATGGTCAATGCTGAAAGGGCAGCACAATGGCGCAGTGGATAGCACTGCTGCCTCACGGCGCCGAGGTCCCAGGTTCGATCCCGGTTCTGGGTCACTGTCCGAACCGACCTATTACATTTTGTTGAATTTGGCTATTTGACACTTTTTGACACAGTCTCCTGCTGCCTGACAGGACAGTCTCCTGCTGTTTGACAGGACAACCTCCCACTGTCTGACAGTCTCCTGCTGTCTGACACAGTCTCCCGCTGTCTGACAGGACAGTCTCCTGCTGTCTGACAGGACAGTCTCCCGCTGTTTGACAGGACAGCCTCCCACTGTCTGACAGGACAGTCGCCTGCTGTTTGACAGGACAGTCTCCCGCTGCCTGACAGGACAGTCTCCCGCTGTTTGACAGGACAGCCTCCCACTGTCTGACAGAACAGTCTCCTGCTGTTTGACAGGACAGCCTCCCACTGCCTGACACAGTCTCCCGCTGTCGGACAGGACAGTCTCCTGTTGTTTGACAGGTCAGCCTCTCACTGTCTGACACAACCGCCTCTCACTGTCTGACACAACCTCCCGCTGTCTGACAGGACAGTCTCCCGCTGTCTGACAGGACAGTCTTCCGCTGTCTGACAGGACAGTCTCCCGCTGTCTGACAGGACAGTCTTCCGCTGTCTGACCGGACAGTCTTCCGATGTCTGACAGGACAGTCTCCTGCTGTCTGACAGGACAGTCTCCCCCTGTCTGACTGGACAGACTCCTGCTGCCTGACAGGACAGACTCCTGCTGTCTGACAGGACAGTCTCCCGCTGTCTGACAGGACAGTCTCCTGCTGTCTGACAGGACAGCCTCCCACTTTTTGACACAGTCTCCTGCTGTCTGAGAGGACAGTCTCCCGCTGCCTGACAGGACAGTCTCCCACTGTCTGACAGGACAGTCTCCTGCTGTTTGACAGGACAGCCTCCCACTGCCTGACACAGTCTCCCGCTGTCGGACAGGACAGTCTCCTGTTGTTTGACAGGTCAGCCTCTCACTGTTTGACACAACCGCCTCTCACTGTCTGACACAACCTCCCGCTGTCTGACAGGACAGTCTCCCGCTGTCTGACAGGACAGTCTCCCGCTGTCTGACAGGACAGTCTCCCGCTGTCTGACAGGACAGTCTCCCGCCGTCTGACAGGACAGTCTCCCGCTGTCTGACAGGACAGTCTCCCGCTGTCTGACAGGACAGCCTCCCATTGTCTGACACAGTCTCCTGCTGTCTCACAGGACAGTCTCCTGCTGCCTGACAGGACAGTCTCCTGCTGTTTGACAGGACAACCTCCCACTGTCTGACACAGTCTCCTGCTGTCTGACACAGTCTCCCGCTGTCTGACAGGACAGTCTCCTGCTGTCTGACAGGACAGTCTCCCGCTGTCTGACAGGACAGTCTCCCGCTGTCTGACACAGTCTCCCGCTGTTTGACAGGACAGCCTCCCACTGTCTGACAGGACAGTCCCCGCTGTCTGACACAGTCTCCCGCTGTATGACAGGACAGCCTCCCACTGTCTGACATGACAGTCTCCTGCTGTCTGACAGGACAGTCTCCTGCTGTCTGACAGGACCGTCTTTCGCTGTCTGAGAGGACCGTCTTCCGATGTCTGACAGGACAGTCTCCCACTGTCTGACAGGACAGTCTCCCGCTGTCTGACAGGACAGTCTCCGGCTGTCTGACAGGGCAGTCTCCCGCTGTCTGACAGGACAGTCTCCCGCTGTCTGACAGGACAGTCTCCGGCTGTCTGACAGGACAGTCTCCCGCTGTCTGACAGGACAGTCTCCCGCTGTCTGACAGGACAGTCTCCGGCTGTCTGACAGGACAGTCTCCGGCTGTCTGACAGGACAGTCTCCCGCTGTCTGACAGGACAGTCTCCGGCTGTCTGACAGGACAGTCTCCTGCTGTCTGACACAGTCTCCCGCTGTCTGACAGGACAGTCTCCCGCTGTCTGACAGGACAGTCTCCCGCTGTCTGACAGGACAGTCTTCCGATGTCTGACAGGACAGTCTTCCGATGTCTGACAGGACAGTCTCCGGCTGTCTGACAAGAGAGTCTCCTGATGCCACAGATAATGTGACCCATTTTATGTAACCACAATCTAAATATAATTGCGCAGTGATAATGAACAAGCTGCTTTGCTAAGGTATTTTTGCATGGGTCACAATTTTCTAATAAAAATAAACTAATTTGCAAATCTTTGTACACCGGAACAGTGAATCATTTATTCAGCAATTTGCTGAATTGGTAAGTCTAATTGTTGCTTTCCTTGGCTGTAAATGCACTATGCTGTTTAAATTTGTCCTGAAATACATCTGCGTCATTCTAAGCCCTGCATTCCAGGGGGCGCCTGATTTGCTGGTGTAAGGTGGAACGTTGGTGGGATGCTAAAGCTGGCATTCGGGATAGAAAAAAAGGAAACTGGGGATTCTCCTGCTGGGAAAAGCATGAGTGGATGTTGGGTTAGGCCTCGGTCAGATGTGATGCTCCTTGTGGCTCATCGACATTCATTGTTGGGTCAAGTACCCGAGGGCATACGATGCCAGGCGAACTGCTCCCCAGCCCTTCAGGTAAGAAGGAGGTGGATAACCTATAACAAGATCATTTTGGGGGCATCAGTTACATTGACAGAGCAGGTAAGTACTTAGATGATGTACTGGATTGATATGTGTAAGGGTGGTTGACAGGGGCAGCAGGGTAACATGGTGGTTAGCATAAATGCTTCACAGCTCCAGGGTCCCGGGTTCGATTCCCGGTTGGGTCACTGTCTGTGTGGAGTCTGCACGTCCTCCCCCTGTGTGCGTGGGTTTCCTCCGGGTGCTCCGGTTTCCTCCCACAGTCCAAAGATGTGCGGGTTAGGTGGATTGGCCATGCTAAATTGCCCGTAGTGTCCTAGAAAAATTAAGGTTAAGGGGGAGTTGTTGGGTTACGGGTATAGGGTGGATACGTGGGTTTGAGTAGGGTGATCATGGCTCGGCACAACATTGAGGGCCGAAGGGCCTGTTCTGTGCTGTACTGTTCTATGTTCTATGTTCTATATCTATTTAAGTCCAATGGTAGTGACACCTATATAAAAAATGCCCACGATTTTCAAATGAAAGCCTGGTGTCTGGAAGCAATGTCACAAGGTGCTCAGGTTTCTGAAGATACACAGAGGCCAGGAACAGAAACTGCCTCATCCAGCCAGGGTTTCATGAGGCAGTTTCTGTTCCTGGCAAATCCACCTCAGGTTTCAGTGCTGGTCACTGACACTGCCAGGCTCATTTTAACCTAACCAACCCAACGGGACATAGACAGAATCAGGTTGGATGCTCATTTCACACCCCACCCGACTTTACTCTGCATGACTTCAATTGAGGGTAATAAAGGGCAAGGCGTTAACTGGAGTTGGGACATTAAATGGAGTTTGGATGTTAACTGGAGTTGGGACATTAACTGGAGTTTGGATATTATCTGGAGTTGGGACATTAACTGGAGTTAGGATGTTAACTGGAGTTTGGATGTTTACTGGAGTTTGGATGTTAACTGGAGTTGGGACATTAACTGGAGTTGGGATGTTAACTGGAGTTGGGACATTATCTGGAGTTGGGATGTTAACTGGAGTTGGGACATTAACTGGAGTTGGGACGTTAACTGGAGTTGGGACATTCACTGGAGTTGGGATGTTAACTGGAGTTGGGACATTAACTGGAGTTGGGATGTTAACTGGAGTTGGGACATTAACTGGAGCTGGGACGTTAACTGGAGTTGGGACATTATCTGGAGTTGGGATGTTAACTGGAGTTGGGACATTAACTGGAGTTGGGACGTTAACTGGAGTTGGGACATTATCTGGAGTTGGGACATTAACTGGAGTTGGGACGTTAACTGGAGTTGGGATGTTAACTGGAATTGGGATGTTATCTGGAGTTGGGATGTTAACTGGAGTTTGGATGTTTACTGGAGTTTGGATGTTAAATGGAGTTGGGACATTAACTGGAGTTGGGACGTTAACTGGAGTTGGGACGTTAACTGGAGTTGGGACATTAACTATGTTTCGATATTATCTGGAGTTGGGATGTTACCTGCAGTTGGGATGTTACCTGGAGTTGGGATGTTAACTGGAGTTGGGACATTAACTGGAGTTGGGACGTTAACTGGAGTTGAGACATTAACTGGAGTTGGGATGTTAACTGGAGTTGGGACATTAACTGGAGTTGGGATGTTAACTGGAGTTGGGACATTAACTGGAGTTGGGACGTTAACTGGAGTTGGGACATTATCTGGAGTTGGGACATTAACTGGAGTTGGGACGTTAACTGGAGTTGGGATGTTAACTGGAATTGGGACGTTATCTGGAGTTGGGATGTTAACTGGAGTTGGGATGTTAACTGGAGTTGGGATGTTATCTGGAGTTGGGATGTTATCTGGAGTTGGGATGTTATCTGGAGTTGGGATGTTATCTGGAGTTGGGATGTTATCTGGAGTTGGGTTGTTAACTGGAGTTGGGATGTTATCTGGAGTTGGGATGATATCTGGAGTTGGGTAGTTAACTGGAGTTGGGATGTTATCTGGAGTTGGGTAGTTAACTGGAGTTGGGATGTTAGATCATAGAATTTACAGTGCAGAAGGAGGCCATTCGGCCCATCGAGTCTGCTCCGGCTCCTGGAAAGAGCACCCTACCCAAGGTTAACACCTCCACCCTATCCCCATAACCTAGAAACCCCACCCAACACTAAGGGCAATTTTGGACACTAAGGGCAATTTATCAAGTCCAATCCACCTAACCTGCACATCTTTTTTTTTTTTTTTTATAAATTTAGTGTACCCAATCATTTTTCCAATTAAGGGGCAATTTAGAGTGGCCAATCCACCTAGCTTGCACCTTTTTGGGTTGTGGGGGCGAAACCCACGCAAACACGGGGAGAATGTGCAAACTCCACACGGACAGTGACCCAGAGCCGGGATCGAACCTGGGACCTCGGCGCCGTGAGGCAGCAGTGCTACTCACTGCGCCACCGTGCTGCCCAACCTGCACATCTTTGGACTGTGGGAGGAAACCGGAGCACCCGGAGGAAACCCACGCACACACGGGGAGGATGTGCAGACTCCGCACAGACAGTGACCCAAGCCGGAATCGAACCTGGGACCCTGGAGCTGTGAAGCGATTGTGCTATCCACAATGCTACCGTGCTGCCCCGTGCTGAGTTGGGACGTTATCTGGAGTTGGGACGTTAACTGGAGTTGGGATGTTATCTGGAGTTGGGATGTTATCTGGAGTTGGGATGCTATCTGGAGTTGGGATGCTATCTGGAGTTGGGATGCTATCTGGAGTTGGGTAGTTAACTGGAGTTGGGATGTTATCTGGAGTTGGGATGTTATCTGGAGTTGGGATGTTATCTGGAGTTGGGATGTTATCTGGATGTGGTGAATCACATTCCGCGTAATTCACACTGTTATATGATGTGCTGTATTCATGTTAGCTCGGTATACGAGCAGTTGCGCAGCTCTGCCCATAGGGGAGTCGAGGAGTTTGTACTGGGCTCCACCCTTGGCTCTGCACATGGCTCCGCCCATGGCTCCTCCCACTAACCAGTAGTATAAAGCTTTGCAGTCGTGAGCCTGCCTGCCAGTTCATCACGTCGCAGGCAGGCTCTGTTGTAAGACTATTAAAACCACTGTTCACTTCCAACCACGTGTCTTGTGAATTGATGGTCACATCAATTTAATAGTCTTAGGAAACAAGAAGAAAACGACTAAGGAAACGACTATGGAATCAGCCCTCAAACCTGACAGACTAGAACTCGACCCGCAGGCTGCAGAGGCAAGAGAAATCTTTCAACACTGGCTCAGATGTTTTAAGGCCTACCTGGCTGAATCAAGTACTCCAGAAACTACAGAGGAGCAGAAACTCAGTCTACTGCACGCAAGGGTGAACCACCGTATATCTACTCAACTCAATAGTACTAACGGAGGCCCTAGCCATGCTAGATTGAATGGACGTGAGGCCCATCAACGAGGTCTATGCGCGCCATATTTTTACGACCTGCCGCCAGCGCCCCGCGGAGTCTTTGGAAGAATACCTGCGGGACTTAAAGACTTTAGCTCGGGACTATAATTACCAGGCTGTATCAGCCGAACAGCACATGGAGCTCACCGTCAGGGATGTGTACGTGGGAGGCCTCAGATCAAACTATGTTTGGGCATATGTTAGGGCAGCACGGTAGCATAGTGGTTAGCATAAATGCTTCACAGCTCCAGGGTCCCAGGTTCGATTCCCGGCTGGGTCACTGTCTGTGCGGAGTCTGCACGTCCTCCCCGTGTGTGCGTGGGTTTCCTCCGGGTGCTCCGGTTTCCTCCCACAGTCCAAAGATGTGCGGGTTAGGTGGATTGGGCATGCTAAATTGCCCGTAGTGTCCAAAAAAGTAAGGTTAAGGGGGGGGTTGTTGGGTTACGGGTATAGGGTGAATACGTGGGTTTGAGTAGGGTGATCATGGCTCGGCACAACATCGAGGGCCGAAGGGCCTGTTCTGTGCTGTACTGTTCTATGTTCTATGTACGCCAGCGGTCGCTCGAAAAAGGGGCCCAGAATCTAGAGGGCACGGTAGAATTGGCTACCACCATGGAGGTCTAGTTTCGCAGCCTCACCTTGTTCCCCGCGGACCAAGCGACCCCATCCTGGGTCCCCGACCAGCGACTTCCCCAGGCCTGCGCCGCGCGGCCACCCAGCCACCACGCAGCTCCAGGGTGCCATTTTTGCGGGCAGCCCCAGCACACACGGCAGTATTGCCCAGGCCGTAACGCGACCTGCAGCAGCTGCGGTCACAAGGGACACTATGCCCAGGTCTGGCAAAGCAGGCCCCATCTCCTAACTCTCCCGCAGCCTCCCAGAGCACTCGTTTTCAAACTCCACAGGCCCGCAGGCCCCGAAATGCTGTGGCCTGTACTCTGACTCTGCCCCCAAATGACACGTGCGACTCATGGGGGCCGCCATCTTGGCAACCCCCCTCCACGCGGCCGACCACGTGCGACTCATGGGGGCTGCCATCTTCCTCGCCGCCGCCCGCCACGTGCAATCCACGGGGGCGGCCATCTTGGGATCCTTCCTCTCCTCACTCAGAACATCGCCTGGAAGGCTACAAATTCAGAGGGCCGTCATCACGGGGCCACTCCAGCACAGCTGATCGAGCCGCCGACTACCCGCAACTCAGCACGGTGATGTTGGACCAGTCGCGTCTGAAACATCTCCGCAACTCCATGATGACCATTGAAATCAACGGGTACAGGACACCGTGTCTCTTCGACTCTGGGAGCACCGAGAGCTTCGTACACCCAGATCTGGTAAGACGCTGTTCGCTCCCTATTTTCCCTGCACAGCAAACTATCTCCCTCGATTCGGGCTCTCACTCTGTTCACCTCCAAGGGCGCACGGTCGTGACCCTAATGATCCAGGGCACTAGCTACTCGAAAGTCCAGCTGTACGTGCTCCCTGAACTCTGCGCCCCACTCCTACTGGGACTCGACTTCCAGTGTAACCTGAAAAGCCTCACACTCAGCTTCGGCGGGCCCTTGCCCCCGCTCACTATTTGCAGCCTCGCTACGCTAAAAATCGACCCCCCACCACTCTTTGCCAATCTCACGCCGGACTGCAAACCCGTAGCCACTCGCAGCAGGCGGTACAGCCTGCAGGACAGGGTTTTTATCAGAACCGAGTTCCATAGGCTCCTACGTGAGGGGATCATAGAGGCCAGTAATAGCCCCTGGAGAGCTCAGCTGGTGGTCGTCAAGACCGGGGAAAAATTCCGAATGGTAGTGGACTATAGCCAAACTATTAATCGGTTCACGCTCCTTGACGCGTATTCCCTCCCCAGGATTGCAGACATGGTGAAGCAGATTGCCCACGATCGCGTCTTCTCCACGGTGGATCTGAAGTCTGCATACCACCAGCTCCCAATCCGCCCGGAGGACCGCCACTTCACGGCGTTTGAGGCCGACGGCCGCCTCTTCCACTTCCTCCGGGTTCCCTTTGGCGTCACGAATGGGGTCTCGGTGTTCCAACGAGCAATGGACCGAATGGTGGACCAGTACGGGCTGCGGGCCACGTTTCCGTACTTGGACAACGTCACCATCTGCGCCCATGATCAGCAGGACCACGACGCTAACCTCCATCGATTTCTCCAAACTGCCCAGAAACTTAATCTTACTTACAACACGGAGAAATGCGTTTTCCGCACGACCAGGCTAGACATCCTCGGCTATGTCGTGGAAAACGGAGTCCTAGGCCCCGACCCAGACCCAGACTCCCTCTCCCTCATTGTCCCAGGGCCCTCAAAAGGTGCCTGGGGTTTTTCTCATATTATGCCCAGTGGGTCCCTCAGTATGCGGACAAAGCCCGCCCACTATTCAAGGGCACACTCTTCCCTCTATCGGATGAGGCTCGTCAGGCCTTCACTCGTATCAAGGAGGACATCGCCAAAGCGGCCATGCGGGCGGTGGATGAATCCGTCCCCTTTCAGGTAGAGAGCGATGCCTCAGAGGTCGCTCTCGCAGCCACTCTGAATCAGGCAGAGAGACCAGTCGCCTTTTTCTCCCGAACCCTCTCTGCTTCGGAACTTCAACACTCCTCGGTCGAAAAGGAAGCACAAGCCATCGTGGAAGCTATACGTCACTGGACGCACTACCTCGCAGGTAGGAGGTTCACCCTCATCACCGACCAAAGATCGATTGCCTTTATGTTTGACAACTCACAAAGGGGCAAAATTAAAAACGATAAGATCCTACGGTGGAGGATCGAACTCTCCACCTACAAGTACGATATCATGTACCGACCGGGGAAGCTCAACGAGCCCCCAGATGTCCTGTCCCGCGGCACGTGCGCCAACGCGCAAGACGACCGCCTCAAAGCTATCCACAATGACCTCTGCCACCCGGGGGTCACCCGGCTCGCCCACTACATCAAAGCCCGAAACCTGCCTTTCTCCACCGAGGAGATAAAAGCCATCACCAGGGATTGCCCGATCTGTGCGGAGTGCAAACCGCACTTCTATAGACCAGACAGGGCCCACCTGGTCAAGGCCTCCCGGCCCTTTGAACGCCTAAGTATCGATTTCAAAGGGCCACTCACCTCTACCAATAGGAATGTGTACTTCCTGAACGTAATAGATGAGTTCTCCCGCTTCCCCTTTGCTATCCCGTGCCCCGATATGACCTCCCACACAGTCATTAGGGCCCTGCATAGTATCTTCACCCTGTTTGGTTTCCCCAGCTATGTACACAGCGACAGGGGTTCGTCCTTTATGAGCGACGAGCTGCGTCAGTACCTGCTCGAAAAGGGCATTGCCTCGAGCAGGACTACCAGCTATAACCCCAGGGGGAACGGGCAGGTGGAGAGGGAGAACGCGACGGTCTGGAAGACCGTCCTACTGACCCTCCGGTCCAGGAAGCTTCCGACCTCCCATTGGCAGCAGGTCCTCCCCGACGCGCTCCATGCTATTAGGTCCCTCCTATGTACGGCCACCAACCAGACTCCTCACGAGCGGCTGTTTGTTTTTTCCAGGGGCACTACCACGGGGTTTTCGCTCCCAGCAGGGTCACTGTCTGTGCGGAGTCTGCACGTTCTCCCCACGTTTGCGTCGGTTTCCTCTGGGTGCTCCAGTTTCCTCCCACAGTCCATAGATGTGCAGGTCAGGTGGATTGGCCATGATAAATTAACTTTAGTGTCCAAAAAGAGTGGGTGGGGTTACTGGGTTACAGGGATGGAGTGGAGCTGTAGGCTTAAGCAGGGTGCTCATTTCAAGTGCTGGTGCAGTCTCAATGGGTCTCCTTATATCATTCTATGATTCTATCAAACTCCATCGTATTTCATCTCTCAATCTTTCCTTCTCTAAAGAAAACAATTTCAGACTGTTCAACCTTTCCTGTTCTCCTTTCATATTTGTTAATATTTTTTGCCCTTTCTCCAGTCTCCACTTTATAATACGGTGAACAGACTCGGTCACAATACTCACTACGGAAAAAGAGTGACACAACTAAGGTGTGATGATGTCTGGTATACAAAGCTGAGGCAATCTCACTGCAGAAAAACTCCCTCTGGTCAGATTTATTTTTAAAGAGGGTTACTGATGCTGAGAATGATTGTGTTGTTCTTGGTAATTACTGAAGCAACACTCACAAGCTTGATGACTCAGATCTGACGGTAAAAGACCGATCGATCCTCCTCCCTCTTGCTCAGCTAGCTTGTTGCCCATATAAGGTCAGTCAGCAGAGCTTTCTTCTGGATTCTTGTGTTGGCTCACGTTCAAGAAATAAAATACTGGAAGAGAAAATTGTGTCACTTCCTGGCAGTTGAGGTCAGCCCAGTTCAGGAACTCAATGCTTCTGTTGATAGTGGCCGTAACCATAAGACGTGGGAGCAGAAGTTGGCCACTTGGCCCATCGAGTCTGCTCCGCCATTCAATGAAATCATGGCCGATCTGATAGAATCCTTAACTCCATTTTCCTGTCTTATCCCCATAACCCTTGATTCCCTGACTGATTAAACATCTGTCTATCTCAGCGATGAACATACTTAATGGCTTCGCCTGTACAGAATTCTACAGATTCGCTATCCTCTGGGAGAAGAAATTCCTCCTCATCCCTGAATAAATGAGTGACCTCTTACTCTGAGATTAAGCTCTCTGATTCTAGACTCTCCCAGAAGAAGGAACATCCTCTCAGCATCTACCCTGTCAAACTCTTTGGAAATCTTATGTCTCAATAAGATGACCTCTCATTCTTTTAAACTCCAATGAGTACAGGCACGATCTACCCAACCTTTCCCTATAATATTTCCCTCCGTAACCGGGATCAACACAGTGAACCTTCTCTGGAATGCCTCCAATGCCAGTATTTCTATTCACAATATTCCAGCTGTGGTGTAACTAGTGCCTTGTATAGTTTCAGCAGGACTTCCCTATTTCTATACTCCGTTCCCTTTGAAATTAAGGCCAGCATTCCATTTGCCTTTCCAATTACCTGCTGAACTTGCCTGCTAGCCTTTTGCGATTTAACCACCAGCACTCCCAAATCCCACAGTGCGGTTTTCTGCAATCTTTCTCCATTCATGGGCCGGCACGGTGGCTAGCACTACTGCCTCTTAGTGCCAGGGACAAGGGTTCGATTCTGGACTTGGGTGACTATCTGTGTAGAGTGTGCATGTTCTCCTCATGTCTGTGTGGGTTTCTTCTGGGTGCTCCGGTTCCCACATTTCTTTGAATAAAATGGTAGTTTTCCAATCCTCTGGGACTTTTCAGAATTTCAGGATTCTTGGAAGTTTACTACCAGTGCATCCACCATCTCTGTAGCTACTTCCTTTATAATCCTGGGATGCAACCCATCAGGTCCAGGGGACTTATTGGCCTTTAACCCCATTTGTTCTCCTATTACTTTTTCCCTAGTGATTGTTATTATATTTATCCCCCCCCCCCACCCTCACTTCTGCCCTTTGAGTATTTATTTTTGGAATGTTATTGGTGTCTTCCACCATGAAGACTGATGAAAAGTATTTATTTAACTCCTATGCCATTTCCTGGTTCCCCATTATTATTCACTTTGGCCCCTCCCTTTTCGTATATTTAAAGGAACGCTTGCTGTCTACTCTATATTACTTGCTAGTTCACCCTCATAGTTTATCTTTTCACTCTTTATAATTTTTTTGGTCATCTTTGGTTGGTTTTTAAAACTTCCCCAATCCTCTGGCTTACAACTAATTTTTGCCACATTATGTTTTTTCTTTCAGTTTAATACTATCCTTCACTTCATTAATCATGGTTGATTTATCCCCTTCTTAGATCAGAAATAACCATATCAGTTTAGTCCACTCAATAACTCTAGTTTTAGAAAACATTTTCACAGGGAGGCCTGTTAAATTTGAACATTGTAAAGCTTGCTCAGTGACAGGCTTTTGCAGATATATCAAATTTTGGTACTGACACACGTTCCAAAAGATAGGAAGCACTGTTGTTGCCAATCCTTCAAGGCGGGGTTAAAGTGATGTCCCATAGTGCTGTCAGAATTATTGATGGCAAAATTTCAGTGATTCCACAGGCCTTCTGCCAAAGTTACAATGAACAAGATGGCGAGGGAGCATTACTACCAACCCTAGCTGTACCTGACCAAGTCAGTTTGCAGCGTACCCAGGGGCCCAGTAGATAATGGGCTGGATTCTCTGGTTCTCCATCCACGTGGTTTCTCAGCGGCGAACAGGTCCAAGCTCCCGCCACCTGTCAATGGGATTTCCCGTTGAAGCCGCCCCACACCGCTGGAAAACCCGCGGCGGGGTTGCGCTGCCGTCGGGATATGGGAATCGCAACGGCTGAAGAATTCTGGGCTCGCCTTCATTAACTTTTGCCTTACCGGTTTCATGACTTACCTCATGGCTTTATTCTTCGATTTTGTAAAGCGGCAGAGTAACATTTAGCTCGGCTTTACTGAAAATATAGACTTGAGCAACAAATGTCACGTCAAGCTTTAATGGACACACTGTATGGTAGCACAGTGGTTAGCACTGTTGCTTCACAGTGCTAGGGTCCCAGGTTCGATTCCCGGCTTGAGTCACTGTCTGTGCAAAGTCTGCAACTTCTCCCCGTGACTGCGTGGGTTTCCCCCGGGCGCCCCGGTTTCCTCCCACAAGTCCCGAAAGATGTGCTGTCAGGTGAATTGAACATTTTGAATTCTCCCTCTGTGTACCCGAACAGGCGCCGTAGTGTGGCGACTAGGGGCCTTTCACAGTAACTTCATTGCAGTGTAAATGTGAGCCTACTTGTGATATTATTATTCCTTTGGACCTCTTTTTGTCCCGACTAGCCATGGAAGATCACGGGTCTAGCTTTCTCCAGAGGCTGCAGAAGGATTCCCCAGTTGGGACCAGCCTGGCTGAGAAATACTTTAAGTAACTGTTTGCGGAATTCCAAACGTATTTTTTATTTTTATTTTATCTCTTTTTCAGAGTTACAAAACCAATGCGCAGGGTGGATTGTTTGCTTCATAAACCAATCCTATTTGAAATTGAATCAAATTCATGCTCCCCACAAAGGAGGCAAACTCGGTCCAAGCTGCCAGGTATTACACCTGGCCTCGGGCTTGATCCTATGTTTGATCTTAGCCAAATGACTGAACTCCGAAACGTGGGCTGGATTCTCCGGTTGGCAACACCGAAATCGTGTTGGACGACGGGCTGGAGAATCCAAATTCCCGACAGAATCGGGGGCGGCGCTGCATCCGCGATATTTCACCCCCCCCCCCCCCCCCAAAGCAGAGCATACCCTCACAGAGTGTGCCGCACCCACCCCACCCCCCCCCCGGATGCTCCGCCCCTGACTGGCCGAATTCCTGATGGCGTGGGTCTCTCATGGTCTCACCTGTCTGGAACTCAGCGTGGCAGCTGCGGACTCAGTCCAGCGCCGCCACGGTCGAGGGAGGGCCGATCCGCGGGTAGGGGGGGATATTATTCAGGGCTGGGGGCACTGTGGTGGGGGGTTCTGGGGTGCGCCAGCCGGTCGTAGGGGGTATTATTTTGTGTACCGGGTCCATGGGCTGCGCTGCCATGAAGCACGGCACGGTTGCGCATGCGCGGCCATACACCTGTAAATTCTCCGGGCTGAATAGGCAGCTAGAGCCTGGTGCTCTACTTTATGTTCCTGCTACCCCCAGCAAAACGGGGAATCGGTGGCCGTTTTGCGCCAGGAAAACGCAACTGTTCCCACAACGGCGTGGGGACATAGCCCCAGAATCGGAGAATCCAGCCCCGTATATTTAAACCAATGTGAGAGATGTTTACATACATGTTTGAATAGCTTGGCCTATCTCTTAGGCACCACAAGTGACTGATTGTAATTGTTACTTCCGCACAAACCCGGACATTTTCCACACCAGGTTATCAATCACCTTAGCTGAAATCATGCTGCATCTTAGTAAAAAGAAGCTTCATTTTTGTCACAGGGGGCAGTGTCGTGGGAGTTTCACTGCACCAAATATGCGCTGTACCAGTGTAGAAGGGATTTATATTGGCTATCTAATGCGTGCAGTGGTGCTTTCACTGTCGGGTTGTTTGTCGAGAAACGTATGTACATAAAGCACAACAGGGAACACTCAGCAAGTGACAGCTTTATTTAAAGAAACGATTCATAGAAATATATATGAAAAATCAACATAATCAACAGTGGCTCAGCTTAAAAGTAGGTTTTGTACATCACACAATGACTGATATTACCATCTCCACAGGGTAAGGCACAGATGGAGGGCAGGTTGCAGGATTACAGGTTTTTAGGGTAAGACAGCCCAGACTGTGCATGAAGGACCTATGCATTTCTAAAACGTATACTGGACTACTTGCATGTATGTTGGTCTTATGATGTGTAAATAATAGCTCCTCGACATTTCTGACTGATTTTATGATCAGCAAAGCAGACGTTGTCACTCAAGCTGCACTCTGACTTCCCACCTCTCCCTGAGCAGAATTAAAGACCCCAGCCTTTTCCACATTCGCCAGGCCTGAGGAAATTGGACATCAATCTCACAGGGTGCAATGTGTGCTACCATGGTGATACTGCACAAAATGAAGGATAAGTGAGGGTGGAATCAGGCGACGTCGCTCCTAGTTACCCGGATCAGTACATCAATGTAAGCATGTTGTAAGGGATAATGAAAAACACAAGGAAAGCCAAGAGGAGGGAAACTAAATAATAATAAGAATTTTTCAAAAAACAATGTGAAGCCAACCAGTTATTCCAGTGACCCAGGCCTCCTGTTGCAAACCCGGTGTAAAATCACGAGACAGAATATTCCAAGGGCTCCTCAAGTCCAAAAAAGCAGGAAAAGGGCCATTTTAAACATTCTTTTGGGGGATTCTGTGAACATTTTAGTCCTAAATTGAGGGACGTCCTGTCTAAATTCTGGGTCCTTGTCTCAGAGTACAGAAGCTATAAGAACCACTCACTGCTACCTGCCATCCATTGCATGTCTCAGCATGATCAAAATCACCTTGGGCTTGGGAACATGGAAACATAGAAAAAAATAGGAGCAGGAGGAGGTCATTTGTCCCTTCCTGTCTGCTCCGCCATTCATTATGATCATGGCTGATCATCCAACTCAATAGCCTAATCCTGCTTTCCCCCAAATCCTTTGATCCCCTTATGTCCTGGTGCCTCTGGAAATAGTGGATGCATTGGTGGTCATTTGTCCCTTCCTGTCTGCTCCGCCATTCATTATGATCATGGCTGATCATCCAACTCAATAGCCTAATCCTGCTTTCCCCCAAATCCTTTGATCCCCTTATGTCCTGGTAGCTCTGGAAATAGTGGATGCATTGGTGGTCATCTTCTGAATTCTATAGACTCTGGAACTGTCCCTGCAGATTGGAGGGTAGCGCACGTCACTTCGATATTCAAAAAGAGTGAAAGCATGGAATTATAGACCAGGAAGCCTAACATCGGTAGTGGGGAAAATGCTTCAATCCATTATTAAGGACTTTATAGCGGAACATTTAGAAAACAGTGGCAAGATCAGTCAGAGTAACCATGGATTTATGAAGGGAAAATCATGCTTGACAAATCTTTTTTAAAATAAATTTAGAGTGCCCAATTCATTTTTTCCAATTAAGGGGCAATTTAGTGTGGCCAATCCACCTACCCTGCACATCTTTGGGTTGTGGGGGCGAAACCCACGCAAACACGGGGAGAATGTACAAACTCCACACGGACAGTGACCCAGAGCTGGGATCGAACCTGGGATCTCGGCACCATGAGGCAGCAATGCTAACCAATGCGCCACCGTGCTGCCCTTGCTTGACAAATCAGTTGGAATTCTTTGAAGATATAACCAGTACAGTTGACAAGGGGGATCTAGTCGATGTGGTATATTTGGACTTTCAGAAAATGTTTGACAAAGTCCCGTCTAAGAGATTATTGTGCAAAAGTAAAGCGCATGGGATTGGGGGAAATGTACTGAGATGCATAGAAAACTGGCTGGCAGAGGTGAAAAAAAGAGTAGGGATTAATGGGTTATTTTCAAATTGGAAGGCAGTAACTAGTGGGGTAGCACAGGGATCAGTGCTGGGACCCCAGCTATTCATAATATATATTAATGATTTGGATGAGGGAACAAAATGTAACATCTCAAAGTTTGCAGATGATACCAAGTTAGGTGGGAGGGTGAATTGTGACGAGGATGCAGGGACCTGCAGCATGATCTGGACAGGTTGGGCGAGTGGGCAAACCAATGGCAGATGCAGTATAATTTGGATAAGTGTGAGGTTATTCACTTTGGAAGCAAAAACAGGAAGGCAGATTACTACCTGAATAATTGTAAATTGGGAGAGGGGAGTGTACAGTGGGACCAAGGTGCCCTTGTGCACCATTCGCTGAAGATAGGCATCCAGGTGCAGCAGGCGGTAAAGAAGGCTAATGGTATGTTGGTTTTCATTGCGAGAGGTTTCGAATATAGAAGCTGGGATGTGTTGCAATTGTACAGCGTCTTGGTGAGGCCACACCTGGAGTATTGTGTGCAGTTTTGGTCTCCTTTTCTGAGGAAGGATGTTCTTACTCTCGAGGGAGTGCAGCAAAGGTTTATCAGACTGATTCCAGGGACGGCGGGACTGTCACATGAGGAGAGATTGACTAGGTTGGGATTGTTCTCGCTGGAGTTCAGAAGAATGAGGGGGATCTCATAGAGACTTTAAAAATTCTAACAGGACTAGACAGGGTAGATGCAGGGAAGATATTGCCAATGATGGGTGTGTCCAGAACCAGGGGTCACAGTCTGAGGATTCAGGGTAAACTATTTCGGACAGAGATAAGGAGACATTTCTTCACACAAAGAGTGGTAAGCCTGTGGAATTCATTACCACAGGAATTAGTTGATGCTAAAACTTGGAATATATTCAAGAGGCGGCTAGATATAGCACTTGAGGCGAACGGGATCAAAGGCTATGGGGAGAAAGCAGGATTAGTCTATTGAGTTGGATGATCAGCCATGATCGTGATGAATGGCGGAGCAGGCTCGAAGGATCAAAAGGCCTCCTCCTACTCTTATCTTCTATGCATCTATGCCCCAAGTGCTATATCTAACTGCTTCTTGAAACCATACAATGTTTTGGACTCAACTACTTCCTCTGATAACAAATTCCACAGGCTCACCACTCTCTGGGTGAAGAAATTTCTCCTCATCTCTGTCCTAAATGGTCTACCCCGTATCCTCAGATTGTGTCCCCTGGTTTTGGACACACCCACCATCAGGAACATCCTTCCTGCATCTACCCTGTCCAGTCCTGTTAGAATTTTATAGGTTTCTATGAGATTGCCCCCTCATTCTTCTGAACTCCAGCGAATACAATTCTAACCGATTCAATCTCTCCTCGTACGTCAGTCCAACCATCCCAGGTATCAGTCTGGTAAACCTTCGCCGCACTCCATCGAGAGTAAGAACATCCTTCCTCAGATAAGGAGACCAAAACTGCAGAAAATATTCCAGGTGTGGCCTCACCAAGGCCCTGTACAATTGCAGCAAGACACCCCTGCTCCTGTACTCGAATCCTTGGTAAAGGGGTGGGGGGATCAGAGCAAAGGCTTTTCTATCTCCCAATCCCTAGCCAATGATCTTGTTAAGAGGTGCATGTGTGTGGACATCAGGAGCGAGGCAGCTTGGGACAGGATAGACCGTCTGACAATCTTCTATCTTGGTTCACACAGTATAAGAATGGTACAGGAGGGCTCCCAATGCCTGTGTGGTGTGTGTGGGGGAGGGGGGAATGTGGAAAAGACAATAACTCCAGGCTAATTTTCTAGAAATTGCAAAACACCCCACAAACCTTCCTTGACAAGCAGTGTCAACATTTAATTTACACCGTTTATAAAAATAGTCAGCACAAAATCAATTTGACATAAGAGGGAGAGAGAATCATAAACCTGCTGTTCAGCTTTATGCTTTCAGTGTCTGGTGTTTATGGCTAATTATCTGGATGATTCAATAATTCAGTCTGTCTGTAATGAGGTACTTGTTAATAATATCTGATGATTATTTAATGGTGTGATTGCAGCATGCTGTTATAATTAGGAGGCAGTGCTTTGACAATCAGCTTGATGACTCTGAACATGGAGATGACTGGGAGCCCAAGACTAACAAAGATCCCACCCAGTTAAATACATAAATCTATTTTCTGAGGGTCACTACTGTCATAACAGTGGAAGTCAATCCAAATTTCATTGACGTGCGGATGTCCAGGAATCCCCTTAGACAGTTAAAATTGATGGATATATATGAAAAAACAGTCTTTAAACTCCCCACTCCTTTACTGGAGGTATTGCTGACTGGTGCTGGGTTACTGCTCCACTGGCACACATTACCCACTGGCTTTTGCACTGGTGAGGTGGTCGTTCTTCAAGATGATGCCCCGGGCAGAAGCTACAGCAGAATGCTGGACTCGATCGGGCAGGGAGAGGATGTTAAAACCAAGCCCGGTTTGCTCTCATCTCCCAACAGGTGGGATTTTCAGTCGGCCACTGGATTACGACAAACAGCAGGAATCTTCATGGTGCGGAGATGTTGCAGGACCCAACCGCTGCCCATGCAGTTAAGATCAATCACTGCACCCACTCCTTAATTTTCACCCAGAATTTCCATGGGTACGCCCGCTCTACTGTTAAAACCTTGGCATAACCCCACCAAACTCCAGTTCCCGCTGCAGAAATAGCTCCTAAAACCCATTTATGCTGATTTCCTGTTCGTGGGAGATTGGAAAAAACCTCTTGGGATTTCATCCACCCCCTCCTCCTTGTGAGCTTTTCTATCCTTTTCCCCAGTTCATATGGCACAACATTTACCACAGTGCGTCTGCCTGAGAATGATGGCTCACAAAACAGCTGTGACAGTTTTCAGCTTCAGTAGTCCCCTTGTTGACTCTCCCAGTGCAGCACTGACAGAGTTCAGCACCGTTGGCGGTACTGTCTTTCGGACAGGAAGTTAAACCGAGACCCCCAACTGTGTTCTCTCCAGTTGGCCACCAAACATCCCCTGGAACTATCTCAAAGAAAAGAAGAGTTCTCTCCAGTGAGTATTTAATATTTATTCCTCAACCAACATCTAAAAGGATTACCTGGTTATTATCATGTTGCTGTTTGAGAGAGCTTGTGCAAAATGGCTGCCTCCTTTTCTACAATTCAACAGTGACTATACGGCAAAAGGACTTCATTGGCTGCAGGGTTCAGTGGGACGTCCTCCAGTTCTGAAAGGTTCTTTGTTATTCATTTACGGTATGTGGGCATCGCAGATGGGCCAACATTTATAGCCCGTCCCTAGATGTCCTTGAGAAGGTGGTGGTAACCTGCCTTCTTAAACTGCTTCAGTTCCTGAGGTGTAGGTACCCCCCACAGTGCTGTGAGGGAGTTCCAGGATTTTGACTCAGCGACAGTGAACGTCAATGTATTCCCAAGTCAGGAAGGTGAGTGACTTGGCGGGGTACCTCCAGGTGGTGGTGTTCCCAGGTATCAGCTGTCCTTGTAGGTATAGATGGTAGCTGTCGTGGGTTTGGAATGCGCTGTCTATGGAGCCTTGGTGAGTTCCTGCTGTGCATCTTGTAGATGGTACACACTGCTACTAATGTTTGCTGGTGGTGGAGGAGGGAGTGAATGTTTGTAGAAGGGGCAGCAATCAAGGAGACTGCTTTGTCCTGGATGATGTTGAGCTTCTTGAGTGTTGTTGCTGCTGCACTCATCCAGGCAAGTGGAGAGAATTCCGCACATTCCTGACTTGTGCCTTGTAGATGGTGGACAGGCTTTGGAGAGTCAGGAGGGTGAGTTACTCGCCGTAGGATTCCCAGCCTCTGACCTGCTCTGGTGGCCATAGTCTTAATGGTCACCAGTCCAGGGTGGTATTTTATGCGGCATAATGGTAAAGGTTTAGTGAATGGGTGTAGCAGACCTCAGGAGAAATAATGGGAACTTCAAAAAGGGAGGGAGAAACACAGTGATAGGACAGAGCATGAGGGAATGCATAGGGAGGTTAACTCTGTCTCGTTGCATTCCAACAAGCTATATTTGTAGTTTTCCTTTAATGTGACGAGGAGGTGTGGTCACCTGAGGGCCTCAGGTAAGTTCTTGTTTTTTCACTGTTCCCTTTAATAGTCTGCAACAGCTCAGCTCTTTGAAAGCAAGTCAGCAGAGTTAATAATGGAACAGAAATGGGAGTGAATAATCTTCAGAGTCATGAATACGTCAACCAACTGGGGTCCTGGTACCAGGAGTAGAGATCAAAGTAAAACCCTCACTGTTGGAAATCTGAAATAGAAACAGAAACCGCAGGCCTGTCAGCATCAGGAAAGACAAAAGGCACATTTGCACTTTGAGTGCTGAACCCTCATGAATTTGTCAAAAAGTCTCTGCCCGAAACAATATAACTTGCATCTAAGTTTTTAAAAATTCTTACGTGGGGTGTAAGTGTCGCTGACTGGGCCAGCATTTTTTGCCCATCCCTAATTGCCCCTCCGACTAAGTGGCTGGCCGTTTCAGAGTCAACCACATTGCTGTGGGTCTGGAGTGATGTGTAGGCGTGACCAGATGGCAGATTTCCTTCCCTAAAGGACATTAGTGAACACCGGACGGGTGTTTACAACAATCGACAATGGTTTTGTGGTCAGCATGAAGACTTTTCAATTCCAGATTTTTTTAAATTATAAATTTTTTCCATTTAAGGGCCAATTTAGCGTGGCCGATCCACCTATCCTGCACATCTTTTTGGGTTGTGGGGGTGAGACCCACGCAGACATGGGGAAAATGTGCAAACTCCACACGGACAGTGACCCGGGGCCGGGATCTAACCCGAGTCCTCGGCGCGTAAAGCAGCAGTGCTAACCACTGTGCCACCGTACCGCCCAATCAATTCCAGATTTTTACTGGATTCAAACTTCGCCATCTGCCGTGGCAGGATTCGAACCTGGGTCCCCAAGAGCATTACTCTGGCTTTCAGGAGTACGAGTCCAATGGCAGTAACGTTGTGCCACCGCCTCCCAACAGTGCGTCACAGAAGCCTAATAATGGAAAAATTCAACTGTGACCGAAGGAAGAAGTGAAGAGGGGGTGAGTTTTGGAATAGTCAAATTGAAGGTGATAAATGGCGTGAATCAGGGTCACAACAGAAGATGGATTGAGGTGCAGCGGAGGCAGGTGATGTTACACAGTAAGGTGAAGATGGATTGAGGTGTAGCGGAGGCAGGTGATGTTACACAGTAAGGTGAAGATGGATTGAGGTGCAGCGGAGGCAGGTGATGTTACACAGTAAGGTGAAGATGGATTGAGGTGTAGCAGAGGCAGGTGATGTTACACAGTAAGGTGAAGATGGATTGAGGTTCAGCGGAGGCAGGTGATGTTACACAGTAAGGTGAAGATGGATTGAGGTGTAGCTGGGGCAGGTGATGTTACACAGTAAGGTGAAGATGGATTGAGGTGTAGCGGAGGCAGGTGATGTTACACAGTAAGGTGAAGATGGATTGAGGTTCAGCGGAGGCAGGTGATGTTACACAGTAAGGTGAAGATGGATTGAGGTGTAGCGGAGGCAGGTGATGTTACACAGTAAGGTGAAGATGGATTGAGGTGCAGCGGAGGCAGGTGATGTTACACAGTAAGGTGAAGATGGATTGAGGTGCAGCGGAGGCAGGTGATGTTACACAGTAAGGTGAAGATGGATTGAGGTGCAGCGGAGGCAGGTGATGTTACACAGTAAGGTGAAGATGGATTGAGGTGCAGCAGAGGCAGGTGATGTTACACAGTAAGGTGAAGATGGATTGAGGTGCAGCGGAGGCAGGTGATGTTACACAGTAAGGTGAAGATGGATTGAGGTGCAGCGGAGGCAGGTGATGTTACACAGTAAGGTGAAGATGGATTGAGGTGTAGCGGAGGCAGGTGATGTTACACAGTAAGGTGAAGATGGATTGAGATGCAGCGGAGGCAGGTGATGTTACACAGTAAGGTGAAGATGGATTGAAGTGCAGCGGAGGCAGGTGATGTTACACAGTAAGTAGCCTTTGTGATGGAGAGAAAACATTTACAAAAAATACCAGGAGCCAGAAGGAGACTTGATCCAGCGAGCCAACTCAATCTAACAACAATTTGCATTGAAATAGCACCTTCAGCGTCATAAAACCATTGCAAGATGCTTCTCATAGGCACAACAATCAGCCACTGAGCCACTTAAGGGAATATCTGAACAGGTGACCAAAAGAAGAGGATTTCAGGCCTGACTGAGAGAGAGAGGTTGACAGATGGAGCTGTTTATTTAGGGGTGGGAAGTTCATATCTCAGGGGCTAGGCAGTTGAAGGCAGGGCCGCCAATGCTGCAGCACTTAAAATCAGCCAATTATAAACCTAGTAATTCACACTGTGTTCTCTTATATGTATTGTGTCCTTGTGGGCTCTGTATACGAGCCATTGCGCGGCTCTACCAATAGGGGGAGATGAGGAGTTTGTACTGGGCTCCACCCATGGCTCCGCACATGGCTCACTGTTCACTTCCAATCACGTGTCTTGTGAATTGATGGTCACATCACCCCCATCTGTCGATCACATACTTTAAAGAGCAGCAGGTTCCCTCCCCTGAAAAATATAGTGGAAAACTGAAGTGTGTTAAATGCTGCCACGTCTCTGCTTTTTTTTAAAATTTAGAGTACCCAATTATTTTTTTCCAATTAAGGGGCAATTTACCGTGGCCAATCCACCTATCCTGCACATCTTTTGGGTTGTGGGGGTGAAACCCACGCAGACATGGGGAGAATGTGCAAACTCCTCACGGACAGTGACCCAGGGCCGGGATTCGAACCCGGGTCCTCAGCGCCGTAGGCAGCAATGCTAACCACTGTGCCACCGTGCTGCCCTGTCTCTGCTTTTCTAAGTTCTGACAGGCCAATCACGTATTTCCAAACATTCTACCCCTTCTAAAAATGAAACTCTTCCCAGAGAGTTAGACCCAACATTTTCACCTACTTAACATTTAAGTAGGAAAATACTAGCAGATCCCCATGGTGTGGCTCACACCACATCAGAGGGATATGCTGTTTTATAAGGGAGTGAGTGGTATACTGTGCAATGGTGGTATCAAGTACACTACATTATCCTCTTATTAAAGGGAAGCTGTGTGGCCTAACCCTTGAAGACAATAAAATGTTATTGCTTTAAATCAACATGGTTTGGGGTCAATTAGGAGGTAATCTCTCCGAGCTGTATTTTGAGCTCAGTTAGATATCTTTTATTGCTGTTCCATTTCCAGCAATGATTTATCAGCTTTTTTTTATTATACTTGGTTTATTCCTTTAAGTAACCGGTTCAACCCTTGAATCCTCTGCTGTCTGTACCTCAATTTTTCATCCACTTCCCTCGTTTCCCTTCCCCTCTCTTCAACATCGTTTTGCTTCGGTTTCCCTCAGAGGCTTTGTTTCCTTTCAAAGTTAATCTTTACTTCTGTTTTTTTTTGTCAAAAGCAAAAACAGAATGAGGAAGGATATTCTTGCCTCAATCTTAACCCCTCCCTCCCTGTACAGTCATGATATTAACGGTGAAGAATGTGGCCAGGGAGAAGAAGGCAGGGCAATGTAATATGAATGGCCAAGCCAACGGGGTGTCCTGCACTGTCTGCCAGGCAGCTGTCCTTCTCTTACAAAACCTTGGGGTGGGGCGGGTGGAACAGGTTTGCATCCTCCCTTCCCCTCCAAACCCCAATGGCAGTCCTTGGGCCTCCTTCCCCCTGACCGTGAGAGAGGGTGGCCAACTGTGATTAGATGGATTCCTGGAGGTTGCCCCACACTCCAGTCATTCGCCCTTGTGATGCATGGCCTCCCTACACCAATTGGAAAGCAAAAAGGCTCATTACCCAATTGGATGATGCTTGGCCATCAGTCAAACAGCCTTTTTCACCATCATTTCTCAATATTTTTATATCTGGTAAGAGAAACTTTAAAAAAAAAGACAAAAACTTAATAGCTTTTAAATTATTTATATTTCTCCAGGGTTGCAAACAGCAGAGGCCTGGAGATTCATCTTCAATATCTGGTGATGCCAGGGCAATTCTGGCGGGTTGGCAACCCTATCATGAGAAAATCTCCAGCCACCACTAACCCCCCGCCCCCCCCCTCCCCCCCCCATCCCCCATCACCTCCAGCAGCCCAATCAGCAACTGCAAATGTACTGAAACCCCTTCCTGACTGCTGTGGATCGCTACCGTGGGATCCTGCCTGCTGCCACTCTGTGTATTCCCTCTCTCGCACAGTCTGTGCATCAACTGGCTGGGTGTCGGACAGGTCTCCAGGGAGTTTTATTTAAACAAAGTTCTGCTGCTAAAGTTAGAAAGGACTCAATGTCCCTGACCACTTTGGGTGGTGTTGCTTGTTACCAGACTCTCCCCACCCTCCCACCCCCCCCCCCCACCCTCCCAACCCCTCCCTGTACAAATCCAAGCGCTCTTCCATTTAGTGGGCCTGAAACCACAATTGGAATTGTTTATTCTGTAAGTGAACCAAACAGCAAGAAAGGCAAACGTGCTCTCTCACACACAGTCTCATTGGCCCCGGTCCCTTTCTCTGATCTCAGTCTTTTCCTGATGGAACCATCAATTCACCAGACACGTGCTTTCCGATATGAACAGTGGTTTTAATCTACTTACTACAGAGCCAGCCTGTTACCCGTTGATGAACTCTCGGTGAACTGCAGGCTGACTCTGGACAAGGGTATTTATACAGCAGCACAAGGGGGAGGAGTCATGGGCGGAGCCAAGGGTGGAGCCCCGTACAAACACCTGAGCATTCCCAGAGCTACTCCCCCTAGTGGTCGGATAACGCTACTGCGCTTACAAAGATACAGGGCGCGATTCTCCCGACTTACGAAAAATCGGAGAATAGTGGGCGGCGTAAATTTTTACGGACACGCTGGTCCGACGCCCTCCCGCTATTCCCCCCCCCCCACGCCCGCCTCCCGACACGAATCGCTGCCCGCCGTTTTTTTACGGCAAGCAGCGATTCTCTCCTGGCCGATGTCCAAGGCCTTTACGGCCGTTTTTACAAGCGGAAAACACACCTGCTCTGACCGTTCGTAAAAACGGCCGTAAAGTCCTGTTCTCGGGAACCATGGTACCGATTGGCACGGCCATACCACGGCCGTGCCAAGGGTGCCATGGGCCCGCGATTGGTGCCCACCGATCGCGGGCAGCGGGTACTTACGCCACGCACTCTTTCTCCCTCCGCCGCCCCGATGGATCCATCCGCGGGGCTTCTGCGGGGCATAACGGCCCGCGCATGCGCGGGTTTCACGCATATGCGTGATGATGTCATCCGTGCATTTGCGGGTTGGAGTCGTCCAATCCGCGCATGCGCGGCTGATGTCATCTGACGTGTCAGCCGTCGCTAACCTTGGCTAGCGGGCTTAACGAAATTCGTTAAGCCCGCGATGCCGGAGTTCACGGCCGCGCGATGCTAGCCCCGACCGGGGAGATGAATCGGTTCCCGGTCGGGGGGGGGAGGCTGAGGCTGGCATCAAACATGCCCGTTTTGACGCCAGCTTCCCGATTTTTCGTAACTCGGGCGAATCGCGCCCATAGTGTGAATTACTAAGTTACATTCACCACATTTCCCATCCATCGTATTTTCTGAGTTTACAGAACGGAAGGGCCACAGTAATCAGCACTCACACAATCTCACAAGTGAGGCCCACAGCATTGCCACCAGGCCTGGTTTAATTGTAGTGCTATGTTTACAAAGGCAGTTTCCATTATTAATGTGCACATAAGAGTTAATGGTGGAAAATGTTGTAAAGGAGGTGTGCGAGATTATGTATGGTTATTAATATATCCTAGATAGCAGGGTAGTAAAGGATGTGTTTAAAGCAATGAGTAACCCTGAATTTATTGTGCTATCAGTAACAAGGAGTTACTCAACTCGGCAGTGTAATAAAGTTGCATTAAGAACTGCAGAGATGTAGTCAGTAACCCAGGGGGCATTTCGACACTGCGTTTATTTGAACTCAGGAGTTCCTCCCACAGGATTCCCTCCATAACATCTTTGGTGCTCTGAAGTTGCTGAACATTTTTCCCCATCTCGTGCACTGTGCACAGTTGAAGGCAGTCCTCTAACTAAATCAGAAGCCTCTGTTATTCCTCTTATTTACTGTTTCTGGGGCCCCATTGTGGGCAGGTTCTTGTGACACTTTCTGGCATAAAAACATCACTCACATTTCAAAAGGAGCTTTATTGACTGTGCAGCACTTCAGGATCACTGTGAATAAAGTTACTGATTGAGGACACGGCCAGACTCAACTTCAACATTCAGCTTTCTACCAAAGTGTGTCTGGCCCCACAGTGTGTCACTACCTCGAAGCATGAACGCTGCAAAGGAATGTGAGTTCACTATCTCCTCACCACTATCTCCTCACCATGGGAGGAGATAGTGAATTCACTATGGGAGTGGATGGTGAACTCACCATGGGAGGTGATAGTGAACTCACTATGGGAGGAGATAGTGAACTCACTATGGGAGTGGATGGTGAACTCACTATGGGAGGGGATGGTGAACTCACCATGGAAACGGATGGCAAACTCACCCTGGGAGGGGATAGTGAACTCACTATGGGAGGAGACAGTGAACTAACAATGGGAAGGGATGGTGAAATCACTATGGGAGGAGATAGTGAACTAACAATGGGAAGGGATGGTGAACTCACTGTGGGAGGGAATAGTGAACTCAGTGTGGGAGGGGATGGTGTACTCACTTGAAGGAGATGGTGAACTCAGTATGGGAGGAAATGGCAAACTCACCGTGGGAGGGGGTGGTATGCTTTGCCACACCATGTTATCCAGGAATACCGCTGATAATTGGCTTGCTCGTTGTTTGAATGGAGGAATTACCCTGGCCACTGTGTTTTGAGCATTGTAAATACACTCATGGGAATTTCCCCTAAAGGTTTCATAACACATTTATAATTTCCCAAGAAATCCTGACCAGTGGAAACTTCCACGACCATGTTTCTGATATCGCTATGATATAGGAAACCAACAAATCCTACCCCACATGCTCGAGGATATTTAGGGGTCTTTAAAATTAATATTCGAGCTTGAAATTTGGGGGTGTTTCAGTCCATGAATTTCAATTACCGGCCAAGAAGAATAATTTGCTATTTATTAATTTGAAATACTGTCAGAAATACTTGTCGGCAGTATTTCTTCTCGTCCCCTTTTTGAGGGAGGGGCCCTAATTCCAGGCCTGAGGCTTTAATGAATTTGCTCCCGAGGTATTCTGGCACCGGCGCTGATAATGTCCCATCATTCCCTTCAAAGTTGTGAAAGGGTAAGGGAGGATGCAGCGAAGGGTCACATGAATCATTCCAGAGATATGGGCTGGATTCTCCGCTCCGCCGCACCACGTTTCTGCCCTGACCCGCCGGCAGGATTTTCCATTACGCTGGCCGGTCAATGGGGTTTCCCATTGTGGGGCAGCTCCACGCCATCGGGAAACCCAAAACGGAGAATCACGCCGGAGGAGAATCCCATCCAAGGAACCTCGGTTACCGGAGAAGCTGGAGTTATTCCCATTCAGCAAGAGAAGATCAAGAGGAGTTTTAATTGACGTGTTAAAAATCATGAGTGGACGAGGAAAAAGTATTTCTGTTGGCAGAACGATTGCGAACCAGAGGACGGACTAAATTACTCACTGAAAAAAAAAAGACGATTTAAGGCGATTGGCAAAAGAAGAAATGGCCATCGAGTCTTTAAGATCTGGAACGTACCGCCTGAGAGTGTGGTGGAGGCAGGTTCACTCGCAGCTTTCAAAGTAGGATGAGGCAATTAGCCAAAGAGTAAAAATTTGCAAGGCTACTGCAAGGGTAGCACAGTGGTTAGCACTGCTGCTCACAGCACCATGGACCCGGGATCAATACCCGAATCGGGTGACTGTGTGGAGTTTGCACTTTCGCCCTGTGTCTGCGTGGGTTTCCTTCGGATGCTCCGGTTTCCTCTCACAGTCCAAAGATGTGCAGGTTTGGTGGATTGGCCATGCTAAATTGACCCATAGTGTCCAAAGATGTGCAAGTTAGGTGGGGTTACAGGGATAGGGCGGGGGGCAGTGGGACTAGCTAGGATGCCCTTTTGGACGGCTGGTGCAGACTCGATGGGCTGAATGGCTCCTGCACTGTAGGAATTCTAAGGGGACAAGATGGGGGTGTGAGACTAGATGAGTTGCTCTTGCAGAGTGCTGACATGGACAGGATGGGCTGAATGGCCTTGTTCTGTACTGTAACTACTCTGTAGTTAAGTGCCAGTCTTCCACGTTTCCTCCCTCACAGTAATGTAGGTCAGGAATTCAAGGAGAAATCCAAACGTTTCCCCCCCTCCCGATATGTACTGCTGCTCCAACGTGGGATCGCTTGTAGAGCAGCTTCTATCAAATAGCACAGTGTACATTTCCAAGGAACATGCCCCACAAACCGACCTTTCACTCTTTATCCTCTGCAAACCAATGAATAAAACCTATTGGCCCCGAGTAATGAGTTAGGTCTCCGCCAGCATAATTAGATTCTGTTCTGTGTATTGTCAGCACTGTCAGTCCAGGTCCCTGATCCTAATCAGCACTCCACAGTCTACAAACAAAAGTTTGCTTCATCTAATCGAGACTCGCTTCTCATGACGCATCCAAAACCTTCCGTCTCCAATTTGAAATGTCGCTGGATGCAAGCTGGATGTGGCTTGCCTGGAAGCAGGAACGAGACAAATTAGCTCGGGCACTGGAATACTCCAACTCTCCCACCATGCCCCCCTCACCCTACCTGTGCCCCCCCCCCCCCCCCACTGTCTGCTCGCCCTCAACCTCTGCACCCAGCTCAAACAGGGTTACGCACAATTAATTATTGTTTTAGAGCTGTGTCTCTGTAGTGTGCTTGCACAGACTGGCGACTAAATTACTGACTGAAAAAAAACAAGGTTGGGCTGCAACAAGCAATCCATCTGGCAACATAAATACAGGCATTTTTATATCAATGTTTGTGCCGTTGGAGAGAGGCATGGACTGCAGGAGACCTATCCCCCCCCCCAGCTAACATTTACTACTGGCCTCTGCTGGGGAAGCCATGAGGTATCAGAGCCGAATTACAGCCATTTTCAACAGACACAGAGACCCAGGTGTCTGGCAGCAAAGGCTTGGATCTATCCCCTTTATACAATAGCGGGGCATTGAAGTTGGGAATACAGTCCATTGTTTACAATTCAGCCATTTAAAAATAATTGAAACATTCTATAATTTGATAAAAGCAAATTACTGCGGATGCTGGAATCTGAATCCAAAAAGAAAGACAATGCTGGAAAATCTCAGCAGGTCCGGCAGCATCTGTAGGGAGAGAAAAGACCAACGTTTTGAGTTTGATGACTCTTTTTCGACAAAGGGTCATCTGGACTCGAAACGTTGGCTCTTTTCTCTCCCTACAGATGCTGCCAGACCTGCTGAGATTTTCCAGCATTTTCTTTCTTTTTGGATTCTATAATTTGAATTAGACAACATTCAATAAAGCAGACTCTCTGGAAAGGCGCTTGACATTACAACTGTGATTTACTTGAAAAAGTACTTCATTGCCTGTAAAGGACATTCTGAGTTAATGACAGTGTTTCCTCTTAAAAATAATTTGACATTTTAAGATGCGACAAGTCAAATAAAAGAAACTCCAGATATATGAGGCTTTCGCATAGTGGAAATGGATTCCCCAGGGTGTGCTGTGAGTATGTGTACGTTGTGAATGTTTGTGTGCTGCAAGTATGTGTGTCCTTGTGCACTGCAAGAATGCGCTGCAAGCATGTGCTGTGAGTGTGCATGCTGTGTGCGTGCTGCGAGTGTGCGCGCTGTAAATGCATGCAAGCTGCGAGTGTGTGTGTGGTGATATGATCTGCATACCTGTCTGCCATTGGGCCAGAACACCAGCTTACCATTGGCCCTGGTCGGTCATGTGCCTCTCGACCGATTGGCCGAGAGGCTGAGTTAACCACGCCTCCATTAACGAGGTATAAATGGACAAACGGCCGGCGATCGTCCATTCCATTGTAGACGATCGCAGAGCTATGTTCTAGTCTATTAAAGCCTGACTTTTGTAAAGCACTCGTCTCGCGTACAATTGATGGCACATCAATTTAATAGACTAAGATTTTGAAGATGGAGTTCCGGATCAAGCCCGAATGCCTCCGCATCAGCCCGCAAACTCAGAACTCAGCAGAACTTTTCCAACTCTGGTTGACATGCCTCGAAGGGCTCCTAGCATCTACAACCACCCCCCCCCCCCCAAACCAGGGCACAGAAATTGCACGTCCTCCACTCCAGCGTGGGTATCGACGCCTGCGCAATAATCAAAGAAGAAACGGATTATGATGACGCAATACAAAAGCTAAAAGGACAATTCATCAAACCAGTCAACAGGGTATTCGCCCGACATCTGCTGGCCACCAGACGGCAGCTCCCCGGTGAGTCACTAAACCAATATTACCGGGCCCTCCATACCCTGGGGAGGAATTGCTCCTGCGTCGCAGTCTCAGCTACGGAGCACATGGAACTACTGATCAGAGACGCTTACGTGGCTGGGATGCTGTCCCCCGCTATCCGCCAGCGGATGCTGGAGAGAGACGACCTCAGCTTAACTGAGACACTGACTCTCTCCTCCTCTCTGGAGGTCGCTGATCAAAACGCCCGCTTCTATGACCCCAGCCAGGCCTCCTGGCACGTTTCACAACCGCCACCCGCCGCTCCCGACCTCCCTCAGGCCTGTGCTGCAGGACGCCCCGACAAGTCTTCCAGTGCAACCTGCAGAGCTTGACCTTCCAATTCGGCGGCCCTATACCCCCCCTCACTGTCTGCAGCCTCGCGTCCCTCAAAGTGGACCCCCCCTCCTTGTTTGCTAATCTCACCCCCGACTGCAAACCCGTCGCGACCCGGAGCAGACGGTACAGCGCCCAGGACCGGTCCTTCATCAGGTCCGAGGTCCAGAGGCTGCTGACGGAAGGGGTCATCGAGGCCAGCAACAGTCCCTGGCGAGCCCAAGTGCTGGTGGTCCGGACTGGGGAGAAAAACCAGATGGTCATCGACTACAGTCAGACCATCAACCGGTTTACGCAACTGGACGCGTATCCTCTCCCCCGTATTTCCACCATGGTAAACGAGATCGCGAAGGTCTTCTCCACTGTGGACCTTAAGTCCGCTTATCACCAGCTCCCCATCCGCGCGAGTGACCGCATGTACACCGCGTTCGAGGCTGATGGGTGCCTCTACCACTTCCTTAGGGTTCCGTTTGGTGTCACAAATGGGGTCTCGGGCTTTCAACGGGAGATGGACCGAATGGTCGACAAGTACGGATTACTGGCTACCTTCCCGTATCTTGATAATGTCACCATCTGCGGCCACGACCAGCAGGACCATGACGCCAACCTCCAGAAATTCCTCCAAACCGCAAAACTCCTTAACCTCACATACAATAAGGATAAGTGCGTGTTTAGCACCGACCGTCTAGCCATCCTCGGCTACGTAGTGCGTAAAGGAGTGATAGGCCCCGACCCTGAACGCATGCGCCCCCTGATGGAACTCCCTCTCCCCAATACCCCAAAATCCCTCAAACGTTGCCTGGGGTTCTTCGCATACTACGCCCAATGGGTTCCCAATTACGCCGACAGGGCCCGTCCCCTCATTCAAACCACGACCTTCCCGCCGTCGACGGAGGCCTGCCAGGCTTTTAGCCGCATCAAAGCGGACAGGGCAAAGGCCACGATGGGCGCCATCGACGAGTCCCTTCCCTTCCAGGTCGAGAGCGACGCATCAGAAGTTGCTCTGGCGGCCACCCTGAACCAAGCGGGCAGACCCGTGGCCTTCTTCTCCAGAACCCTCCAGGCTTCCGAACTCCGTCACCCCTCTGTGGAAAAGGAAGCCCAGGCCATAGTCGAAGCTGTGCGACATTGGAGGCATTATTTGGCCGGCAGGAGGTTTACCCTCCTCACAGACCAACGGTCAGTAGCCTTCATGTTTGATAATGCACAAAGGGGCAAGATCAAGAATGACAAGATCTTACGGTGGCGGATCGAGTTGTCCACGTACAACTATGATATCTTGTATCGTCCTGGGAAGCTCAATGAGCCTCCTGATGCCCTGTCCCGCGGTACCTGCGCCAGCGCTCAGATAGACCGCCTCCGCTCCCTCCACGCGGACCTCTGCCATCCAGGGGTGACCCGCCTATACCATTTCATTAAGGCCCGCAACCTGCCTTTCTCCATCGCGGAAGTCAGGTCAGTAACCCGTGACTGCCACATCTGCGCTGAGTGCAAACCGCACTTCTACCGCCCCGAGCGCGCACACCTGATCAAAGCATCCCGCCCCTTCGAACGTCTCAGCATTGACTTCAAGGGGCCCCTTCCCTCTAACAACCGCAACATTTACTTCCTGGCGGTGATTGACGAATTCTCCCGCTTTCCCTTCACCGTTCCCTGCCCCGACATGACCACATCGACCGTCATTAAGGCATTCCTCTCCATCTTCTCACTGTTCGGCTACCCCGCGTACATACACAGCGATCGGGGGTCCTCCTTTATGAGCGACGAGCTGCGTCAATTCCTGCTCGACAGGGGCATTGCCTCTAGCAGGACGACCAGCTATAACCCCCGGGGTAACGGACAGGTCGAGCGGGAGAATGGTACCATCTGGAAGACCATACTACTGGCCCTCCGGTCCAGAGATCTCCCTATTTCCCGACGGCAAGAGGTGATCCCCGATGCCCTACATTCTATCCGCTCACTCCTCTGTACCGCAACTAATCAGACACCTCATGAACGTCTTCTGGTTTTCCCCAGGAAGTCATCCTCCGTATCCCCTCTCCCGACGTGGCTGGTCATTCCCGGACCCATCTTGCTCCGGAAGCATGTGCGGGTGCACAAGTCCGACCCGTTAGTGAACAAGTCCAGTTACTCCACGCTAACCCGCAGTACGCGTATGTGGAGTACCCCGACAGTCGGCAGGACACGGTCTCCCTCCGGGACCTGGCACCCGCCGCCGTGCGGCCTTCCCACCCCCCACCCCCCCCCCCCCCCCAACCCCGGCTCTCGTTCATACCCCCCCCCCGCCTTCCTTCTCCGCAAGGGGTGAATGTGGTGATATGATCTGCATACCTGTCTGCCATTGGGCCAGAACACCGGCTTACCATTGGCCCTGGTCGGTCATGTGCCTCTTGACCGATTGGCCGAGAGGCTGAGTTAACCACGCCTCCATTAACGAGGTATAAATGGACAAACGGCCGGCGATCGTCCATTCCATTGTAGACGATCGCAGAGCTATGTTCTAGTCTATTAAAGCCTGACTTTTGTAAAGCACTCGTCTCGCGTACAATTGATGGCACATCAGTGTGTACTGCAAGTGTGTGTAGCAAGTGTGTGCTGTGAGTGTGTCTGTACTGTAAGTGTGCACAGCAAGCGTGTGCTGCAAATGTGTGCGCACTGCGAGTGCACATATGCGAGCATGTGTGTGCACTCCAGGTGTGTGCTATGAGTGAGCATGTGTATGTGTTGCAAGTGCTTGTTGTGAATGTGCTGTGTGTGTGCTGTGAGTGTGTGTGCAGTGAGTGTGTGCAGTGAGTGTGTGCAATGAGTGCGTGTGCTGAGAGTGTGTGTGCTGTGAGGGTGCATGCTGCGAGTGTGTATGTGCCATGAGTGTTTGTTGTGAATGTGTGTGTACTGCGGGTGTGTGCTGTGAGTGTCCGCTGCGATTGAGTGCTGCGATTGTGTGCTGAGTGTGTGTGATGTGAGTGTGATGCGAGTGTGTGCTGTGAGTTTGCGTCTGCAAGTGTGTGCTGCTAGAGTTCTAAGTGTATGTATTTGCACGCGCAAGTATGTGCGTGCGCTGCGAGTGTATGCACTGCAAGCGTATGTGTGTGTGTTGCGAGTGTGCATGCACTGCGACTGTGTGCACGTGCACTGTGAGTGTGTGTGTGCTGCAAGTCTGTGCTGAGTTTGCTCTGCGATTGAGTGCTGCGTGTGTGTATGTGCTGTTTGTGTGTGCACGCTGCGAGTGTGCGCGCGCTGTGAGCATGTGCGCTGTGAGTGTGTGTGTGTGTGTGTGTGTGTGGGGAGGCTTCAGCATATCCTGGAATGATCCATCCCACACTCCTCGAGGAGCTGCCTCTGCTTCACCTCCTGGGAAAGACAACCAATCAGTAAGGCTCCAATAAATTTAATTCCGTCTATCCCTAACGTCCATGGGATAGAATTGGGAATGGGAAATCAGGATGACTTTCTTTCCATAGACAATTTCATCATTCCAATGCTTTAAGGAATACACATTGAACTTGGGGATTGAAATGTTTAAATGTAAGATAAAGGTAACAACACCTGATGAGGAGCTGGAAAACAAACCTAAAGTAATTGCAACTCAAAGGGTGGTCTAATATTTATTTAATAAGGTCAGAGAATTGGAAGTGAGAAAAGCCAGAAAATGGACGGTGTAAAATGGACGGTATATCTAACAGATGGACGAACCCCCTTTTTAAGTTTCTTCGTGGGGGCAAGATGTCTGCCGCTGTCTTTATAGGGGGGGGGGGGGGTTAAATTAATAATAATAATCTTTATTAAAGAGTCATACTGGACACAGAACATTAACTCTTGTTTCTCTCTCCACAGAAGCTGCCAGACCTGCTGAGTCTTTCCAGCATTTCCTGTTCTTACTTCAGATTTCCAGCATCTGCAGTATTTTGCTCAAATAATTCATATGCTTTTCCGGAATGAAAGCAAGATTTGGTTATCGGAGACAAGTGGTTTAAATCTGGGACTAAGTGTGGCCTTGGCCGGGCATTCCCCGCCGAGGCCCCGGATTGGAAGAGTCCCGGGAGATAGCGTGGTGTTTATAGCCGTTGTGAGTGCCAGGAAACACCAGGCTAAACGTGCTCGTCACGGGACTCTGTTCCAATTTGGTTAGATTGCGCACATCATTCAGTAAAGGGGGAAAAAAAACAAAGTAATAGAGCAGGACAGCAATTGGGTAACGAGTACCAGAGTTTGACAGGAAGGGGCAGGACATATAACTGTAAGAGCGCAACATCAGATAGGCTGGAGGTTGCAAAAATGGTTTTTAAAAAAGGCATTAAGACCATGTCACCAAATGCACACAGCTTTCGTAACAAAAAGGGATGCATTGTTATCACAGAAATAAATAAATATATACAGGTGTTACAGAGACATAGTTGAAAGGTGACCAAAGCTGGGATATAAATGTTAAAGGGTATTTGACATCTCAGAATGACAGGGAGCCAGGAGAAGGTGGCAGGTAGCTCTGTTAATGAAGGACACGGGGTGACCTTAGTTTGAAAGAACAGGACGTAGAGTCAGCTTTGGGTAGAGATAAGAAATAGTAACGGTAAGAAGTAATTGCTGCAAGTATTTTAAAGCCCCCCCCCCCCCAACTGTAGCTACACTATAGGACATAGAGCAAGAAATAACTGTGACATGTAATAATCATGAGCGGCGGCAGCATGATGGCACAACGGTTAGCACTGCTGCCTCACAGCGCAAGGGACCCTAGTTCGATTCCAGCCTTGGGTCACTGTCTGTGTGGGGGTGGCACTTTCTCCCCGTGTCTACTTGGGTTTACTCACTCTTCCAACTTCTTCCATCGGGCAGGAGATACCAAAGTCTGAGAACACGCACGAACAGACTCAAAAACAGCTTCTTCCCCGCTGTTACCAAACTCCTAAATGACCCTCTTATGGACTGACCTCATTAACACTACACCCTGTATGCTTCATCCGATGCCGATGCTTATGTAGTTACATTGTATATCTTGTGTTGCCCTATTATGTATTTTCTTTTATTCCCTTTTCTTCCCATGTACTTAATGATCTGTTGAGCTGCTCGCAGAAAAATACTTTTCACTGTACCTCGGTACAAGTGACAATAAACAAATCCAATCCAATCCCATCATTCCCATCAAATCAGTTAAACAGGGACCTCTGGTGGTGACCATGATCGGTCACGCACAAGGTGGCTCCTGCTTGGAGGCTTGGGTTTTGGCCCTTTCTACTAATGGTTAATGGGCACTTTATCTGGAAAAAGTGTAAAATAATTTGAGGGAGCTGCTTTCTCCTCCAAAGTGGAATGTCGGCTGGTTACAATGACCGGCAGAAGTTGAGTTAAACCTTGGCTCAAGTGGTGGAGGAACAGCTTGGTGCAGTAGCTGAGAGCATGGTTGAGTTGGGAGCGATGTCATCGCCTGCCCCTCTGCCTGTGGAGAAGTTGATGGAGTTCATCAAAGGGGAGCTAAAACACCATCGGAAAGAGGTGCAAGGGGACTGGTTCAATGCGATTGAGGGGGGCAGTAGCCCCTCTCCGCGGGATTTTGGAAAAGATGGAGAAAAGTTTGGAGTTGCATGGCTCAATGATCCGTGAGGTGGAAAGGGCAGTATCTGACCACAGATCGTGTTGTTGGAGGCAGAGGTGGCGATGCTGGGAGAGGCCTGTAAGGTGTTGAAGGCGAAGGGGGACGATCAGGTGAATCAGTCCAGGCAGGAGGAAAAGAATTGCGGGACTGCCGGAGGGGGTGGAGGGAATGAATGTCATGGTCTACGTGCAAGGATGTTTGTGAAGATGGTCAAGAAAGGGGTCTTCAAGAAGCCCCGCAGAGGTGGATCGGGCACATCGGATGCTGTGACAGAGGCCAAGAGCTAGGGGGCTGCCACAGGCAGTGATTGCCCGGAGCATAAGTTTCAGGAAAATCAGAGAATTCTGAGCTGGGCAAAGACAAAGTAAGACTGTAGTTGGGAGGGTCAGTTGATTCGGATCTACCAGGACATTGGGGCCTACCTGACCCAGCAGCGGACAGGTTTCAACAGGGCCAAGGAGGCGCTCTTTCAGAGCAAGGTCTGGTTTGTGATGTTGTAGCCAGCCAAATTCTGGGGGACCTTCTGGGGAAAGAACATTATTTTATGACGCCAGAGGAGGCAAATGACTTTGTCAAGGAGTATGGTTTGGAGAGGGATAATGGTGGGAATTTTTGGTTTGATATGTACATACAATGTTTGTAGGTGTTTTGGTTTGGCCTTTCTTTGGTTATGGTTGATGGGGGGGGGGGATGGTTCCAAGTCCTGGGTTTCTTTCTCCTGCTGGAAAGGGGATCTGGTGGATGCTGGGTAGGGGCTTCCTGAAGGGCAAAGGTGGGGAAGACAGAGTGGAGGAATGGGTGGTTTGGGCGTTATGGGTGGGTTTCATTGTGGAGATCTCCAGGTGGGAGTTGCCATGTTAGCAGAGATGCTAGTAAACGGAAGCAGTAAGGGGAGGGGGCTGCAGCAGGTAGTCAGAGAGGGGGGGTAGTGGTCAGGTAGGAGGGGAAAGATAGGATGGGGTCGGTGGGGTGATGTAGGGGAGAGGAAAGAGGGGATGGGGGGGGGGGAGCTTGATCCCATTATGACTTTCTAATTATCCTGTTATAACCTCCTTAATAATGAATTTTAGCAATTTCCGTATTACGGATGTTAGGCTAAGAGGCCTGTAGTTTCCTGCTTTCTGTCTGCCTTCTCTCTGAAATAAAGGCATTACATTTGCTATCTTTAAATCTGCTGGGACCGTTCCAGGATCTGAGGAATTTTGGAAGATTATAACCAATGCCTCTACTATTTCTGCAGCAACTTCCTTTAAGACCCTAGGATGCAGGTCATCTGTTTTCCCAGAACCTTTTCCCTGTTGATGCTGATTGTTTTAAGTTCCCTCCCCCCACCCCACCCCATTCCCCTGTTGATTATTGTCATAATATCCACTCATGTATATAATGAGATGCAGACAGGCAGTGATTGACACACAGGATGACCAATGAACACACAACACAGAACAACCAATCACCAGACAAGACACCACCACTATAAAGCCCACATGGCATTAAGACTCCCTCTCTTTTCGGGACCCAGACACCGAGACAGTCAGAGTGCACAAGTTAGTGGGCACTATTGCCATGTGGTAGCTAGTAAGTCTGGTTGAGCCAGTAACAGGTCGTCAGCAGGATTAGTAGAGTGCCAACCCACAGCTGAACATGTACAGCAGTTCATAGTTAAATAAAACAGTGTTGGATCATCTCCGGTGTCAGACGTTTGTTTCTAGCTTCCCTGCATCCAGTTGCAGTCAACGTCGAACCAACCTCCCTAACACATCATGGTACCAGAGAGCTATTAATCCTGCCAAACCTACCTCGAGTGAATCTGCAACGACCAGCAAGTGGCCATCCAGCGCCATGGAAACCATCCAGCCTCCTCCGCTGCTCCGCATCTCCGACAACCTCACCGCCAATTGGAAAATCTTCAAGCAAACGTTCCTCCTGTATATCGAGGCCTCCGACCTCGAGACAGCATCGGATGCCAGGAAGATCGCGCTATTTCTCTCGACCGCGGGGGATCACACCATCCATATCTACAACTCGCTTACATTTGCCGATGGCGAAGACAAGACGAAGTTCAAAACAGTTCTGCTAAAATTCGACAGCCACTGCGACATTGAAGTGAATGAGAACTTTGAACGGTACATCTTCCAACAGAGGCTTCAGGGTAAGGATGAACCTTTTCAGTCCTTCCTGACCTATCTCCGCATCCTGACGCAGTCATGTAATTACGGCTCGACTGCTGATTCCATGATCCGGGATCAGATCGTTTTCGGGGTCCACTCCGATTCCCTGTGGCAGCAGCTCCTCAAAATCAAGCAGCTAACCCTCTCCGTCGCTATCGAGACGAGCGTAGTCATGAGCATGCCAAGAATCATTACTCCCACATCAGGGCGGCAGAAACTGCAAAACTGGCCTCCCACGAGGCAGAACGGGTGCAGGCCACTGCAAAAATGCAAGGTCTGAGCATCGAGGAGAGTGGCCGTTTCGTGCGCTTTTCCCGGTTCCCTATGCATGCGCGCCACGACCGGGTGGACGATGAGGCCAAAAACCCTAATGTGCAGGTGCGTACGTCGGCCGACCACACTTCGCATGCCCGTTGATGCACAGAACGCGCTGACGTCAGCGTTATGACGTGTCCGAATTGTGGCTCCGCCCATTTAAAGCAGCAATGTCCAGCCAAAGGACGGCGATACCTACAGTGTGGGAAGCCTGGCCATTACGCGGCCTGCTGCAGGTCCGCTCCACCGATTATCAGCCAGCAGTCCCAGACACGGCGCAGAAGTGTCCGCTCGGTACAACAAGACATGCAGGATGCTGATCCCGACAGCCCAACAGACCCCGATGCTGACTGCCTCGAGTCTCCATATCGGGTGGGCATCATAACCACACGCGAGCTGGTCTCCACTGTACCTGCAAACCGCCTTTCGATCCTCAGTGTGGATCCTGACGACGAGTGGTGTGCTATCCTCACAGTCAACCAGGCTCGCATCCGATTTAAACTGGACACCGGCGCGTCTACGAACCTCATATCACAGTCAGATCTCGACAGCATCCATGACCAACCAAGCATTCTTCCACCAGCCTGCCAACTCCTTGACTACAATGGCAATGCCATAGCTGCCAGTGGATCGTGTTGGCTAGGGGTACCTCACAAGGAAATCAAGGCAACTTTACTATTCGAGATCGTTCGGCCTGACAGGGCGTCCCTGCTCAGTGCTCGCGCCTGCAAGCTCCTGAATCTGGTCCAGCGAGTCCAAATCATGTCCATGACACCGCCGCAATGCAAGCAATCCCGTCTGACCAAGTGCCGGCGTCCCCTGCTCCACCTTTGAGGCGATCGACCAGAATTCGTCGCCCACCTCAAAGACTGAATCTATAGACTTTACTTTTGTAAATTTTGTTCAGTTTGCTCTGTATCTGCACGATAGGCACCTTCCCATGTACATATGTTCATTAACTCACCACTTGTACATAGTCAGGCATGTATATACCTTCACGTTCCATAACTTATTTTCAAAAAAGGGGATATGTCATAATATCCACTCATGTATATAATGAGATGCAGACAGGCCGTGATTGACACACAGGATGACTAATGAACACACAACACAGAACAACCAATCAGTTGCAGTCAACGTCGAACCAACCCGCCTAAAACATTAATTATCAAGTATCTTTGAGAAGTTTTCTAAGTCTTTGACAGTGAAGACAAACGCAAAGTACTTGTTCAACCTCTCTGCCATTTTGTTGTCTTCTATTATAAGTTCCCAGACTCACTCACTAGAGAACCAAAGCTCACTTTAGTTACTATTTTTCTATTTAAATACTTGTAGAAACCTTTACTATCTGTGTTTATATATATTTTTTTAAATTTAGTGTACCCAATTCATTTTGTCCAATTAAGGGGTAATTTAGCATGGCCAATCCACCTACCCTGCACATCTTTGGGTTGTGGGGGCAAAACCCACGCAAACACGGGGAGAATGTGCAAATTCCACACGGACAGTGACCCAGAGCTGGGATCGAACCTAGGACCTCGGTGCCGTGAGGCAGCAGGGCTAACCACCGCGCCGCCTCTGTAGATATTTCTAATCAGTTTCCTCTCGTATTCTAATTTCTCTCTTTATTAATTTTTAATCATTTTATGCTGGCTCTTAAAATCTGACCAATTTTCTGACCTACCGCTAGATTTGTGCAGTGTTTCTTTCAATTTGATACCATCTTAACTTTCTTATTTAGGCACGGATGATGCATCCTTCACAAAGAATCTTTCTCTCTCATCGGGATAAATCTTTGCCAAGCGTTTATCTCCTTAAAGGTCTGCCGCTGCGTTGCTGCTGTCCTACATTTTAACCTAATTTCCCAGTTTGTTTTAGCTGACTCTGCCTTCGTACCCTTACCTTTATTTAGGGTTAAAACAATAGTCAAAATTCTCACCTTCACACAATGTGAAATTCTATCATGATTATTGTCGCTCAGACATGAGGTTATTGATTAATCCTGTTTCATTCAACACCAACAGGTCAAGAATATTCTGCTCCTTGGTTGACACCAGTACATACCGCTTTAAGAAATTGTCCCAATTGCACTGTATGAACTAATTTTCCAGGCTACCCTTGCTAATCTGATTCGCTCAATTTACATGTAGATTAAAGTCTTTCATAATTATTGCAGTACCTTTCTTACCTGTCCCATTTATGTCTTCCTGTACATTCTTGTCCTACAGTGTAACTATTGTTAGGGGCCTATAAATATTCCTGCATGTGTCTTCTTACCTGTCCTATTTAGGGAGGGAGCACCAGGAATTTAACCCAGCAACTGTGAAGGATTAGCGATTTATTTCCCAGTCAGAATAGTGAGTGACTTGGGGGAAGAACCTGCAGGTGGTGGTTTCCCCATACATCTTCTGCCCTTGTCCTTCTCGGTGATAGAGGCCGTGGGTTTGGAAGGTGCTGACAAAGGAGACTTCAGAGTATCTTATAGATGGTACAGATTGTTGCCGCTGTGCGTCAGTGGTGGATGTTCATTGTGGTGTATGTGTGCTAACCAAGTAGGCTGCAAATCCTGGATGGTGTTGAGCTTCTTGAGTGTTGTTGAAGCTGCATTCATCCAGGCAAGGGGAGAGTATTCCATCGCACTCCTGGTTTGTGCATTACAGATGGTGGACAGGCTTTGGGTAGTCAGGAGGTGAGGTACTCACTGCAGAATTTCCCAGCCTCTGACATTCATTTGTAGCGCAGTGCTTATGTGGCTGGTTCCAGTGCAATGTTTGGTCAATGGTAACCCACAATATGTTGATGGTGGGGGATTCAGCGATGGTAATGCCATTGAATATCAAGGGGAAATGGTTAGATTCTCTCTTGTTGGAGATGTTCATTGCCAGACACTTGTGTTACTTGCCACACCTCTGCCCAAAACTGAATATTGTCCAGGTCTTGTTGCCTCAGTAATTGTCAGAGTCATGAATGGTGCTGAACATTGTGCACTCTACCCTGAGAAACTCCTGCAGTGATGTCCCGAGACTGGGATGATCGACTTTCAACAACGACAGTCACCTTCTTTTGTCCTAGTTCTGACCCAAACCAGTGGAGAGATGCCCCCACTCCACTGATTCCCGTTGACTTCAGTTTTGCCAGGGTTTCTCTATCCGGGGCAGCACAGTGGTTAGCACTGCTGCCTCACGGCGCCAGGGATCCAGGTTCAATTCCGGCCTTGGGTGACTGTCTGTGTGGAGTTTGCACTTTCTACCCATGTCATAGAATTTACAGTGCAGAAGGAGGCCATTCGGCCCAACGAGTCTGCACTGGCTCTTGGAAAGAGCACCCTATCCCCATAACCGAGTAACCCCACCAAACACTAAGGGCAATTTTGGACACTAAGGGCAATTTAATCATGGCCAATCCACCTAACCTGCACATCTTTGGACTGTGGGAGGAAACTGGAGCACCCGGAGGAAACCCACGCATACACAGGGAGGATGTGCAGACTCCGCACAGACAGTGACCCAAGCCGGAATCGAACCTGGGATCCTGGAGCTGTGAAGCAATTGTGCTATCCACAATGCTACCGTGCTGCCCTATGTCTGCATAGATTTCCGGGGTTTCCTCCCACAGTCCAAAGATGTGCAGGTTAGGTGGATTGGCCATGCTAAATTGCCCCTTAGTGTCCAAAAAGTTAGGTGGGGTTCCGGGGTTATGGGGATAGGGCGGGAGAATGGGCTTATGTTGGTTGTTCTTTCGGAGGGTCGGTGCAGACTCAATGGGCTGAATGGTCTTCTTGTGCACTGTATGGATTCTATGATTCTTCTATGCCATACTTGGCCAAATGCTATCTTGATGTTACTTTCACCTTAACTTTCGAATTCAGCTCATTTGTCCATAAGGCTGTAATGAGATCAACAGCTGAGTGGGCGTGGTGGAACTGAAATTGAGCATCATTGAGCAGGTTGTTGCTGAGTAAGGGCCACTTGATAGCACTGTCGACAACATTTGCTGATGATCGAAAGTAGACTGATGGATCATCCACTCTGCATTTATGGCTGAAGGTGGCTGATAATGCCTTGTTGTTTTGTACTGGTCTCCTCCATTGAGGATGGGGATATTTTTGGAGCCTCCTCCTCCTCCTCCAGTGAGTTGTTTAATTGTTGACCACCATTCACAACTGGATGTGGCAGGACTGCATAGCTTAAATCAGATCAGTTTGTTGTGGAGTTGCTTCGCTCTGTTTACTGCATGCTGCTTCCACTGTTTGGCATCCAAGTAGCCCTGTGTTGTATCTTCACCAGGTAGACAGCTCATTTTTAGGCATGCCCTCCTGTTCTCTTCATTGAACCAGGGTTGTTTCCTCCCCCCCCGTCCTGTATTGAGGGCAAAGGCGGAACGGGGCTATGCCAAGCCATGACATCATTATATACAATTCTGCTGCTGCTGATGGCCCACAGTGCCTCATGGATGCCCAGTTTTGAATTGTTAGATCTATTTGTAATCTATGCTAATTAGCATGCTGGTAGTGCCACACAACACGATGGAGACTATCCTCAGCGTGAAGATGGGACTTTGTCTCCACAGAGACGGGATAGTGGTTACTCTTACCAATACTGTCATGTACAGATGCATAGATTGGTGTGGAAGTAGCCAACTAGGTTTTTCCCGCTTGTTGGTTCCCTCACCATCTGCCAAAGACCCAGTCTAGCAGCTATGTCCTTGGATTATTAATCCAATTATATTACCACTATACGGATTCTTCTAATGTCATCCTTAATTATCGCGCTACCTTTTCCTAGCTTCCTGTCTTTCTAAAATGTTAAATTTCCTTGAATATTCAGATTTGATCCTTGGTCACCTTGAAAGCATGTTTCTATAACGGCTAACAGATCAGACATATTTATTTGTATCTGTGCTAACAATCCATCCATTCTGTTACGAATGCTGCACACGTTCAGATACATAGCCTTTAACTCTGCCTTTTTTTTTAACTATCTCTGGCCTTATCTGCTGATGCATGGTTATGCTTTTATGTTGTTTGCCTTCCTGTCACTCTGGTTATCATTGTACAAATCGCCATAATGCTCTCTTACCTTATAATTTCTCCTTAATTTACTACATTTCCTCTAACATGATCCCTTCCCCCAACTATTTAGTTTAAAGTCCTCTCTATTGCCCTAATTATACAGCTCGCCAGAACAGTGTCCCGAAAGTACATTTCCCACTTTTCCCTGTTACTGATGCTATTAATTGAAACCCATTTCTCATACACCAATCTTTCAGCCACACATTCATCTTTCTAATCTTATTTAACCTATGTCAATTTTCTTGTGGCTCAGGTAATAATGTAGAGATTATTATCTTTGAGGTTCTGGGGCAGCACGGTGGCACAGTGGTTAGCATTGCTGCCTACGGCGCTGAGGACCTGGGTTCGAATCCCGGCCCTGGGTCACTGTCCGTGTGGAGTTTGCACATTCTCCCTGTGTCTGCGTGGGTTTCACCCCCACAACCCAAAGATGTGCAGGATAGGTAGATTGGCCACTCTAAATTGCCCCTTAATTGGAAAAAATAATTGGGTAATCTAAATTTTTTTTTAATCTTAAAAAGGTTCTGCTTTTTAATTTAGCCCCAGTTGCTTATGATCCCCAAGCAGAACCCCTTTCCTAGTCTAATTCATGCACCCATGTGGGCGATGACAAATGGATTCTCACCCTCCCACTGCAGGTTCCTCTCCAGCCTTGAGTAAGTGTCCCAACCCCTGACCGAGCAGGCAACATAGCCTTCTGGACGCTTGCTCTTGAATGCACAGAACTGTGTCTATCTCCCTGGCTATGGTGTCCCCTAATTATTTCATCAACTTGAATGGCTTCTTGTGCCATGGTCAGTCGCTCACCCAACTTGCAGTCACTGCCCTCATGCAGACCAGCTACAAGCTCCAGACTCCACGCATACTTCCCAGGAGCCAACGAGAGCGACGCGTTGCGGGCGCCCGCAACCCCGACCCCTCTACATGAGGCCGCCTCCATCCTTCCCTCCATCCACTTCTTCTTGCAAACCCCTCACCCAGTGTCGAACCCCTCCCCACAGCATTCACACCCCTCAGGTCCATCAAAACCTGCTCGACCAGGCTCCAATGACCAGAACCCTTCCCCTCACCACACTCCCGTTCACTGGCCAACTTTTGTTTGCTAGCGCGGTGACCCCAGCCAGTGCCCTCTCCTCTTCCCCACCACACCCTCAGCAACCTGGCCCCTCCCATGCTCAAAAACCCTCCAACCTCCTCACCCCACACTCCCACCAAAATCCAACTCCAACCCCCCAGCCATACAGTCAGAATGGGGAGACTACATCCACCGAACAGAAAAGAAACACACCCCTAAAAAATCAAATAAAAATAATCAAAGGAAAATGCTCCCCATCCAAGTCCAAATTTTGTCTCAGTCCCTGTGGTTCAGTCTTCACGAAAGCCTCCTCCGCCATCTCAAAGTAGAAGTCCTACGAATTGTGAGTCCCTCTCAGCTTCACTGGGAAGATCACTCCGAACCGAACCTCCCTGTGGTACAATGCTGCCTTCACCCAGCCGAAGCCTTCTCGCTAACTCTGCCGTAAGACCTTGGTATATACGTATACCGACACCATCCCACTTCACATCCTGCTTCTGCTTCGTCCATCTCAAAACTGTGGTAGCTGTGGAAGCAGACGATGACCGCCCTAGTTTGGCTCATTTGTTCTAGGCTTCGGCTGGAGCGACCGATTGACCCTGTCCAGCTGGGAGAGGGAGGACCCTTCCCCCCCTCCCCCATCAACTTGGCGAACATGTCTGCAAAATACTCGGTCGGCCTCGGGCCCTGCACGTCCTCAGGCAGACCCACAATCCTCAAATTTCTGTCTCATCGACTTGTTCTCCAGGTCCTCCACTGGCTCTTATTCCTTTTCTGACCTCTGCCACCCTCCACAGCTCCTCACTCATCGAGGTGAACTGGTCGCTACGTTGCGACAATGCCTCCTCCACCCCCTTCATCTTCGCTCCTTGCTCTCGCCCCTTGGCCAAAGTCTTCATCAATGCAGCCTTTATTGGGCCAAGCGCCTCCTTCACTCACTCTTTGAGCGAGGCTATCATCTCCCTCCGAAGCACCTCTAAATGTTTGGCGAACAGCCTTTGAAACTCCCCCGAAACCACCTCGGTCAGAGTCCACCTCGGACATTCCATTGATTCCTTTGAACTTCCCACACCAGCTCATCCAAAACTTACTCCTGACACCGGGCATAAAGACCCAAAAAACAAAGACTCTAGGAGGAGCCACCCAACGTGAGACCGCCTACATGTCGCCACCCAAGAGTATTCACTAATATAATTTTTGATTTCTAAACATTATTCTATTATCTCCTTTAGTAGAGATTCTATTATTTTTCTCTTCACCAGCATGAAGGTGACTGGTCTACAATTCCACGGGCATATTCTATGTCTCTTAAATATAATTTTAAAAATAATCTTTATTATGGTCACAAGCAGGCTTACATTAACACTGCAATGAAGTTACTGTGAAATTCCCCTAGTCGCCAAACACCGGCGCCTGTTCGGGTACACTGAGGGAGAATTCAGAATGTTTAATTCACCTAACAAGCACGTCTTTCGGGACTTGTGGGAGGAAACCGGAGCACTCGGAGGAAACCCACCCAGACACGGGAAGAACGTGCAGACTCCGCACATATAGGAATGACATTAGCTATCTGACAGCCCCCTGTTCTCTGATGAGCTATTAAATATGTGTAGTAATGACTCTGCCCCCTTTCCCCAGGTAATTTTTAAATGCATGGATGTAATCTGTTCCGATTGCGTGATTCGTTTAGTTTATTTAATATTTTATCTTTTTTTAATTTTGAATTAAGTTACCTCATTGCTAATCCTATCATCTGATGTCATGTCTGCTTGTCCTGGTTCCATGCTAATGAAATAGTGAAGGGACCAGATTGTCTGCAAGTAGACCAATTATTTCAACTAAATAAATTAGAGAGGACCCGGGGTCATGCTTTCAAATTTGTGTGGGCAGAACTAAATTAGATGCTAGGGCTGGTTTCTCTTTACTCAGAGAAGGCTAAACCCGTTGAACTGGTTACCAGCTCGAGGCGTGAATGCTAGATTCCCCTAGCAGCTCCTGGTTCACCTCATACAAGAGGTAGGTGCCTTACCAGGGTTAATGTGTTCTCCTGTTCTAGTCTTGATCGCCTAAGGGGATCAAGGAGGAATGCTAATTGGTTGAGTTTTAGCTGCAGTTTGTATCTCCCAGGAGATTACGTGGTTCCGGATTGATGGAGAGTGGCTGGATAGCGACACACGAGTTGTCACAACTGCATAAGGCAGGCTGAGCGGACCGGTAGGTCTGTTCCTGTAGGTTATTTCCACATCTCTCTCTGGATATCCCCCACAAAGGCACGTCTGTGGCAAGTTACTAACTAGGTGGTTCCGAACCAAGGCTGGAACCCCAGTTCACTAGGCGTACTGCCAATTCAGTCTGTCACCTCTTTGCTTCCACAGGCAGTCATTTGTGTGCGGCGCAATGCAATTCCTCCATCCAGCTCAATGACCCGGCTCCATTCATCCCGCTCTGTTTGTGTCCTGTGTTGCAATTGTGTTTTTTTTTTATCTAATCTTGCAGTTTACTGTCAGACTGCCACACTTTACGAGATACAGAAATTTCCAGAACAATGTTCTTACTCTGCAGTGAACAATAAAACATCGGAGCAATCACGGGTGAGGTAAGGACCTTCAACCCATTATTACTCAAAGATTTACACTCAGCTAATTAACATGCAACTGTATTTTGCCAGTGTTGACATGACTCTGCTTCGTGCATTATTAGAGACGTTTGCCTTCCTTTGTGTTTAGTGCATTCTGGAGTTTTGACTAGCTTATATTTAATTTCATACAGCACAGGAGGAGGCCATTCAGTCCATTTTGCCTTTGCCAGCTCTTTGAAATAGCTGCCTAGTTAATCCCAACTTTCTGTTCTTCCCCCATGGTCCTGCCAGTTTTTGCACATCAAGTATAAAAGTTTTTTTTCTTTTTTATAAATTTAAAGTACCCAATTATTATTATTTTTTCTTCCAATTAAGGGGCAATTTAGCGTAACCAATCCGCCTACCCTGCACATCTTTGGGTTGTGGGGGTGAACCCCAGGCAGACATGGGGAGAATGTGTAAACTCCACACAGACAGTGACCCAAGGCTGGGATTCGAACCCGGGTCCTCAGCGCCGCAGTCCCAGTGCTAACCACTAAGCCACATGCTGCTCAAGTATGAAAGTTATGATTGAATCTGCTCCCACCACCCAAAAGGAAAAGAAAGTGTTGCCCAACCGGGGTTCCTCCTCAATCCAAATGATCCCTCCATTCCCCCTTCAGATTTGAAGAGCTAATCGCACATATACGATGGCCACTTGAAGTACCAAAAGTTGACTTCCACAGAACCTGACCCCAGTGAGAATCAGCACCTTTGGCTGAGGGGCGGGGAGACTGACGGAGGAACGGTCCAGGTTAATGCCACACAAACAGGCCAATTGGAGGTGCTGTCCAGAACCAGCTTTGTGAGGTTGGAGGACACCAATCACCATCCTGATCTGAGCTCCTCTCAACATCCCCATCCAATGCTCCCCTCAAACGTTGGGAGATGCTCATTAAGGTTCACTGGCAAGCAACTTGTTGGATAAGAGAGTTGGGTTTTATTTTGTTTGTTTCATGGAGGTACAGTAAGAAGTCTTACAACACCAGGTCAAAGTCCAACAGGTTTGTTTCAAACACGAGCTTTCGGAGCGCAGCTCCTCCCTCAGGTGAATTACTTGAGGAAGGAGCCGCGCTCCGAAAGCTCGTGTTTGAAACAAACCTGTTGGACTTTAACCTGGTGTTGTAAGACTTCTTACTGTGCTCACCCCAGTCCAACGCCGGCATCGCCACATCATGGAGGTAAAACATCCCATCAATAGATGGCCAGAAATCATTTCCCCGACTGTGCAGCAGTGGGATCTTCAGCTTCCAGTTCTGGTAGTGGCCATGTTCTTTTGGATGTATACATGTAGAAGACTCTCGCCATTTATAATAATATGTATTATTGTAACAAGTATGCTTACTTCAACACTGCAATGATGTTAATGTGAAAAGCCCCTAATTGGCACATTCCAGCACCTGTTCGGGTAAACTGAGGGAGAGTTCAGAATGTCCAATTCACCTAACAGCGTGTCTTTCGGGACTTGTGGGAGGAAACCGGAGCACCCGGAGGAAACTCACGCAGACACGGAGAGAACGTGCTCCGCACAGACAGTGACCCAGGGCCGGGATTCGAACCTGGGACCCTGGTGCTGTGAAGCAACAGTGCTAACCACTTGCTACTGTGCCGCATTGCTGGTGAGGAACTCACTAGACATTTACATTCCTCTTAATGTCTGTCACTACATGGCTGATATTATTCTTCCATCGTCAAAGATTCAAAAATGTCCCTAAAGGCTGACCGCTGACTTCAGGATTCATGATTTAAAAAATCAAATGGTTACCAAGTAGTTAGGGTTAACTTTAAAATTCATTCAGGTGCAGGTACTGAGACTGGTAGAGAGCCGAGCTAATATCAACAGAGATACAGTCAGTAACACAGGTCGCTGGCACTGAGCCTGGTAGTGTGAGGGAGCTGGATTAACACAAGCGGAGATAACAAAGAAAATGTTCAAATTATCCCATCAATTCAAGGGTACTTTTTATTCAGCTCCTTGACAGTATTGAGCTCATTAAGTCCTCTCAGCCAAGGCCTTGGGTTACTGCTTGTAGTTCAGACAGTAATTAATGGGCACAGTGACTCCTCCAATTTATCTCAAAGTGGTTATGATTGCTAATCATGTCGAGCAGGATTCCTCCCCCCCCCCCCTCCCCCAACCCGAGGATTATCCACCACCTCCTCCCCCAAACCCAAGGTGTATTTTGCGACAGTAACAGTTGTGGCCCACCATTGGCCGTATGTGGGATCTTCTGGCCCCATTGTTGTCAACAATGTTCCCCATTGTATGCAGAGGCTATGGCGGGGTTTCGCTGTCGGCACAACCGGAAGATCCTGCCAGTGGGAATGGCTGAAAAATCCTGGCTGTTTTACATAATCAAGGCAAGTGGAATTGAACCTTACACCTCAGGCACCTAGTGTCCGCATCAAGGTCTCCAAGGAAGTGCATAGCACAGTTAGATGGAAAGTATAACTCCCTCTATACTGCTCCTGTAGTAATCCACGGGAGGCAGGAGTTCCGTCACCACACCAATATTTATTCACAATAACGATATTACAGGAGCAGCTACAAACAGTGCTGCTAGCAGTCCAGTCAACTTAAGACTGGCTCACAAAGCCTCCACAGGTGATTATATGGGCCCCCTCAATGAGCTATCATTGAGGGAGCTCATACTCCAATTGGCCAACCAATAAAGCCAATTGGAGTTCATTACAGCTCCCAAAAATGTGCCTCCGTTTCAACCTCAGTTACTGGATAAAGGTTGCCCATAAAACCTCAACAAACTGGACTTCCTGGTGGCGGCCATGGAGTGAAGTGGTCACAGATTTGGTGGCTGCTGCTGGAGGTGGAATATTTTGGCCCTTCTCCACCCAAATTGTGTGGTGTTGGATGGCAAAAGGTGCATGAGCACTGAGCATGAGCACTGAGCACTCCTCTGGTGGGACTGGTTTATGGCTCATCTGACGAGGAGTGCAACGAGAAAGAGACAACAGCTTGAGCAAGAGAGTATTTGTGGTGCGACTCAGGATAAGAGGCGGAGAAGAGGGGGCAGCCCTGCCCTCCCAGTGGTCTAAGGAGCAGTTGGTGGAATTCCTCAACAGCAAGTTCCAGCTGCAAAGGAAGGAGGCCTTAGAGGACTTGGCTAATGTGGTGGAGCGGCTAAGGATGGCGATTGAGTGTGTGGAGCAGAGGCAGGAGACGCAAGGCCTGGCAATCCAAAAGGCGGAGGAGACGGTGTGGGAGCACAAGGACTGGTTGACCTCACTGGAGGCGGAGATGGGAGTGGTGACGAGCAGTCAGAAAAGGCTGAGAGAAAAGCTGGAGGTTTTTGAGACCCACTCCAGGAGGCAAAATCTTAGGATTGTGGGGATGCCCGAGAGCATTGAAGGTACGGAGGCCACCAAGTGCGTGCTGAACATGCTGGAGAGATTGATGGGGGAAGGGTAGTCAGGTGCCCCAGGTGGGGGCTACCATGCTAGCTGGTTGGGCTAGTTAATGGGAGAGAAATGTGGGGTTGCCAGGAGGAGGGAGTGGGGAATGGGTTAGTTTTTTGTTTGGTTAAGGGGGGAGGGAATGCTGACATGGATGTGGTTGGTGTGGCACAGTTGGTTAAGGAGGGATGGCAACGGATATCTTGGGTTGGGTCTGGAATACCGCGCGACACACGGACCGGGGCAGCTAACTAAAGAACGGTGATGTATGATTGGCAGGGGAAGGGGGCAGGGAGCCCCTCGACCTGGTTGGTCACATGGAACATGCGAGGATTGAATGGGCCAATTTAGCGGTCGCACACTTGATGAGCCTGAACGCGGACGTTGTGCTCCTTCAGGATACGCACCTGAAACTGGGAGTTCAGACAGGGCTGAGGAAGGAATGGGTAGGGCAGGCGTTCCACTCAGGGTTGGACATGAAGACCAGGGCCGGCTCAAGGCACCGGCAACTCGGGCAGTCGCCCGGGGCGCCATGTGCTAGGGGGCGCCAGAGACTCGGGTCCCGCGCATGCGCAGTTGGACCGGTGCCAACCAGCGCATGCGCGGTGGCCGCACTCCCCCAGGGTGGACGCACTCCCCCAGGGCGGCCCCCCCCCTGTCCGCCCCCCCTCGGGTCCGCCCCCCGCCCCCCCTCGGGTCCGCCCCCCGCTCGGGTCCGCTCGGCCCCCCCCCCTCTCGGCCCCGCCCCCCCCCTCGCCCCCCCCCCCCCCCCCCCCTCGGGCGCCGAAGTTCAACTTGCCCGGGGCGCCAGCAACCCTAGGGCCGGCGCTGAAGACGAGGGGGTTGTTGGTGCTGGTCAGCAAGAAAGTGGCCTTCAAGGTTGGCAGTACTGTAGCCGACCCTGGGGGCAGATACGTGATGGTTAGTGGTAAGTTGTTCAGGGTACTTCAGGTTGAACCGGGGAACGAGGCAGAGGAGCCCACTCTCCCCACTGCCTTTTGCTCTGGTGATAGAGCTGTTGCCAATGGCGCTCAGGGCGTCGAGGGATTGAGCAGGGTGGGGTGGAGCAGAGAGTCTCATTGTATGCGGATGATCTGTTAAACATTTCGCACCTGGTGGGAAGTTTTGATAGGATCATGGAGATCCTGAGGGAATTTGGCCCAGATCCTCAGGGAATTTAGGAGGTCATGTCTCACTAACAGGATGGTTAGTGGAAGGGTGTGTTTCTGAATTGGGGGCTGTGGCTAGTGATATCAGTGCTGGGACCTTTGCTGTGGTTAGCATATATAAATGATTTATAGGAAAATATAACTGGTCTGATTCGTAAGTTTGCAGACGACACAAAGGTTGGTGGTATTGCATAGAGCGACAAGGACTGTCAGAGGATATTTACAACACCAGGTTAAAGTCCAACAGGTTTGTTTCAAACACTAGCTTTCGGAGCACTGCTCCTTCCTCAGGTGAGCAGTGCTTTGAAAGCTAGTGTTTGAAACAAACCTGTTGGACTTTAACCTGGTGTTGTAAGACTTCTTACTGTGCTCACCCCAGTCCAACGCCGGCATCTATACATCATGTCAGAGGATACAGCAGGATATAAATCAGTTAGAGACTTGGGCGGAGAGATGGCAGATGGAGATTAATCAGGACAAATGTGAGGTGATGTAATTTACAAGGTTTAATACAGATGGGAAATATACAGTAAATGGCAGGTCCCTTAAGAGTATTGATAGGCAGAGGGAGCTGGGTATACAGGTCCACAGGTCACTGAAGGTGGCAACGCAGGTGGAGAAGGTAGTCAAGAAGGCATACGGCATGCTTGCCTTCATCGTCCGGGGAATTGAGTATAAAAAGTCATGCTACAGCTGTAGAGAATCTTAGTTACTTGGAATATAGTGTTCAATTCTGGTCACCACACTACCAGAAGGATGTGGAGGCTTTGGAGAGGGTACAGAAGAGGTTTACCAGGATGTTGCCTGATATGGAGGGCATTAGCTATGAGGGGAGGTTGGATAAACTTGGTTTGTTCTTACTGGAATGTTGGAGGTTCGGGGCGACCTGATAGAAGTCTACAACATATGAGGTGCATGGACAGAGTGGATAGTCAGAACTTTTTCCCGGGTGGAAGAGTCAATTACTAGGGAACATAGGTTTAAGGTGCGAGACACAAAGTTTCGAGGATATCTGCAAGGGAAGTTTTTACACAAAGGGTAGCGGATGCCTGGAATTGGCTGCTGGAGGTGGTGGAAGCAGGTACGATAGTGACGTTTAAGGGGGTGTCTTGTCAAATACATGAATAGGATGGGAATAGAGGGATACGGGCTCCGGAAGTGGAGAAAGTTTGAAGTTAAACTGGCAGCATGGTCGGCACAGGCTTGGAGGGCCAAAGGGCCTGTTCCTGTGCTGTACTTTTCTTTGTTCTTTGGAGATGCAGGTGAGGGACTTTGCGAGGAGGTGCAGTCCTTACCGGGGCTGTCGCCTCCGGTATTGCAAGATAAGCTGTTGTCCGAGGATGACATCGGGGAGGGGAGAGTGCGGATATTAACGGAGAACTGATGGGGAGGCCGCTCCGATGGAGATCAAGTAGGATTTGGGTAGGGCAGCACGGTGGCGCAGTGGGTTAGCCCTGCAGCCTCACGGCGCCGAGGTCCCAGGTTCGATACGGCTCTGGGTCACTGTCCGTGTGGAGTTTGCACATTTTCCCCGTGTTTGCGAGGGTTTCACCCCCACAACCCAAAGATGCGCAGGGTAGGTGGATTGGCCACGCTAAATTTCCCCTTAATTGGAAAAAATGTATTGGCTACTCTAAATTAAAAAAATTTTTTAAAGTAGGAGTTGGGTGGGGTGAGGGCCGGGATGTGGAAGGAAGCCTTGTGGAGGGTGAATGCGACCTCAGTGTCTGCGAGGCTACGCCGCAACCAATTTAAGGTGGTGCATAGTGGCCACATGACGGCTACGAGGATGAGCTGGTTCTTTGCAGAGTTGGTGGATAGGTGTGGGCAGTGTGTGGTGGGGGTGGGGGGGGGGGGGGGGGGAGATCACGTCCACATGTTCTGAGCATGTACAAAGCTGAGGAGGATCTGGCAGGGATTCTCGGATGACATGTCTGAGATCCTGGGTGTAGGGGTGGCCCCCAGTCCAGAGGTGGCGATATTTGGAGTGTCTAAAGGTCCGGGTGTCCTGGTGGGGAGAGAGGCCGATGTCTTGCCCTTTGCCTCCCTGATAGGCCGGAGACGGATTTTGCTGAGCTGGCGGGACACGGAGCCTCCAAAGGCGTGAGTGAATGAGCTGGCAGAATTCCTGCACTCAGAGAAAGTTACATTTGCCGGACAGGGAGCGATGGAAGCCATTTATCAATTTCTTTAAGAGGAATTAAGAAAGGGCAGCACGGTGGCACAGTGGTTAGCATTGCTGCCTACGGCGCTGAGGACCCGGGTTCAAATCCTGGACCTGGATCACTGTCCGTGTGGAGTTTGCACATTCTCCCCATGCCTGCGTGGGTTTCGCCCCCACAACCCAAAAGATGTGCAGGTTAGGTGGATTGCCCACGTTAAATTGCCCCTTAATTGGAAAAAATAATTGGGTACTCTAAACTTATTTTAAAAAAAGATGAATCAAGATGTCAGAGGGAGGCTCGGGATGTGGAAGAGGTGGGGGCTTAGGGATTTGTTTCTGATTTCTTTGTTGTTTTGAGGGGGGGAAGATAAGGGGGGAAACGAGGTGGCGTGGGGAGAGATGTGACCTTGGTATCAGGGGTTGTTGTGGGCACGTGTTTTTTATTCTTGTGAATTTCTGGTGTTCTGATAATTCTATGTGTATATGTGCAAAGTGCCTTTAATAAAAATATTTTTTTTAAACTTCAACAAACTGAAGGGAGAGGAGAAATGAAAACAAAAAATACTAGAAACACTCAGCGGGTCTGGCAGCGTCTATGGAGGGAACAATGTTTTGCGTCCAATATGACTTCTTCAGTACTGAGGGAGAGTTCAATCCTTTCAGTCTAAGCTTCCTTTCGATCCAGATTCTGGGAAAATTTTAAAAAGAATCTTAAATCTCATAAAAATTCTCATTTTGGTGATAGATACAAAAGACTACACACACACACACATTAAAATCTGCTCTGGGCTCCAGCGTGAGGTGTTTACTTACCAGAGAGTTCTGGAGGTTGACAAGCTGTGTGGTGGTGTCACACAACTCCTGGTCCTGCTTTCTCAAAAGTTTCTTCAGAGTTTCAATCTCATAATCTTTCTTCTTCAGCTTCTCCTGCATCACCTTCTTCCGAGCCTCGGTCTGGAGCCAAAAAACAAACAAAGCCTGAAGAAGGACAGCGCACATACTCTTCGATGTGTAGGAGGAGGTCTGGGCCTTGACTGGTAAAACCACCCTCTGTTGCTCATTGTCTAACCACCTACCACAAAAATGAGACTGCTGCAAACGCACCTTATTCAGCCAAGTGTCACCCTCAACAACAGCAGACATTTTTCCATCGCCTACATCCTATTAGCTGCCAGCGACTGTCAATAATTGTGTGCTGGATTAATAATAATAATAATAATAATAATATAATAATCGCTTATTCTCAAAAGTAGGCTTCAATGAAGTCACTGTGAAAAGCCCCTAGTCGCTACATTCCGGTGCCTGTTCGGGGAGGCCGGTACAGGAATTGAACCCGCGCTGCTGCCATTGTTCTGCATTACAAGCCAGCTATTTAGCCCATCATGGTAAATCAGTCCCAGCAGTTTTGTCCTATTGCTCAACACCCACTGGAAATTTGACTGAGCCAATCCAACTTCATTTCATATAGAGCCCGTTCCAGCCATGAAGCAGACACTTTCAACCCATCAAGTCTGGACGAGATTCAAAGCCAGATTTCAAAGGTACTTAACCGACTGTACCACCCCAGTCACACTTTCACGAATATTTAATCCAGTTGATCCCTCTCTGTCGAGGGTTGTGGGCCCTCTCTGCAGAAAGTGAGGGGATATAGGTCTGCGCCTGTGCTTAGCTTCACAGCGAGTTCCTCCTTCCAAACTTGTCACTGTGGCCAGTTGTCAAGAGGAGACCAAACACTTCCCTGTAGAATAAAGCTTTTGATCGTCTGCTCGAATATCTCCTTATGCCTCAGTATCAAACTCTGTTTGGTAACACTCCTGTGAAGCACCTTTGGACATATTATCCTCTGAAAGATTTTATTAAATAGTTCACACTTAATTGTCCCTTTCACTTTCTGGGTGAAATGCTGGGAGATCCTTGATGGAAAAGACAAAATGTTAAGGAAAGGCGAATACTGCCCGTTCAAACATCCCACAACAAAACAGGCTTTAAATAGAGGAATAGAGACAGGTTAATGAGTGAAGGGAAAGGATCTAAAAGCGCCCCTGGTTCAATCTATGTGTGCCTTTTTAACTATTCAAGCAGTCAAAGTAAAAGGGGGGTCACCACTTTACAACAACTTGTGTTTTCATAGCACCTTTCACATAGTGAAATGTCCCAAGGCCCTTCCGGGGGAACGTTATCAAACAAAATTTGACTCTGAGCCACAGAAGATAATCTCGGGGCGGATGATTAAAATCTTCATCAAACCGGTAGGTCTTCAGGAGCGTTAAGGGCAGCACGGTGGCACAGTGGTTAGCATTGTTGCCTATGGCGCTGAGGACCCAGGTACGATCCCGGCTCTGGGTCACTGTGCGGAGTTTGCACATTCTCCCCGTGTCTGGGTGGGTCTTACCCCCACATTTGGGGATGTGCAAGGGGCCAGAATTAGATGAGCACAGATATCTTGGTAGATTGTAGCACTGGAGGAGATTACAGTTTACAGAGACTGAGAATGGCAAATGTAATGCAGGGCCTGGCTCTTTTATCCCCAAGTGCATCCCAATGAGATGTCACACTTCAAGAATGTTTATTTTTATTTGCTCTTGGATGTGAGCGTCACTGACAAGGCCAGCATTTTGTGCCCAATCCTAATTGCCCTTGAACCCAGTGTCTTGCTCGGCTATTTAAGAGTCAGCCACAATGCTGAGGGCCTGGATCACATGTGGGCCAGATCAAATTTCCCGTCGTGAAAGAAATTAGTGAACCAGATGGGTTTTTAGGATAATACAGTAGCTTAATGGCTACCAATAGCAAGACTTTTTAAATTTATTAATCAATTGAATCTAAATTCCCCCAGCTGCCAAGACGGGATTTGAACTTCTGTCTCTGGAGCCTAGGCCTCTGATGGCTAGTCCAGTAACATTAACACTATGCTCGTGTGCCCCTTGAATTGAAACATAGAAAATAGGAGCAGGTGGGGGCCCTTTGGCCCTTCAAGACTGCTCCATTCATTATGATCATGGCCAATCAATTCTAATCAAACCCTCCCCAGCTGGAATCTTAGTGATCAGGTCAACGCTTACGTTTTACACCCAGTCTGAGTTTGTCTTTTACTTACGGGTGTGATCCCATTGTTTTTCTTCCCGGGGGAGGGGAGGGTTTCGAGTAGAATGACCCTTTTTGCAAGATGTACAGACATGGCCACAGTCTAACTGCCTTTGGTCCAGAACCTTACCTTGCCATGAATGTCCTCCTTCACACAGCTGTGAGAGGGGGACTTTGTAGCCCTTCTCTCAAACGGTTCCAACTGAAAAGTCTGTATCAAACAGAAGAAATATGGTCAGTAAGATAGAGTTTCCATTTTGGGCACAATCAGCATTCCTGCTGTAAATTGTGTTAGTTTTCCAAATTTTGTATTTGTTGGACTCCTGGTCAAGTTCATCAGCATATCACTGAACGTAAAATCTTCCATTAACCATTGCAATTTGGTGCATTATTTTTATTGATTTTAAATGAACAAATATTGCTTCATACATTTAAGAGTGGGAATCTGGTATGACCTCATAATTAGCCAAAACAAATAAACATTTTAGGAGTGTCTAGTCCATAGATTTGCTGTGAGTAGTCTTATGTTAACTAATTGAAAATGACTTTGAAAAGCTATACAAAACTGGGTTACATTGGTGTGAAGTTGTGAGTTTATTTTCAATTAAATATTGACAACAATTTCAAGAGCCTTCTTGAAGGTCTTGGTTGGCATGGTAACACAGTGGTTAGCACTGTTGCTTCACAGCTCCAGGGTCCCAAGTTCGATTTCCGGCTTGGGCCACTGTCTGTGCGGAATCTGCATGTTCTCCCTGTGTCTGCGCGGGTTTCCTCCGGGTGCTCCGGTTTCCTCCCACAAGTCCCGAAAGATGTGCTGTTAGGTCATTTGGACATTCTGAATTCTCACTGTGTACCCGAACAGGTGCCGTAATGTGGCGACTAGGGGCTTCACTGCAGTGTTAATGTAAGCCTACTTGTGACAATAAAGATTATTTTAAAAAAGACCTGAAAATGGGCATAATTGGTTGAAACTCAATATCTGGGGTGTGGCCAGTTTTGTTGGGATGAGCTTCCACTGCAGTATTTCTTACTTAGTTCAAAACCTTGTGGAAATTCTATTTGCACTGGATGTCATTTGCATTTTAAATTCAACGTGCCTGTGTGTTGTGTTTATTTAAGTGTGTTTGTACATGTTCAGTATGCAGATTTTGTGTTTTGTGCATATTCGGCGTATGTGCCTGTGCATGCTCGGCATGTGTTTTATGTGCGTGTGATGTGTTTGGTTTGTATGTTAGGTGTCTTGTGTATGTTTAGTGTGCATGTTCAATGTGCAGATGTTTTGTGTGTATATATTCAACGTGCTTGCCTGTGTGCGTTCAATGTGCTGTACTGGTGCATGTTGTTAGGAACTTTGGAAATTAACAAGGTTAACATGGAACTCGAGATGAAAACAAAATAATATTCAGGTGACAAAACTAACAGGCATCTAGCGGAATAATGCAATGCGATTTGCCCAGAAAAAAGGTTAGCGGGCATCTGGAGACATTGAGGTGTGAATGACCTTATCGGAAACCTTGATTACCAAAGATTACCAACGATCAGTGGGGCTACACAAATGATAACTTCTAAAGGTAGGGTGATCATTGCTCGGCACAACATTGAGGGCCGAAGGGCCTGTTCTGTGCTGTACTGTTCTAATTCTAATTCTAAAGACAAGGAATTTGAGAGATGTAGACAACAGAATCCACAAGATACAGTGTTGTGCCTTCGCTGAACCAGGAAGAGACATTTTTGTGGACTCGATCACCTGAGCGCTATTGTGTGGTAACTATTAGCTGGATTTGACTTATAGAGTTACTGAAATAGGATGTTGCTTGGAATAAGAGTATCTCAGTGAGTCCAGGGTACATTTCGGGAACAAGCAGTAACTTCAGATAAAACGGTGTCTTTAGTTATCGATACATTAGTCTTTTGTCGGGTGTTTTTTTCTTTTACTTTAATAGATATTATTTATGAATTGTTTACACAATGACTGGAATTGTTCCTCGCTGGATTGTACATTGTTTCTCACATTATTCCACATAAAAATACACCACTAAGAACCAGTGTTTCAAGTTATCCTTCGGGGTTTTGAGACACTCTCGTGGGTAACATCAGCGGGGTTCTCTTTCCTCGGATGGTGATGTCTAGCATGAGGGGGCATAGCTTTAAATTGAGGGGAGATAGATGTAGGACAGATGTCAGAGATAGGTTCGTAACTCAGAGAGTAGTAAGGGCGTGGAATGCCCAGCCTGCAACAGTAGTGGACTCGCCAACACTAAGGGCATTCAAATGGTCATTGGATAGACATATGGATGATAATGGAATAGTGTAGATGGGCTTTAGAGTGGTTTCACAGATCGGCGCAACATCGAGGGCCGAAGGGCCTGTACTGCGCTGTAATGTTCTATGTTCTATGTTCTAAAACCTAGTGTGCATGGAAGATTTATGTGTGGCTGTATATATTCAGCGTGTGTGTTCTGTATGTATTCAGCGTCTGTGTTATTTACAGAATCAGAGCTCAGTCTAATTCTGCCCTCATTCATTACCAACACCAGCACCTTCCAGTAAATGTCTTGGCGAAGGATCGGAAGGAATCCTGGCTTTCAACCACTGAGGCTAAATCCAGCCTGTCTGGCCGTCTGGCCAGGATCCTGATCGGGACTGCAGATGGATCCTGGGCTGGTCATTGCGCTCGGCATAGTTTAGTACCATCCATCTGCTGTTCTGAATGGCTAAATAATTTAGGAAAGAGGGTCTGCATTATGTATCTGTGAACTACATTTCTTGGAGCCAGAGAGCTAGATTCTCCTCACCCCGACGCTGAAATCGCGTCCGGCGCTGGGGTGGAGAATCCACTTTCGCGCATGGAATCGGGACCACCGCCGTTTCCCCGAAACTCCGGCCTGCGAACAGCGGCGTACCTGGGAAGTACGCCGCACCGCGTATCCCCTACCAGCGGTCATTGCTGGAAGCCCGCCCGCCATTCTCCACCCCCGACAGCGTGGATTTAATGTGGTCCTGTCATTCGGAATACTCGGATAGCGGCTGCGGACTCAGTCCACGGCCGCCATGGTCGCGGGCGGGCCGCTCAGAGGGCAAGGGGGGGCCTCATACGGGACTGGGCTATTTTTGGGCGGGCGGTCCGGAAGTGGCATGCGGCCGATCGGGGGCACTATTTAGGAGGTCCAGCTCCATGGTCTGAGTCCGCCATGGAGCACGGCGCAGCCGCTAGAAGCCGCCACCGTGCGCATGCTCGGACTCTGATCAGGAGGTGGGGGGACCGTATCTGCAGTTATAGCTGCTAGATTCCTGACGGGTCCCTGCTAGCCCCCTGTAGGGCTATGAATATGGGGCCTTTTGACGCCAGTTTTTCTGGGTGAAAGGCCACAGTTTTTACGACGGCGTGGGGACATAGTGCTTGAAATGGAGAATCCAACCCATGTCGGGGAGAATGCTGGTAGGTGGAGTTGAAATGCCCATCAGCCATGATTGAATGGCGGAGTGGACTCGATGGGCCGAATGGCCTTACTTCCACTCCTATGTCTTATGGTCTTATGGTCATTCTGAAATTTCTTTGTAATTTCAGTACATTTAAGAGATACATAGACTCCCAAAGTTACTACCTGCAGTTACAAAGATCAGCTAGGTGCAAATGACTGCTTCTTTTGTACAATCTCTGTTCCTGCTCCCATACTGTGTTATGTTGCACCGGACCAAACAGACTATCAATTTGCTAGCTTCCATATCCAAGCAGGGAGCTCGTTCAGGTAGTACAATGATCAGAGTTAACAAAGGGGGGCAAGGGCAGCACGGTGGCACAGTGGTTAGCATTGCTGCCTATGGCGCTGAGGACCCAGGTTCGAATCCCGGCCCTGGGTCACTGTCCATGAGGAGTTTGCACATTCTCCCCGTGTCTGCGTGGGTTTCACCCCCACAACCCAAAAGATGTGCAGGATAGGTGGATTGGCCATGTTAAAATTGCCCCTTAATTGGAAAAAATAATTGGGTAATCTAAATTTAAAAAAAACAAAACAAAGGGGGGCACGGTGGCACAGTGGTTAGCACTGCTACCTCACAGCACTAGGGACCCGGGTTCAATTGCGCCTCAGGTGACTGTCTTTGTGGAATTGGGACTTTCTCTCCGTGTCTGCGTGGGTTTCCTCCGGGTACTCCGATTTTCTCTCACAGTCCAAGGATGGATTTGTTATGCTAAAAAGTGCCCCTTGGTGTCCAGGGATGTACAGGTCAGGTTACAGGAATAGGGCAGGGGAGTGGGCCTCGGTAGGGTGCTCTCTCAGCGAGTTGGTGCAGACTTGATGGGCCGAATGGCCTCCTTCTGCACTGTAGGAATTTATGGGGGAAAGAAAGGTCGCCCATGGATCCAGGTGCTGATCCACCATTCAGAGAGTCCTGCTGGATAGAGACACTCAGCTGTGACGCCCTCTGTGGATGAACAGCGTGCAGACACTTGCCATCTTGTGCGCTGAAAGTCTACTTGGCCTTGAATCCACATCACAGTGAGAGTCAGCGCCCTCAAGACCTATCCAAAAAATAGGTGCTCCCAGCTCAGCAAACTCTGACAGGAGAGTCACACTCTGTCACCAAATAATGAGTGGCTGTATAATAATGTCTGCCAATGGCAAATGAGTGGCTTCAATTGTAGACACAATTCTTGGCCATGATTTCTAAGCAATAAAACGTGAAATAAGGGGATGAAGGGTATTAACAAGAGGGTTGGTAATAACCAACCCTCCCTGTAAAAGTTGTTCACAGCCTATTTATTGTACAGTGCAGCATGTTCTGGATGGTTCCATGGCCATGCATGCTTGTAGCTTAGAGGGCGCATTGGTAATAGCCAGTTTGATAAAAGTGTCTCCACATTTGTACAGAAATAATTGAATCTACAAGCCAAACTGAACAAAGCAGTACCTGACTGAGGGTGAAAGAGAGCAACTCACTGCTTTGACATTGACGAGCAAGATCGCCCTGAATCTCTGCTATTTCAGCCTTGCTATTGCAGCTTGCGTTCATTTATGCTTTGAGTTTTGGCATCGCATTAAAACAAGTCAAAGGAACAACCTCGCCCCCCCAAGCTGGCAAAGAAAGTCTGATCTTAATTAGTCACTACTGTCTCTCCTGAAGGTGTTGTAACTTGTTGGGGATCCAGTTGCATGGGAACTCATTTCACCCTAAACAGTAATTCTTCATGCATGATCCTGGGCTGCTGTGAGTGTGAACAGGCAGCTTTACCGTGCTTGAATAGAAACAATGTGCAGGGGTACGGGGAAAAGGCAGGGGAATGGCACTAAGCTCGTTCAGAGAGCTGACGCAGACACGATGGGCCAAATGGCCTCCTTGTGCGTCGTAACAATTGTGTGATTCTGAACGGCAATCATAGCTGAACCAACTTCTATCCTCACCTTTCATTTACATCCGTTTGGCACCAACATTATAATAATAATCTTTAGTGCCACAAGTAGGCTTAACATTAACACTGCAATGATGTTACAGTGAAAAGCCCCTAGTTGCCAGACTCCTGCACCTGTTTGGGTACACAGAAGGAGAATTCAGAACGTCCAAATTACCTAACAGCACGTCGTTCGGGACTTGTGGGAGGAAACCGAAGCATCCGGAGCAAACCCACGCAGACACGAAGAACGTGCAGACACCGCACAGACAGTGACCCAAGCCGGTTATCGAACCTGGGACCCTGGAGCTGTGAAGCAACTGTGCTAACCACTGTGCTACCATGCCGCCCACAGAGGCCAATATTATGGAATCCTAGGATTATTAAGTGGAGGCACTAAATTCACAAGCCATAAAGTTATACCAAACCTCTACAAAACACTAGTTCAGACTCAGCTGAAGTATGCCATCAATTGTGGACTCCACACTTCAGGAAGGATGTGAAGGTCATTGAGAGAGGGCACAGAGTGATTCCAGGGATAAAAGGTTACAGTTCCATGGATAGACAGGAGAACCTGGGATTTTTCTTCTTGGAATAGAGAAAGCAGAGAGGAAATTTGACTCAAATATTAAAAATCATAAAGGGACTAAATAAACTAAACAAGTGGGCGGCATGGTGGCGCAGTGATTAGCACTGCTGCCTCACGGCGCCGAGGAACCGGGTTCGATCCCGGCCCCGGGTCACTATCCGTGTGGAGTTTGCAGATTCTCCCCGTGTCTGCGTGGGTCTCACCCCCACAACCCTAAAAGATGGGCAAGATAGCATAATGGTTAGCACAATTACTTCACAGCTCCAGGGCCCCAGGTTCGATTCCCGACTGGGTCACTGTCTCTGCGGAGTCTGCACGTTATCCCCGTGTCTGCGTGGGTTTCCTCCGGGTGCTCCGGTTTCCTCCCACAATTCAAAGATGTGCGGGTTAGGTGGATTGGCCATGCTAAACTGCCCTTAGTGTCCAAAAAGGTTAAGTGGGGGTTGCTGTGTTGCGGGGATGGGGTAGATAGGTGGGCTTGAGTGGGTTGCTCTTTGTAAGGGCCGGTGTAGACTCGATGGGCCGAATAGCCTCCTTCTGCACTGTAAATTCTATGATTCTATGATCTATGATTCAATGTGCAGGGTAGGTGAATTGGCCACACTAAATTGCCTCTTAATTGGAAAGAAAAAAGATTTGGATACTCTAAATTTATAAAAAATATTTTAAAAAATAAATAAATAAACTAAACAAGGAGAAACTGCTTTCAATGGGTGAAAGGTTGACAACCATCCGCCACAGGTTTGAAGTACTTGGCAAAAGAAACAGAGAGGACAAGAGCAAAAAAATGTGGTTAAAATTGGGAATGCATAATAAAATGTTTTTTAAAAATTGGAAATGCGCTGTCTGGTAGAGTGGTGGTAAGATTAAGTGTGTCGAATCAAGTCCAAGATCAGGTGTAATGCCTGTTCTTGTCAGCTTGGATCGAGTGTGTCTCTCTTGCGGAGAGCATAAACTGGATTCAGTTTGAATTTGAATTGGTTTTTGGAGCAAGCAAGGAGATTGATTAAGGGTGTGGCTCTGTGGCACAATGGATAGCATGTTAGACTTCTAGGGCATGATTCTCCGCAAATGCGGAGAGTCGTAAAGGCTGCCGTGAAACTGGCCGTGTTTCACGGCAGCCTCCGCGCCCCCTCCCGGGATCCGATTCTCCCCCCCCGGTCAGGGCTAACAGCGGGGCCCCGTGAAGCACGGCATCGCGGGCTTAGTGACCGTCGCTAAGCCCGCGCACCAAGGGTCACGGCGGCTGACGCGCACAATGACGTCAGCCGCGCATGCGCGGATTGGACGGCTCCAACCCGCGCATGCGCGGATGACGTCATCACGCATATGCGTCAAACCCGCGCATGCGCGGGCCGTCATGCCCCTCAGCCGCCCCGCGGACTGATCCTGCGGGGCGGCGGAGGAACAAAGAGTGCGCGGGTTTCGGACCCGCTGCCCACCGATCGCGGGCCCATGCCACCCTTGGCACGGCCGTGCCAATCAGTGCCATGATTGTCGGGAACGGAACTTTGCGGCCGTTTTCACGAACGGTGAGAGCAGGTGTGTTTGCGTTCGTGAAAACGGCCGTAAAGGCCTGGGAACTCAGCCCATCGGCCAGGGGAGAATTGCTGTTCGCCGTAAAAAAACGGCGAGCAGCGATTCGTGTCGTGGGGCGGCCGTGGGGGAGGGGGGAAGAATAGCGGGAGGTCAGGAAAAATGTTGGGAAGGCCCTCCCGCTATTCTTCAACTCGTCGTGGGCAGCGGAGAATCGCGCCCCTAGTTATTGTCTGATTAAACATTCAAAGGTTGTAGGTTCAAATTTCACTAGAGTCAACTTTTAAGGGCAGCATGGTGGCACGTGGTTAGTACTTCTGCCTCACAGTGCCATGGACCCCGTTTCGATTCCGATCTTGGGTGACTGTCTGCGTGGAGTTTGCACGTTCTCTCCGTGTCTGCGTGGGTTTCCTTCCATAGTCCAAAGATGCACAAGTTAGGTGGTTTGGCCATGCTAAATTGCTCCTTAGTGTCCAAAGAAGTTAGGTTCGGTTATGTCGATAGGGTGGGGTGCGCGGGGAAGTGAACCTGGTTAGGGTGCCCTTTCGGAGGTCAGTGCAGATTCAATAGGCCAAATAGCCTCCTTCTGCACCGTAGGGATTCTATGGTTGCCCTGTCCACTCTGCGCATTGGCTTTGTAAATCTGAGAAAGGAATAGAATTTTAAAAACAGACTCAATCGCAGCCTTCAAAAAGGTAATTGACAAAATAGATGAAAGGGGGGGGAAAAGTGGGGGATTAACTGTTTTGCTCTGCAAAAGAGCTGGTGCAAAGCTGATGGGCTGAATGGCCTCATTCTGAGCTGCACTGTTCTATGCTTCAACGAGTTGAGATCTCTACAGATTCGTCGTCTGGGATGGGATCAGGGGCTCTCCTGGTCTGGCTGGTTCAGACCCCATCAGCTGCTGCTGCTCCTCAGACAGCTTTGGGACCTTGGAATAAGGCCGAATCTTATATACGAGGGGTGACAACATGGCTCAGTCGTTTCCCACTGCTTCTCAAGAGGGAAGATTGGAAAATTGTGAATCACCCTAACTAATCAAGCAGTTGCAGGCAAGAACTTTCCCTAATCCCTGATGCTGCAATTTGATATTGTGAATAATGTCTTGCGGCTTCATTTCCCAGCATGCCGGTTTACAGATCTGTGCTAAATTCTGGCCTGTGAGATTGTCACTGAATGTATCGAGATCAACGGATCTACTATTTTGTTAAAGCAATTCAGACAGGAATTTAATGCAAATTTGACAACCAATGCATTATAAAGCAGCACCAAGAGCATATTACACTCCTAGGACTGAGATAAGAACAGTCACAGTTCCATCTGATCACCTGAATCAGTGCAGGGCAAACCAGTCATACATACATTTAAAATGTTCAATTTTCAAAAGTCTCAGAAAAAGTCCCAGGAGAAATAGATTAAATCCACCATCAAATTCCCCACACGGAGACCTCTGAATATTTAATAGCAAATGAGGGGTATACTATGACTGCTTGCAAGAGGGTTCAGGCTGTTTAACTCATTTAACAATGCACCTTATAGGCAGCAGGTGGGGGATCAATTGAAAAGAAACCGCAGATTTGAGAATCGGAAATAAAAGCAGGAAATGTTGGAACGTACACGGCAGATCAGTCACCATTTGGGAAGGTATGGAGACATTTTGGGGATGTGACCCTTTCTTCAGAAGTGATAGCGATGGCAGAACTCTGATCTGACAATATATTAAATTTGTCTCTTCCCCTCTTCATTTTAAAAATAAATTTAGAGTACCCAATTCTTTTTTTCCAACTAAGGGGCAATTTAGCATCCGGGCCCTTGGGAGGCCATATTCGGGGTGTTGGACCAGCCAGGGTTGGAAACGGGTGCGGAGGCAGATGTTGTAGCCTTCGCCTCGTTGATCGCCCGAAGCTGGATCCTGATGGGATGGAGAGCAGCCTCTCAACTTTTGAGAAGGTTAAGTTTGAACTGAGGGAAAGGATGGAGGGGTTCTAAAATTCTTGGGCATTATTCATTATGCACTTTCATGAATTGGATAACATTGAACATTGGGTGGGGGGGGGGGGGGTGTTGGGAGGGTTGGGGGGGAGGGTGGACTGTATGTGTTAATGGTGACTATGGGTGATTCCTGATTCCTTTTTGTTTGTTATGTCATGTGAGAGTACCTTTAAGAAATGGGTGTTTATAAATGGGTGTGTATATAAGTATCTGTAGTGAGAGTACCTTTAAGAAATGGGTGTTTATTACTGCAGTGATGTCAGAGAGTGGGTGGAGCTGGCTGTCTGTCAGCTTTTTACTTTCGTTTTAGGCTGTTTGCTGCAGGGTGTGTTTTAGTTTTGTTTTCAGTGTTGGAGCTGAAGCCAGACTAAGCAGGTGTACTGTGGTTCTCTCTGCCATGAAAAGACTATCTTTTGATCATTTGGTGAATTCAGAATTATAAATGTTTTCAGTAATGAGTGTAAACCTGATGTGCTTCTGTTAAAAGGTGTTTCTTTTGTCTTCTGGATCTTGTTTGGGAAGTTATTAAGGTTTACTTCGTGTTGTATTCCTTGGGGTGGTATTTGAATTGATGATTGCTAAGATGTTCACTGTATGTTTTAAAAAGGTTAAATACACATTGTTTTGCTTTCTAAAATACTTTTCCATTTCTGCTGTACCACACCTGTCGAGTTGGCCGTGTGCTGCCCATACCACAATCTATTCAAAGTTGTGGGTCAGGTGAACTCCATGATACACTTTGGGGTTCTCTAAACCCTGGCCCAGAACAGTTAACATGCGGGCTGCTGTTTGGGGGTTTGGTGGGAGGATGGGATTGTTGTTGTTGATATGGAGATTGATATTGTATTCGTTACTGCTTATTGTTTATTGCCAGCAATGCCCAGCAATGCCCACATCCTACGCACGAATAAAGAAAAATCTGCTCCAATTCCTTGAGTTCTTCTAACTCAACTATCCATTTTCTACTTTGCACCAAGACCCATTTATCAATCCCACCTGTGCTCAGTGACCTATATTGGCTTCATGTCCTGCAGTCGCTTCATGTAAAAGTTCTCACCCTTGCTTTAAAATCCCTCCATGGCCTTTGCTCCTCCCTATCGCTGTAATCTCCTCCAGTCCCACAATCTTCCGAGGTATCTGCACTCTTCCAAATTTCACCTTTTGGATATTCACCACCAGCAGCCCTGTTTTCAGCTCTAAATCTCTGGAATTCCTTTCCCAAACATCTCTACTTCTCTCTCCTCCTTTAAGAAGTTTGTTAAAACTTTCCTCTTTGACCAAGATTTTTATCGCCTGTGCTAAAAGCTGTTTGGATGGCTCAATGCCAGAATTTTGTTTGATAATGCTCCTATGTTTAAAAGGCCTATATAAATGTAAGCTGGGGCCAATTCTTCTGGTTGTTCTGCTGTGCCTCCTGTGGTAACCCCAGTGGAAAGGTTTTGGAGAAGGCTGGAACATGGCCAGGAACCGCCTTGAGAGGGGAAGTCCTGATCGGCCTTGTCAGAGGAGCCTGGGCCATAGGGAGCTCTCTGCTCTGGGAGGCCCAGTCCACAGTGGACACTGCACAGTGTCCAACAATGCATGCCCTGAGCTCCACGGGGGCGATTCTCTGAGCCCCGCGCCGTGCCGGAGAATCGCCGCAACCGTGCCATGACGCCCCGATGCCGGCGCGCGATTCTCCAAGGTGGCCGGCCGCGGGCCGCTGGAATCAGCGGGGATGCCGATTCTCCAGCCCGGACGGGCTGAGCAGCTGCGCCGATACAACAGAATCCCGCCGGCGCCGTTCACCCCTGGTCGCTGCCAGCAGGAGCTCTGCGGGAACGGTCGGGGGGCGGCATGTGGGGGGGGCTCCTTCACCGGGGGGGGGGTTCCGATGGGATCTGGCCCGCGATCAGGGCCACCGATCGGCAGACCGGCCTCTCTCTCCCCGGGCCTAACTCCTGGCGCTGCCGGCCCCTGAACACCGACCCTATGTTGGTCAGGGCCGGCGCGCGGAAGAAGTCCCCCACGCATGCTCAGGTTGGCGTGGCGCCCCTTTGGTGACGCATAAGGAGGCTGGAGCAGCGTGAACCACTCCAGCGCTGTGCTGCCCCCCTGCGGGGGCCAGAATCTGTCGTACCCGGGCCCTGTTCGCAATGAGGTTCACGACGGCGCGAACACTTGGGCCCAATATTGGAGAATCGCCCCCATGGGGAGAGAGACTGGCCTCCAACCAGCAAGGCCAGCCCTGGTGTGTGCAGGTTGTGTGGGTCTCATTGTCTCAATCACGGTGAGTCTTTAAGCAGGCTGTTGGTGAATCAGGAATTCACATTCTGAAGAGCTGTGAATCATTAAATTCTATAAAATCCTATTGCGTGGGCAGTATTTACTCAACTCTGCTTTGTTTCCTTAACCATTCATTTGAAAATCTCCTAGGTTTATTACTAAGCCGAGAGTACATAAACTCATCTAAAGTAAACAGTCCCCAGGGTCAATGGGTCTTTCAATTTGGCTGCAGTTACTTTAATGAGCGAGCTTTGCAATGGGCCTCCAGAGGCAAGGATTGTTGGTCTAATTTAATCTTTCTTGTTGATAAAATAAAACACAGCTCTTGGAAGAGGGGAAAGAAATGATCCTTGCGACCAGACCGTTGCTGGCTGTGGCAGGGATGGGGAATGATTGGCGTTGCCACAGTGGAATAAATCTGATTGGTCACAAAACTGGGATACTTGGGGATCTTTGACTAGGCCATTGCTTCAAACTCAGTCTCGCTGATTGTCAAAATTGGTGCCTGCTTGCTGCAGCATAGACTGCAGAGGTTCCAGGTTTAATTCCAGGGTCTGCGTTGAGTGGGTTGTTATCAGCCTCTGCTGGGGAGAGGCTTCAATAGAGCTGGCACCTTTAGGCTAAGGTAGAAAAATGTCCCAAAAGGATTAAATTTAGCTGCTCAAGCCTCTCATTGAATCTCTACAGTGCAGAAGGAGGCCATTCAGCCCATCGAGACTGAACTGACACTTTCAAAAGGCATCCTACCTAGCCCCACTGTGCCACCCTTATGGTTGAAAAGTCCAACAAAACTGATGGTCCAGACTCTCAGGTAAGGCTGGATTTTCTCTCTGGTTGAGCTGGGCAGAAAATAGAATCAGGACTGTTTCCGCAGCCCCCCCCCCCCTCCCCTTTCACAGCCGCACTCCATTAATTGGCATGGAGACAGATTCGCTGCCTAAGGATTCCCTTTCACTAGCAGGATGGAGGAACAGCCTGTAGGGCTCCTGGCCTGCTGCTGCCCCTACCCCCTGCCCCGCCCCACCCTCCCTTTAGGTGCCCCCCCCCCCCCCCCCCCCCCCCCCCCCACCCCCCTTCCAGGCAGATAGACCTCCCCTCCAAGTTCAGAGGACTGGGAATAGCAAGGTGCTTACCGAGCCATCTGCTGCATTGGAGCAGGGAGCTTGCCGGCCCCGAACCTAGCTCAGCAAAAACGGCACTGGCAATGTGGTCGGGAAATCGGCGCCAGTAGTTTCGAGTCTGAGGCTGGGAAGTTGAAGATGTGACTCAGGGAGAAAGTCAACCTGCAGAGTATGATGGTGAGAATGGAGAGGATAGAAATCAGGGGCCAAATTCTCCGTAGCCCGATGCCGAAATGGGGATCGACGATCAGGCGGAGAATGTCTTCCAACACCGGAATTGGGGAAGGTGTGGGTTTGACGCCGGTTCGTGATTCTCTGGCCCCTCCAAATCGGCGTCATTGGGATGCACGCTGCGCGCAGTCACAACGCCGTTGTTGCATCATCAGCCAGCCCACCCGCGATTCTCCACCCCCAACTGGCCAGGTTTCCACTGGCGCAAGCCACGTCTGGTCCCGGCGGTCAGGAAGCTGGCATGCTGGCTGTGGTCAATGTCCAGCGCCGACACACTCTGCCGGGATCCGTGCCGCTGGCCGGGCGGCATCTGCCAAGGCTGGGGGGTATGGTTGGGGGTGGCCAGCAGGTAGGCTGTGGGGTTGGGGTGGGTGGGTACACGGTCCAGCATGGCCGACGCCTGTTTTCCGCCGCTGCTCGTCAGCCCTGCGCAGGTGCAGCCCAGGACTTGGAGATTCTCCGGCCATTTTGCGCATGATCCGCGGGTGTTTCACGTGGTGCCTGTGCTAGCCCCTCACTAATACCAGAATCGATGAGGGTTTTGCGTTGATTTTCCCGCCGTGAAATACTCACGGATCCTCCGTTGGCGCCGGCTCTTACCCTCAATCCATCCCAGAATTCTGATGGGAGTTGAACCTGGGATGCCAATCTGCCTTTTCTAGTTCAAATGCTTGACTATCCTGCTATCCATCAGCTGCATTTAGCACAGAGGAAAATCTCTCTCTCAAGGGGGCAGCATGGTAGCATGGTGGTTAGCATAAATGCTTCACAGCTCCAGGGTCCCAGGTTCGATTCCCGGCTGGGTCACTGTCTGTGCGGAGTCTGCACGTCCTCCCCGTGTGTGCGTGGGTTTCCTCCGGGTGCTCCGGTTTCCTCCCACAGTCCAAAGATGTGCGGGTTAAGTGGATTGGCCATGCTAAATTGCCCGTAGTGTCCTAAAAAGTAAGGTTAAGGGGGGGTTGTTGGGTTACGGGTATAGGGTGGATACGTGGGTTTGAGTAGGGTGATCATTGCTCGGCACAACATCGAGGGCCGAAGGGCCTGTTCTGTGCTGTACTGTTCTATGTAAAAGCAGGCCCTGTATTGACAGCCTGGGCCAGTCACACGTTTAGAAGGTTGCTCGGTGGTCTCTTACCTTGTGCTGCTTAATGGCTTTGTTCAGTCTCTTCTCCTGGTCAAGGCGGGACTGCATCCGCTCCATGGACTCGCGAATCAGGTTGTTCTCCTCAATCTGCCTCAGCAGCTGCTCCTGTAAGCTCTCCATGTCGGTCTGTTGTTTGTGTAGAGTGTTTTGCGACCGTCTGCAGTCACCAAAAATGACAGGAGAGAAATTAAAGAAATCTGAAACGTTCAACGTCCAAAGCAGCTAATTTGCTGTTTGGCGAAGTTTTCCTTTTTTACCCAATTGAGGAAACCAGAGTGTGGGATTAAGACATCCATCTTCACCCAATACATGCACAGGAGCGACCAAGGTTGAGAAAAGGAGAGAATGGAATTTGAGGTAAATTAGGAAGGTGAGGTGAGGTTTTTGAATATTCCTTCATGGGATGTGTACATCATTGACTGGGCCAGCATTTATTGCCCATTCCTAATTGCCCTTGAACAGTGTGGCTTGCTTGGCCATTTCAGAGGGCATTTAAGAGTCAACCACACTGTGGTGGGTCTGGAGTCACATGTAGACCAGACCGGGTAAGGTTGGCAGATTTCCTTCCCGAAAGGGACATTCGTGAACGAGATGGGTTTTTACAACAATCGATTCATGGCCATCATTAGATTTTTAATTCCTGATTCTTGTTGAATTCAAATTTCACATCTGCCGTGGTGTGATTCGAACCCCGGTTACAAGCCCAGTGGCAAGACCACAATGCCACCGGTTCCCCAGGTGACACCAGGTTTGTGGTTTAAAGCTCATGGCTGCAGCACACTGAGAAGGATGACACTAGGACAGACCTTTGCACTTTCTAAAGGGTCATTTCAATTAGAAGGTGGTACAATGAGGTTTGATTTCAGCCACTGTTGAGATGATCCAACTCTGCAGGATTGAATCTGGGTCTCACTCATTAGCATGACGAGAGCACAATGCTCCCTTACTCCACTCACAACACCCCAGGTATGAAGCAGTCCAAGCCCAGAGGCAACAAGATATGGACAACATTCAAACTGGGTGGACAAGTGACAGTGGTTAGCACGTCTGCCTCACAGAGTCAGGGACCCAGGTTCAGTTGGGCAGCATGGTGCCACAGTGGTTAGCACTGCTGCCTCACAGTGCCAGGGACCAGGGTTCAATACCGGCCTTGGGTGACTGTGGAGTTGGCACATTCTCCCCGAGCCTGCGTAGGTTTACTCCGGGTGTTCCAGTTTCCTCCCACAGTCCAAAGATGTGAAGGTTAGATGGATTGCCCATGATCAATTACACCTTAGTGTTCAGGGTTGTGCAGGTTAGGTGGAGTTACGGGGTTGCAAGGATACGGTCGGTGCAGACTCGACGGGCTGAATGGCCTCCTTCTGCACTGTAGGGATTCTACATACATACTGTGGCCAAGTGAGCAGGTCAGAGGCTGGGAACTCTGTGGTGAAAACACACCTCCTAACACCCCGAAGCCTGTCCAACACTTACAAGGCAACAGTGTGGAGTGTGATGGAGTACTGACCATTTGCCTGGCTGAGTGCTGTGGGCAAATCTTTTGGATGAAACAGAGCTGTCTTCTAAACCTCACTTAGTTTGGTATTTTCCTGTGATCCCGAGAGGCCCAGGAAAACTAGAGAAGGGGTGGTCTCACTGAATTGAATATGGGGGTGAGGTGTGAGGGATTTGAGTGATCACGGGGATGGGAAGAGGTCATGAAGAGGGGGGTGGGTGGGCTTGTCTGCTAATCACAGGAGAGGATGCAGATTAGCTCCGAGGGGTTAGGGGAAGCATTCCTGCTCCATTTGGCCCACAAGCAGTGCTGGAAAAACGCTTGCTTGCTGGATCTGGCAAATGGGCTCCATAAGGTTCCAAGTGGCCTAATAACAAAATCACATATAGAACATAGAACAGTACAGCACAGAACAGGCCCTTCGGCCCTCGATGTTGTGCCGAGCAATGATCACCCTACTTAAACCCACGTAACCCGTATACCCGTAACCCAACAATCCCCCCATTAACCTTACACTACGGGCAATTTAGCATGGCCAATCCACCTAACCCGCACATCTTTGGACTGTGGGGGGCAGCACGGTGGCGCAGTGGGTTAGCACTGCGGCCTCACGGTGCTGAGGTCCCAGGTTCGAATCCCGGCCCTGGGTCACTGTCCGTGTGGAGTTTGCACATTCTCCCCGTGTTTGCGTGGGTTTCGCCCCCACAACCCAAAGATGTGCAAGCTAGGTGGATTGGCCACTCTAAATTGCCCCTTAATTGGAAAAATGTTTGGGTACACTAAATTTAAAAAAAAAAAAAAAAAAAAAAAAATCTTTGGACTGTGGGAGGAAACCGGAGCACCCGGAGGAAACCCACGCACACACAGGGAGGACGTGCAGACTCCACACAGACAGTGACCCAGCCGGGAATCGAACCTGGGACCCTGGAGCTGTGAAGCATTGATGCTAACCACCATGCTACCGTGAGGCCCCATATGACATGTTATTAATTAAACTGAAATCTGTGGAAGCTCAGGGTAAACCCTCAGAGTAAATAAGAAACTGGCTGAGGCTAGAAAACAATACGTGCTTGCTGTTTGTATTTTGTGATGGTGTTGGGGGCGGGTGCGGGAGGAAACCGATGAATGGGTGCTCCAGGACTTGGTGTTGTGACTAGTACAGTTCCTTCTTTACATAAATGACTCAAAAATTTAAAGCAATGGAGTTACATTTTTTGATGATACCGAACTGTAGGGCAGTAGAAAAGGCTAAACTCACCAATTTGCATTTTCAGATTACCTTTATCTTAGTAAAGTGCCCTAAGGTGCTTCATCGGTGCTTCGTTATCAAACAGAATTTGGCACTCAATCACACAAGGACATAGTGGGGCAGATGATCAAACGCCTTTTCACAGAGTTAGATTTCAAGGAGTTTCTCAAATGAGGTAAGAGTGGACGAGAGGAATGAGGGGTAGTGGGGTTGTTCCAGAGTTAAGGCCCTCAGTAGCTGGAGGCAAGGCCACCGATGTTAAGAGCAAATAGAAATCGAGGCTTCGCCTAACAGGCAACCAATGTACATCGGTGAGCATGGGAGCGATGACTTTAAAAAGACTAGAAGGTTCCAAGTGTTGAAAATGAATATTCTGCCGAGGTTCTTGTCTATCTTTCAGGCTCTCCCCGATCTTTATACCAAAGGCCTTTTTTTTGGAAAGTGGACACGATCATCTCGGACTTTGTATGGGCGGGGAAGGTGCCGAGGGTGGGGAGGACCCTGCTACAGAGACAGAGGCAGCAGCGGGGGTTGGCGTTGCCGTTGTCGAACTTGCTTCATTATTATTGGGCAGTGAATGTGGACAAGGTGCGGCTGTGGTGGGAAAGGGAATGGGTAGAGTTGTTTAGGATGGAGGAGAAATCTTGTAAGGGGTCTAGTTTGAGGGCTATAGTGACGGCAGCGTTGCCAATGGCTCCGAGTAGGTATTCAGGGAGCCCAGTGGTGCAGTCCACGGTGAAGATATTGAATCAGCTGAGAAGGCATTTTAGGATGGAAGGGATGTCGGTGCTAATGCCGCTGTGCTAGAATATTGAGTTTGAGCCGGGCTTGGGGGGGGGGGTTGGTGGATAGTGCATACAGGAGGTGGAGAGACGTGGGGATGGTCATGGTGAGGGATTTGTATTTGGAGGAAGGATTCACCAGTCTGGAGGAGCTAAGGGAGAGGGTAGAGCTGCCGAGGGGTAGTGCGTTCAGGTATCTGCAGGTTAGGGACTTTGTTTGAAAGATTTGAAGGGGGCTCCCTCGGTTGCCGGGATACATCCTGCTGGAGCGACTGCTGCTTCCGGATGTGGAAGGGAAGGGAAGAATTGGGGTTATATACAAGTGGCTGGGGAACAGGGAGGTGAGCTTGTGGTGAAGATCAAGCAGAAATGGGAAGCGGAGTTGAGAGGGGAGATCAATTTGGGAGTATGGAGTGAGGCACTGCGTAGGATAAATGCGACCTCCTCTTGTGCAAATATGAGCCTGATACAGTTTAAGGTGGTGCACAGGGTGCATATGATTCGGGCGAGAATGAGTGGGTTCTTTCAGGGGGTAGCAGATGAGCGTGAGAGGTGCGGGCGGGGGCCAGCGAATCACGTGCACATATTTTGGAGTTGCAAAAAATTAGGAAGATTCTGGGCGGGAGTGTTCGCGGAATTAGCCAGGGTAGCGGAGGAGGAAGTGGACCCGGATCCTTTAGTGGCGATATTTGGGGTTTCAGAGAAGCCGGAGCTTATGAAGAGGAGGAAGGCCGATGTCTTGGCCTTCGCCTCTCTGATTGCACGGCAATGAATTTTGCTGGAGTGGCGATTGGCATCGCCACCGGGGGTAGTGGCTTGGTTGGGTGACCCGTACGACTTCCTGCGGTCGGAGAAGATAAAGTATGAGTTAAGGGACTCAGCAGGAGAGTTTGCGAAAAGGTGGGGGATGTTTGTGACCGTGTTTGAGGAGCAGTTCATTGGGGGGGGGGGGGGGGGGGGGGGGTGGATGAAAAAGGGGAAAAATCTGTTCAGACTGTATACTGTAGTTGATTGTTGGGAAGTATGTTTCCGGAGTGTTTATTGGCTGTAACCTTCTTTAATACATGTTTGTAATAAAATACATTTAAAAAAAAGATTAGAGGGTGATATGGACAAGGGCAAGTCAATGGTAGATGAAAGAAGTGCAAGGTACTGCACAAGAGAGGGGAAAACAAATATAACAGAGGACTTCATGAAAGATGCCATTGAAAAGGACTTAGAAATCCCAGCCGACTGGCCACTAAACATTCTCTTGTAGAAGTGATCAGCAAAGACAATAGAATGTGGAACTACATCGCTCAAATAGTTGAATACAGTGTGATATTGAAACTGTATAGTACCCTATAGTCAGGTCACCCCTTCAGCAATGTGTCCATTTCAGTTGTCACTGGGGGAGGAAGGGGGGCATTCAAAATGTTGGAAGCAATACAAAAAATCAAGTATTCTCCTGGATTCTTCCATCTACCTGAACTGTTTCAGGTCTTTCTCGTATTCCCCCAGCAACTCATCTTTCCTCTCCGCCTGGCACTTCAGTTGAGTGACTCGGCTGTTCAGCAGCTCCATGTTCTTTTGCCGCGCTTTCCCGAGCTTCTCCCTCTCATCCCGTGGGACGTGCTTCAGTGAGAGTGACCCCGAAAGCTCCTTCACTTCAAGCAGGCTGGACAGAGCCTTAACCAGGTCCAGATACTACATGGGCGGTAAGAGAACGGTGAGAAATGGTTAAACTGGAGATGTGGCTGCCCAGGTACACAAATCAGGTACAGAGGTAAAGCGAACACACAGGTACAAGAAGTGATCGGAGAGGCTAACTGAGCCATGGCTGTTGACCTCAGTGGTCTGGAATACAAAGGGGAGGAAGCGATGCTTCTGTTGTACAGGTCTTGTTGAGAAGAATAACCGGCCTTGGTGGACATACAGCAGATTCACCAGAAAGACACCAAAGAGGAAAGGGTCGATAACGTCACTTGTATTCCCATGATTTTTGAGGTAGTAGGTGAAATGATGATATGATTCGACAGGCTCAATAGAAACTACCTTCTCAGATGAGAAATCTAGGACAACAGAGCACAATCTTAAAATTAGAATTGAGATTTTTGTTAGGTAAGAGTATCGAGGGATAAAATCAAAGGTGAGTAAATGGAATGGAGGTTCAGATCAGGTTTGAATAGAATGGCAGACCAGGTTCAAGGGGATGAATGGCCTACTCACCATCTTAACCATGAGGTACCTTCCTACTGAGACAAGTGTCGAGATACAACCAATTTGAGGGATACACACAAATACAACTAACTACGGCCAAAGACTCAAGGGAATCAATCAATTAATTCATGTGAGGCCGGAATCAAGGAAACATTTTCAATGGGAAATAACTGGGCAGAGTTGAATGGTGACGATGCCATTCTATTTAAACCAAGTTAATTATCCCCCCGCCCCCATGTATGAAAAGCAGGAATAAGAAGCCATGGTCACTGACGTGCTCTGAAGAGCAAACGTTAACACTTTCTGGTGCTGGGTCTACCTACCGTTCTCTCGCTGAGGTCCAGGGCCTCGGACATTTCCAAGCGTGCTGTCCTATCGATCGAGGCTTCAGAAATGGCTAAAGAGTCATCCCTTTGCTTCTACAATAGAAAAAGCAGGCTAACACATCCGAGCAGTTATACAGAATTTAGAGTGCAGAAACAGGCCATTCAGCCCATCTAGTCCACAGTGATGTTTATGCTCCAGACAAGCTTCCTCCTATCTTACTTCAGTCAACTCAATCAGCATATCTGTCTGTACCTTCCTCCCTCCCCTGTCTGCTTACCTAATTTCCTCTTAAATGCATCCATGTTATTTTTGCCTCATTTTCTCAATGTGACAAGTGAGTTTCCCATTCTCGGGATAACAAAACTTCCCCTGAATTTCCTGTTGGGAGTCATTGCGACCTGTCTTATATTTATGGTCTGTGATGCCCGAGAGGACAGTTTGGAGAATTTCACAGATGTCAGATGCCTCCATTTTGGAAGTGGCCATTGAAACTGACTGACCATCTAGATTTAGGTGAAAAATGGTCACTTGTGCGGCAATGGTGGGCAGCAGTCATCCATGGAACTGTCTAGAATGGCGGGGGGGGGGGGGGGGGGGGGGGAAGAGGGGAAAGAGTAAAAAAAATTGATTAAAAATATGAGGTGATGCGAGGTGAGGAAGATTCACAAAAACTAGTGAATGTAGACTCAGCCCCGAGCACAGATTGGTTCTGGTTATCAGATTAGTGAGGGGTGTCAGGATCAGGGCACCTCGGTCAGACATTTGCAGGAAGGCAAGCCTGAAATCACTGGAATATTTTCCAAAGGCCCAAATGATCCAGTGGCTAAGCCACAGGTCCTAGTGAGCACTGACACAAGCACCACCGCCACCAGAGTGTACACAATCGATTCAATACAATGAAACCGGAGGTTATAAGAAAAAAAAAAATAGCTGGAAATACTCAACAGGTCAGGAAAGGAACAGACCGGTAAATATTCCCATCTCGCCCATCGTGCGAATCGACAGGGGCGGGGCAGACAATTTAATGGACCATTAAAAATTGTGTTGACCTCGGGTGGGAATTTCCAGCCCACAGTTAATGCTTTTAGGTTGAGATGATTTTTCATCAGAACTCTCGACCAGAATTTCTCTCACCCCGAATACTGCCTGACCTGCTGAGTATTTTCAGCAATTTTGTGCATTTATTTAAGATTTCCAGCCTCCGCAGTACTTTGCACTAGTGGCTGTAATATTTTTGAGCAAGTGGCTATCAATCAAGTGCAATCTAAACTAAATGGCACAATTTTAAAAGGGGTGCAGTGACGGAGGTAATTTTATGAAATGAAAAAAATGAAATGAAAATTGCTTATTGTCACAAGTAGGCTTCAAATGAAGTTACTGTGAAAAGCCCCTAGTCGCCACATTCCGGCAGCTGTTTGGGGAGGCTGATACGGGAATTGAACCGTGCTGCTGGCCTGCCTTGATCTGCTTTCAAAGCCAGCAATTTAGCCCTGTGCTAAACCAGCCCCAAGTTCCATATTGACATGTTGATAAGGCGGTTAACGCAGCATATGGCGACACTGGCTTTATATGTAGAGCCCTTGTGCAAAATTCTTCAAAACAATCTGATGAGTTTCCCTCGCCTTCCAGAGGTAGTGGGCATGCAGCAACTGCTGCTGCCGTGCTCTATGTCCGTGTTTAATGCAACAGAGAGCTCCTCCCTTATGGCCTGTGTCCATGATGAGGGCCTGGCTCTTGACTCAGAGGCTTCACCGCTGTTTCCTCAACCACACCCCCTTTCCCTTCAGCAGCCAGGAAGCCACAGCAACAAAGCGTCGGCTTCGGTTTTAAAGCATGAACCCGGCTCCGCACGCCTGACAAAGCCTTCCTTAGTTTTGTCCTCAGCCCTGGTCAATAGGCACAGCTGTCAATGGAGTTGCTGCATTGAAGCACATTCCCTAAATACAAAATGGAGGAACGCAAAGCTTGCAGGTTAAAATGGACAATGTTTGCAGCACAAGCAGGCTGCACCAAGCCAATGTGTATTCTGTCTGCTAAGAGAGCAGACAGCACCGAAACGAACATTCCGCATACTAATGAGGCAATCTCCGGGATAGTTAACATAGTAATGGAACGATCCCAGGGACAATGGACACAAATAGAGAAGTGATTGCAACATTGTATGGGAAACCAGACACCCCGGCACCAGCAGGGTTCGAAAACAAAGCACCTGAAGGCCCACCCAGCAACCGAGGGACAGCCTCAGTATTGGGGGGGATTCAAACAAATCGATTGGGAAGAGACCCAATCGATTCCGAGCAGGTAAAGGGTCCGCCCAAAAGGGCGCGAAGCCCTAGGACCTATAAAAGACAGGTCCCACACTTAGTTCATTCTTCTTAACCAGCCCTCCTCTCTGGACCAGCATCTCGACCAGCTTTTGCCAAAGAAGACCTTGACCGAGAGAGGAGAGGTTTGGGACAGCAGCCGCCAGCAAGTAAGTGTCTCACAACGATCGCTACCAGAGATAGACATTCCTGACCCCTTTTAAACCCGTACCAACCTGAAGTCTGCAGACCAGAGCAGAGCAAGAGACCTTGTCCCCTGATCCGGCAGTTCCCTTTGAGATAAGTATTGGTTTATTTAGTGGTAGGAATAGTTTAATCATCTTAGCGTGTGCATGGGTAGTATTATAATTGTATTATAATAAACTCAGTTGTTTAAACTTACTAATTGGTGTATGGTTTTATTGCTTTGAGCTTGACCTTGAAACTTGTGGCGGTATCTTAACGATACCTGGCGACTCCAGAGCTAAGTAACGAAACAGAGCCAAATTGAGTGTTAAGCACACTCACCCAGAACGAGCAACAGTTTCCCTCGCCAACCAGAGGTAGTGGGCATGCAGCAACTGCTGCTGCCGTGCTCTATGTCCGTGTTCAATGCAACAGAGAGCTCCTCCCTTATGGCCTGTGTCTATGATGAGGGCCTGGCCCTTGAATCAGAGGCTTCACCACTGTTTCCTCGACCACACCCCCTTTCCCTTCAGCAGCCAGGAAGCCACAGCAACAAAGCGTCGGCTTCGGTTTTAAAGCATGAACCCGGCTCCGCACGCCTGACAAAGCCTTCCTTAGTTTTGTCCTCAGCCCTGGTCAATAGGCACAGCTGTCAATGGAGTTGCTGCATTGAAGCAGATAAGGAATCGCTGCAATAGCAAAGAATAAGTATAGTCATCCAGACTCGTTTTCTCTCCATTGATGCGGTTAGACCTGTTGAGATTGTCCAGCAATTTATGTTTTTGTTTCACCTTCCAGTATGCACAGTAATTTGCTTTCAGGCGAGGGATTAATGTTGAATTCTCCCAAGATAATATTGGCAGTCCCACTCAAATACAATCTATCCTACCGTGGATTTCAACCCACCAGTGGCTGTGAAAGTTGTTATATAAATGCATGTTCAGAGCCACAAGTCTGTACAATCTATTCCCTCATGTCATAAAATAGACTGATTATGTCTCGATACTCTCTCAAAAGATTGAATTCTTCGGTACTCGCTGAAGAAAACAGGGTTCAACCCCAAGTTTCGATTGATAAGGAGTCACAAGCTGGTCGGTTGCATCTCTCTGGAAGTACTCTGTAAAATAAAGCATTGCTTCTGAAACTGCCTCAAACACATTCTGAAATCTGTCCAGCTTCTATCTATGCTTGTGCAGCCAACAATCGCCTTAGATCCCAAATTTTCACCAGGTCACAACTTGCCATACCTCCAACAAATGTTCGACATGTGGAGAACTCCCGTTGGTTCAAAGATTAAACTCAGGGTGTTACTAAGCTACACAGAACTGAAAATGCCAGGTTCCAGGTTCAACATCTGCTCTGTGCTGAGCCAACAGATTTTAACTGTGGTGCTGAGGAGTCTACAGCTGGTGCACGGAACCCTGGGTTAGGACAGTTTCCAGAGGAGTAGCAAGACTCCATGATAACGTGCTCTGTATCAGATTGCCATCTTACCATGATGGTTTGGACAGATCAAAGTGTTTTGTGAGTTACTTCATAAAGTGCAAGATAGCAAACGCAACATGCCTGAGCCATTGGCTTAGTGGCAGCGTTCCTGATTTTCTGAGGCAGAAGGTGAAGGTTTTGAAGTAAAAAGAGAAGGTGCTGGAAATTCTGAGCAGGTCTGACAGCATCTGTGGAGGCAGAAACAGAGTTGGCGTCCTGGCCTGAAAAAGTTAACAAATGTTCTCTCCGTGTCTCTCGTATAGATGCTGCCAGAGTTGCTGAGCATTTCCAGCATTTTCTGTTTTCATTGCGGATTTCCAGCATCCGTAGTATCTTACTCGTGTCAAAGCAGGATTTTAGTCCCCCTCCATGTGGCATAAGGGTATCTGGCATAGCAAGGGTTAATGTGGGACTGGGAATCAGTGCCGCCCACAGTGTGATGTAAAGTGACATGACGTGAGTCTAGGGTCTGGACAGAGACCTGTGTAGACGCAAGCATGGAGTTCGTTCATAGCTTGGACTATCCACTGCATATGTACCATGTTGTGTGTTATAAACAAACACTTAAATGTTCACCCATACAGGACTCGGAAATATATCACCATTCCTTCACTGTCGCTGGTCAAATTCCTGGAACTCCCTCCCTAACAGCACTGTGGATATACCTACACCTCATGGACTGCAGAGGTTCAAGAAGGCAGCTCACAACAGCTTCTCAAGGGCAATTAGAAATGGGCAATAAATGCTGGCCTAGCCAGCGACACCCAAAACCCCTGAATGAATTTTAACAAATGAAAACTCCAACTTAAAATCCCTCGGAATTGTGTGATTTACTTTGGGAACAAAATTACTACTTGCTCAACAGAGAATTAAATAGATAGCTAATTAACTAGGTTTTGACCCTGTTAATGTTAAAATAAGTCCCAGTAAATGTATTAACTTTGACACTTTGTGTAATCCCCTTAATCTTTTAATCCTACTCTGCATTTGATACAGATGAGTTCTCCCAGTTCTGATATTCCAGACTAAACGGCAATATGTAGCTGTGTTTTTAATTACATGTCGCCTAATATTTTCCTAAATATAAAACATTGAATTAGAACGTACATCCCTATAGAGCTGTGTATATTGTTATATGTCTGGGAGAGTCAATGTATAACCATCATCAACATTCTCCATTTACTGACAGCTGTCTTGCCATCAACTTTTAAATCCTTCCCCCTTGTGGTCATGTGGTGATCAGCAACATGGCGCAACCTGGCCACCACAAATGGGAGCAACAGAGGCAATCCAGCACCAGTAACGGATGAGAAGATTGCAACGAGAGAAATTTAAAATGGGAAAGTTGCCAGTTGTAACAGGGTTTAGGAATACTGGGTCAGAGCAAACAAAGTTCTGAGCTATATTTCGACAAAAAGATGATCATTTATATCATGCCTCTGATTAAGTGAATGGCCACTTGGATAGTGATAGTCGAGCGGAGAGTTTCACCAGAAGCCCCGAATCTCCCTTAGATCAGGGAATGGATGCCGACCGTTGAAACCTCAAGACACCCATTCAAATACAGAGGTCAATTTAAGCGTGGAGTGTTGAATGTGAGTCATCGATGTTGGTGTGGGTGGTGGCCATCTTGAAATGGGAAAAATAAAACACCGACAATTCAAACGTGACACATTTTATTGAATGAATTAATTCTGCAAACATACCTTTAACCACAATTGAAACGTTTTTTAAAAATGTCAAATGTATTGTCTTCGTCGTCTGATGCAAAGACTTCCATCAAAATCATTCTGAGTTACTTTGGCTGTGGTATCATCCCGTCACAACAAATCAGCTTCCCCTCCATCCGCCGCATTGGATATTCAGCATTTTCTGAACGATCTGATGACAGTTTGCGTTTTCATGGCATCCCAGAATTTGATGACGAAACCATACAAAACATCAAGCAGGGCGGCACACCTTTCCACTCTTTGCAAAGGTTTCCTTGCCTTCAAAGATCCACCTAATCGTCCTTTCGGCACCTCTTGATCTCATCGATTATACAGGATCTTAACATGCCCCCCCACCCGCCCCCCCTTCCCGGCAAATAAACTACAATCTTGGCCTAGGCCATCCGGGACGCCAATCCCACTCATTATCAATCTGCAACCTCACTTTATCTTCATCCATCTGACCGTTCTCATGGATATGCACAAAAGCTCTTGTAGGGAACACGATTTTCGGCATGGCTTTATGCTTGAAAATTACCATAAGCTTGAATTTTGTTCCATCAGGTGCAGCAAACTACTACCACTCTGAATCTCCTCTTCTCATGTCCTGTTGATTACACTTGAACTATTTTCGAACCTTTCCACTCCACAGTTTGGTTGCTGGGCACACTGAGATTCCTGGGTGTTTCCATAGAACCATAGAATCGCTACAATGCAGAAGGAGGCCATTTGGCCCATCGAGTATACACCGACCCTCTGAGAGAGCAACCTCCCCTCAGTGCACTCCCCTGTCCTTATCCCCGTAACCCCACCTAACCTACATATTTTTGGACACAATGGAACTATTTATCATGGCCAATCCATCTAGCCTGCACTTCGTTGGACTGTGGGAGGAACCGGAGCACACGGAGGAAACCCACGCACACACGGTGAGGAAGTGCAAATTCCACACAGACATTCACCCAAGGCTGGAGACAGAAGTGCTAACCACTGTGCCACCGTGCCGACCGCTTCATCCATGTTACTGATGTGACATGATGGGCACTCGAGATTTTGCCATGCTCTGATGATGAATCACTGGAAACTGGTCATTTTGACATCATGATCGTGGTCTTCTGCCGCAACAATAGACATTTCCTTTCCATGAAGCGGCTACACCAACCAGCTGTTGCTCTGTATCTTTGCTTCACTCAAGATTTAATTTGGTTCACTTACTTGGTGCATATGCATATTGCACATCTGGTGACGATGTTAATTACTCTGATGATTTCTGAGGAGTAATCTTGATACATAGGGCTCGATTTAACAAAGGAAAACAGAGTCCTGTTGTGGACTGGATGAGCGAGGTGATTCCCAATGCTTGTAGCACCTGGAAAAACCCCTCTATTGAATGAGTCTGTGTTATTTTTTGGGGCTTTGGTGGGGAAGGCCCGGCTGAGGACACACACACTCATTCCCTGCACTGAGCAGAGATTGGGGCACCATTTTTAAATGGCGCCCCGACTCTCGATCCTCCAACGCAGCCTCTGGAATCCCCCCAACTTAACTGCACCCCACCTCATAATGGCAGGGTACACCTGGGCCCAATCCCCGCTGCGGGCCAAATGACACCTTTGTCACTGCCACCTGGGTGCCCCAGCACATCAGCAATGCCATAGTGCCATCCTGCCCATAGGCCAACCCCAAGGGGCCTCCGATCGCCGGGGAGACCCCTCCCAAGTGCCATTCCACCTGGTCCCCCTTTGTGGAGACCAGTGCTAAACAGCAGTCGACTGGGGTCTCCTCAACAGGGCCGTTAGATCCAAGGAGCTGGTTAGCTCTTGCTAACTGTGCACTTAAATATGGAAATTTATGCCCATTGTGATTCAGATCGCGACATTCCCGCAAAATCCGATAGATCTCACGACGCGTGGCTAGCCGGGTAAATCTCGCAAGAGGCCTCTCGCAAAATATACCGGCCACGTCATGTCTGGGACGGGGCACGGGCGGTTATTTTGGGCCCATACTTCTCAAGATCAGGCCAAGGCCCAGTCCCTGTTCACCTGGCACATTTAGTCTTGGGCATCCTCTTCAGGGTGGACTCCTTCTTCCATTCTCACACCAGTGTTTCATTAAGACCTATTCCCCTCGTTGCAGCACAGTTATTTAACAAGTTAGCAAACGTTATGACTTTTATCTTGAAAGCAGCTAGGTACTTCATTCTTTTTGCCGGAGGGACTTATTTCTGTTCATCAGTCATCATGTGCGCCCTGCTCTGTGTGGGTGTCTTAAACTCCCGCGCATCTTTTGGAAACCCAGCCCATGTCAACGGCTTGATAGACAGGCCTATTAGATGAGCAAAACCTGCATTTTGAGGTGAAATAAAGAGGCTGACTGCAAATCAGGATGGGGGTGGTGGTGGGGGGTTTGACCTGTATGCTGAGTGAAGGCCAAGACACGACTATGGTGCTGTGAAAAGGAGTCATATTTTATGCCGGGTCAAATTATAATAATCGAAAGTAGCAAATAATAAGCTCCACAGAAAGTGTTGTATGTGGTGAACAGTGCGCTGCACAAGGACAGCTTTTTTTTCATTCTTTGATAGGATGTGGGCAGCGTTGGCAAGGCCATCATTTATTGCCCTCCCTAATTGTGCTTAAACTGAATGTCTTAATAGGTCATTTCAGAAACCAGCTAAAGAGCCAGTCGCATTCCATGCAGTGAACAGTGCGTTATACAGAGAGAGTTGTCTATAGTGAACTGTGTGTTGCACAGGGAGAATTGTATATAATGAACAGTGCGTTACACAGAGAGAGTTGTCTATAGTGAACAGTGTGTTACACAGGGAAAGTTGTCTATAGTGAACAGTGCGTTACACAGAGAGAGTTGTCTATAGTGAGCAGTGTGTTAGACAGGGAGAGTTGTATATAGTGAACAGTGAGTTACACAGGGAGAGTTGTATGCAATGAACAGTGCATTACACAGGGAGAGTTGTATATAATGAACAGTGCGTTACACAGAGAGAGTTGTATGCAATGAACAGTGCGTTACACATGGAGAGTTGTCTATAGTGAACAGTGTGTTACACAGGGAAAGTTGTCTATAGTGAACAGTGTGTTACACAGGGGGAGTTGTATACAGTGAACAGTGAGTTACACAGGGAGAGTGTCTATAGTAAACAGTTAAACAGCGCATTACACAGTGAGAGTTGTCTATAGTGAAAAGTACGTTACACAGGCAGAGCTGTATTTAGTGAACAGTGTGTTACACAGGGAGAGTTGTATACAGTGAACAGTGAGTTACACAGAGAGAGTTGTATACAGTGAACCACAGGGAGCGTGTCTATAGTAAACAGTTAAACAGCGCATTACACAGTGAGAGTCGTCTATAGTGAATAGTGTGTTACTCAGGGAGAGTTGTCTATAGTGAACAGTGTGTTACACAGGGAGAGTTGGATATAGTGAACAGTGCATTACATGGGGAGAGTTGAAGGAGGCCATTCAGCCCATTGAGTTTGAACGACCCTCCGAAAGAGCATCCTATCTAGGACCACTCTCCCATCCTGCCCTGGTAACCCCACCTAATCTAAACATCTTTGGACTGTGGGACGAAACCCATACCGACACGGAGAGAAAGTGCAAACTCCACACAGTCACCCTAGGCCGTAATTGAACCCAGGTCCCTGGCACTGTGAGGCAGCAGTGCTAACCACTGTGCCACCCCTAACATTTCAGATGTAGAACAAGTTCTGGTGAAGAACCACAGCTGAAATATTATTCAAAGCATTTGCTTTCCAACGGCTCTTTTGTTTACAGCGCTGGCATTCTCTCACTACTGATTTAGGTTCCCTTCTGCTTCGATTGCAACTCCCGTTGCTGTGGCTAAGCATCGCTGGAAGAAAAATCAATTACTTAAGTAAATGACCGTACTTCTGATGCAAAGTTAATGAGGTCCTTTGAATGAAGAGGCTGGGACACAGGGGAATTCCATAGCTGTCGCCCAGTGCGGTAAACTGCAAACGTTTACAGGCATTACCAGTTTAGCTGCGTCATTGCTCTGCGAGGTGCTGTGGAAGGATTCATCACCGCTGAGCGCTCGCTGTGTCTTCAGGTCTGTGAGCTCCTTCTTCAGGATCATCAGGTGCTGCGAGGTCGTTTCGGGGTTGATTCCTGCCAAGGTCAGAAAGGTTCAAAAGAAATCCAAAGCCACAACGGAAGCTTTTTCACCACTATCCCTCCCCCCCCCCCCCCCCCCCCCCCCACCCCACACCCCCCACACACACACACACAATGAAATCCTAACTTTAGATTCAGAGTACAAACAGGCCCTTCACTGCACCTTCACAGAGCGCCATTACGTTTTGAGCAAAAGGGGATGGCACTAATCGAATTGAGTGCCTCCCGTTTGAGAGAGGGAAGCTTGAAATGCTCTTCCTTGGCACGCACAAACTAAAAGTGCTCTTTAAAGTGTGAAATGAGACACATGAGAGCAGGAGGAGAGAGAGAGGGGGAGAGAGAAAACAGTCAAGAGTGACTGAGGGAGAGGGTGGTACAGTGGCGCAGTGTTTAGCACTGCTATCTTATGGTGCCGAGGACCAGGATTCGATCCCGGCCCCGGGTCACTGATAATAATGATAATCGCTTATTGTCACAAGTTAGGCTCCAATGAAGTTACTGTGGAAGGCCCCTAGTCGCCACATTCCGGCGCCTGTTCGGGGAGGCCGGCACGGGAATTGAACCCTCCCTGCTGGCCTTGTTCTGCGTTACAAGTCTGCTCTTTAGCCCACTGTGCTGAACCAGCCCCTGTCCATGTGGAGTTTGCACATTCTCCCCTTGCCTGTGTGGGTCTCACCCCCACAACCAAAAAAAGATGTGCAAGGAAGGTCGATTGGCTAAATTTGCCCCTTGATTGGAAAAAAAAATTGGGTACTCTAAATTTATTTTTTTAAATGAGTGATTGAGGGAGAGAGCACAGCAGAGGGAGCAAGAGACAATCAGAGAGGGAAAGAAAACAATTGCAAAAGCAGAACTGTGCAGACACAGAACAAAACACACAGAATGAGGAGAGCAGGAATCAGCGGGGAAAGAGAGACCAGCACATAAAAAAGGACAGGCACAGTGAGACAGGAATAGCTTAAATTTTATTTTGCTTCCCACAATTACAGAGGGAGAGGCTGAAGACCACAAGAAAATAAGGAGCATTTATCACTCCTTTGAGCCCCTGATCGAGGAGGAGAAATGGACAGACACATCATTAGAGAGTCAGACAGAGTCAGACACATTCAGACAGAGACTCAGACAGATGGATAGACACAGAGAGAAACCTATTTCTAGAGACAGAAACAGAGCGACACAAAGGGCAGAATCTGGTGAAGCTCCCGGGAATGGGAAACGAGGTGGGTGGCGGCATTTAATTGCGTAGGAGGCGGAAATATCAGCTTCTCAATGACAGGATGAAAGTTGGGAAGTACATTGTAATTTGCAATGTGTTAACATATCATGCACATTCATTCAAACACACGGTCGCCAGATTAAATTGTACCTTTGAGATTAAGCCGGTAAAGAAAATGCGCCTTCAGGATTCCCAATTTGTTAAAGGTGACACGCAGCAAAGGGAGGTCATCTTCCTAGTGGACTTGGAATGAGTGGGAGCTGCTTTTCTCGGATGGTGAACTCTGTTGGGCTCGAGTGGAGTTGTCCAGGGAGGTCAGGTTATGGCTGTCCATTGAAGGGTGGTCCAAGTTGTGGTGGGCCTAAGAAGGGTGGGGCATGGTTTTTGAGATGTTTGGGGGGGGGAGGAGGAATGGAGGTCAGATCATGCCCACCCTGAGAAGGGTCGTGCGGGACAGAGGGAAAGTCAATCTCCACTGAAGGCTGCACACAAGCAGAGGAGGTCAAGGGTGATTGAGGGCAGGTCAAGGGTGAAGGGAGGAGGGTCGAGGATGACTGTTAGCACTCAATGAAGATGTGGCGGGGTGACGGGCAGCTCTAGCTTGACAATTGATCGAGGGCTGAAAAACAGACTACTGCGAATGCTGGGTATCTGAAGTAAGAGCAGGAAATGCTGCAAACACTCAGCAGGTTGGGCAACATCCACAGAGAGAGAAGCAGAGTTAAGGCCCCAGGCTGATGGCCTGTTGTCCCCGGCATTTTTTGTTTTTGTTTTAATTGACAAGATTTTTGGTGGGTGGCTCAAGAGTCACAGAAGGCAGGGTCAGGGGTGATGGAGGGAAAGTTAAAGGTGACAGAGGTAGAGTACAGGGTGCATCTTCACAGATCTAAGTGGTGGTGGTGGTGGGGGGAGGGGGGAGGGGGGGGGGGGGACAATGTTCAAGCAACAAATCCTCCTGGTCATACAGGCAGAATGATGCTGCCTGTCCAAGGAGTGGATGCCTATCCAGTTGCTGGACCTTCAGCCACCATGAGGTAACGGTGGAGTCGGCGACTTCCTGTCGGGCTGCTAAACTGTGACTGAGGTTGGGTAGCCTTCCTGCGAACAAGCGGAAAAGTCCCGCTCACTATCAGTCCCGCCATTTCTCTGTTACAACAAGGTTCCTCCCGTGTCTAGAGAGACAGAGAGAAAGAAACTGAGAATGAGAGAGAAAGACAGAGAGAGAGAGAGAGAGAGAGAGTGAGAGGAAAAGTTCCTTCGCAATCCCAGAAAACTAGCCCTGCTGCCTCACGGCACCGAGGTCCCAGGTTCAATCCCGGCCCCAGGTCACTGTCCGTGTGGAGTTGGCACATTCTCCCCGTGTGTGCGTGGGTCTCAGGCCCACAATCCACGCTAAATTGCCCCGTAATTGGAAAAATTTAAATACAAGTAATTCCAGAAAACAAATGAAAGCTCAGCTGCAGCTCCTCCCGCTTCGAACTATTGGGACTCGGGATTTTAAAACTGATGATTTCCCAAATGAAACACTGGTCCGGAATTTCAACTCGAGACTTTTGAAGCCTTTTGTTCAAAATAAACAGAGCCCCCCCTCCCATGGTGATGCTGAAGATTTATCCAGTAACTAACTGATTGCAGGCTGCGAGGGTCTCGATTTGGCCTCTGCATCCCTGCTGAGTTAGCTGACCTCAGCTCAGGAGCAGTCAGCAGGTAAGACCTGCTCCCGTCAGTTCTTGGCTGGGGGGGGGGGGGGGGGGGATGGGTGGTGGCACAAGTTCTTGGAAATGGGTGTGCGGTAAGTGAATGGGCTCAACCGTGAAGTCTCCCAAGGTCAAATAGCCCAACTGAGAATCATGATCTAAACTCACATGAGAATAAAGGCCAGATGAGAGAGGTGCCGGAAGGCAGATTTTCTGGAACTCTAGTCCTGGTCCAGGGTCCAGCAAGGCCTCAGCAGCTTCAAACAAAACTATGGATCTTTGGGAACAGCACATCCTCTTGGAGAGAGGAAGCCATCAGCCTATCAAAGGGCCTCAGAGGGAGCAATTCATCTGACAGCTGAGGGGTTTAGCTCCAACAAGCAGCTTGAAGTTAACACTGATTGGATTGACGTGACTGTGCTTTTCAGCAGGCAATGTGGACTCTGGTGGCCTGTTTAATAACACAAGGGCAGCACTGACAGACCCAGGAGGCCTGGGTAAATCATCGATCAGGTTCAAAGAAACCACGCAGTCGGGTGTCGGAACATGTTTGAAAGAACTGGTAAAGAGTCACAGGCTGTGGAAAGTCAGGTCTTATTGAAAACATTTGTGACAGGGCTGCCTGAGCTCGAGATGATTCACAGGCCTGTGCTTTTGAAGGTGTGACTTTAAAAAGGATGATGAAAATTATTGCCTATTGCTTCCAAAGTGATTAATGCAGGACAAAGTACAGCTTGGGTTCGATACAGATTAAAGCTCTCTAAATTGTCACATCAAACACTCCCAGGAGAGGTACAGCACACAGTGAAATACAGACTAAAGCTCCCTCTACACTATCCCCATCAAACATTCCCAGGACAGGATTAGATAGAGTGAAGGGACAGCACTGTGGCACAATAGTTAGCACTGCTGCCTCACAGCTTCAAGAACCCGGGTAGGTTCCAGCCTCGGGTGACTGTGTGGAGTTTGCACTTTCTCCCCGTGTCTGCGTGGGTTTCCTCCGGGTGCTCCGGTTTCCTCCCGCAGTCCAAAGATGTACAGGTTAGGTGGATTGGCCATGATAAATTGCTCCTTAGTATCCAAAAGGTTAGATGGTGCTACTGGGTTAAGGGGATAGGGTGGAGGCTTGGGCTTCAGTAGGGTGCTCTTTCCAAGGGCTGGTGCACACTCAATGGGCTGAATGGCCTCATTCTGCACTATAAATTCTATGAAATTCTAAGCTCCCTCTACATTGTCCCATCAAACACTCAGAAGGCAGGCATAGCACAGGGTTGATACAGAGTGAAGCTCCCTCTACACTGTCCCCATCAAACACTCACAAGGCAGGTACAACATGAGCTAAGTACAGAGTAAGATCCAAATGCACTGTCCTCATATGCCCACAGGTCTTTCAATGTTTCTGCTCTTCTGAAGTACCTGGAGTTGCCAACATTGGAAAAACTCCAGATGTGTAGCGTTTGGTCACCATCCACCCCAGGCAAACTGAAAATATAAATGTGGTGCAAACTGACTCACAGGTCACAGAGGACAGCCCTGCTCTGCACAGAGCAATTGACTTCCCACAGAGTAAAGCTCTATCAACCTCTACAATGATCACAGTCTTTTACACAAAATCCCACTGACAGGACTCCGAACACACCTGACCAATAACAAATTACCTGCCATATTCATTAATGTCCATTTACACTTTTCCCTAGAAAACAAGACAAAGCCCATGGCAATGGAGGCAGAACCATCCCAGGATTCAATGCAATAGTGGAAGCACTGTATTAAAACTGAAGGGATTATGGGTCTTCTCTGCGGGGTAGTGATGTGTGATAAGGCAGCTTACATACATTGGAGATAGTAAACAGGCCGGATATTGAATGTGGGAGAGATGGTTGGTTTAGATTCCAAGAGCTACATTGAGCAACTGCACTGCGCTATTCAGTAGAACATAGATCCACGCCTGTAGCTCCCCGCAGGCAGGTTCCTGGCCGTAAGTTGTGCCATTCAGAGATGATCCTTGCATGTAGCCTTGCCAACTGGATACCGCCTAATGGAATAACCATGGATTCGGTTTTCTTGGCATTATTGACTCAATACATTTTCCCACCTCAATTTTCCCACCTCTCCCCTGATGGGTGTCAAGGTTGGAGCTGAGTCTGACCTTTGGGGCACAGATGAGCTTCACCTCTGGAACCTAGGATGCCTCTAGGCTGCAAGCAATGGTTCTACTCCTTCTGTCAATTCTGCTAAGCTTGCCAGCTCTTCCCCAAAGCCTGTCCAAGGGGCTAGTTTAGCACAGGGCGAGCTGGGCTTTTAAAGCAGACCAAGGCAGGCCAGCAGCATGGTTCAATTCCCGTACCAGCCTCCCCGAACAGGAATGTGGCAACTAGGGGCTTTTCACAGTAACTTCATTTGAAGCCTACTTGTGACAATAAGTGATTTTCATTTCATTTTTCATTTTCTCATTTCATTTTCATTTCATTTCCAATAGTGTATATAAAAACCCAACTGATACACGTGAGGGTAATATGTGTTTTGTTTATAATTCAAGTTTGCCTGTGGGGGTATCGTTGGCCCTCAGAAAGGGAAGGAAAGTGGTCAGGTGGCGCAGGGGAATGGGGGCATTGAGATCAGTGGCAGGCTGCAATGATATGGGGAATTGGGCTTGTGTTTGTTACCCCCTGCGGAGATTGTGTTTGACGCACTGCAGAGTTTGTGTGTCCTGATCTTCATCACACCCCCATGACAATTTAGTCAAGGCAGATTTTTGATAGACAAGGGGGTCAAGGGTTATTTTGGGGGGGTGGGAGGTGGCGGATGCAGACTGGAAAGTGGAATTGAGACCACATCCAGCTCAGCCATGACCTTATTGAATATGAGAGCTGGCTTGAAGGGTCGAATGTTCCTAAACCCTATGTTCCTGCAACAGTGACAAATCTTCAACAAGCACCTCATTGGCCGTAAAATGCTTTGGGATGGCCTGAAGTTGTGAAAAGCGGTATATAAATGCAACCCCTTCTTTCATTTATTGGGCTGTGCTGAATTCAGGTAAGCAGTGAAAGGAAGCAACAGGGGATTCACTTGTGCCAACCGTTCGAAAGGCCACCCTACCTAGGCCCAGTATCCCCACCCACTTTGGGGCAATTCAACGTGGCCAATCCACCTAACCTGCACATCTCTGGAATGTGGGAGGAAACAGGGGCACCCGGAGGAAACCCACACAGACACGGGGAGAAAGTGCAAACTCCACACAGTCATCCAAGGTCAGAATCAAACCTGGATCCCTGGCACTGTGAGGCAGCAGTGCTAACCACTGGGCCACCGTGGGATGGAATAGCTGAGGAACAAGGGCCGGGATTCTCCCCTACCTGGCGGGGCGGGGGTCCAAGCGGGACGGAGTAGCATGAACCACTCTGGCGTTGGGCCTCTCCAAAGGTGCGGAATTCTCCGCACCTTTAGGGGCTAGGCCCACGGCGGAGTGGTTCCAACTCCGCCGGCCGCCTCAAACGGCCTTTGGCGCCCCGCCAGCTGGGGCCGAAAGGCCTTCGCCGGCCGGCGGAAGTCCGTGCATGCACCGGAGTGTCAGCGGACGCTGACATCATACTGGCGCATGCGCAGGGGAGGGGGTCTTTTCCGCCCCCGCCATGGTGAAGGCCATGGCAGGGGCGGAAGAAAAAGAGTGCCCCCACGGCACAGGCCCGCCTGCCAATTGATGGGCCACGATCGTGGGCCAGGCCACCGTGGGGGCACCTCCCGGAGTCAGATCGCACAGCGCCACCCCCCCCCCCCCCCCCGCCCCCAGCACCCCGGAGCCTGCCTGCGCCGCCAATCCCGCCAGTACCAGAGGTGGTTTAAACCACGCCGGCGGGAAAGGCCTGTCAGCGGCGAGATTTCGGCCTATCGCGGGCCGGAGAATCGCTGCGGGGGGGCCGTCGACCGGCGCGATTCCTGCTCCCGCCGAATCTCGGGGAGCGGAGAATTCGGGACACGGCGGGGGCGGGATTGGCGCTGGCCCAGGGCGATTCCCCGACCCCCTGGGGGGTCGGAGAATCCCGTCCAAGGTGTCCAGGAGGGGATGATGGTCTGGCCTCTGACTCGGAGAATAAGGAATAGCCATGTCACAAAGTGGGGTGCGGAGGAGCAGTAACTGCAGGGATTTAGATTTATTGTCACATCATGGACCGAGGTACAGTGAAAAATATTGTTCTGCGTACAGTCCAGACAGATCGTTCTATACATGAAAAACACACGATAAACACACAATGTAAATACATAGACATAGGTATCGGGTGAAGAAACATAGAAGAGAAAAGTTAGAGATAATGTTAGTGTTAGAATTAAGTTTTAAAAGGTTAGTACGGTTATAAGAGATGTAAGAAGAGGATCTGTGAGAGCTCGCTTGCAGAGAGTCGCCATGCTCTGGCGCCATCTTGACTTTGCTGTATGTAGGTGATGTTTACTGGGCTGCTGGCTGATATTGCTGACAGCTGCCTGGAAATAGAAAAGAAGCCTCAGCAAAAGTGGACAGAGCCTTACTAGTAGTGCGAGTCCTTTCCAGGGCCTTGATCCCGGCTCGTAATTCAGCCAGCGCTTCGCGCTGTCGCTGAATAACCTCCTCGTGTCGGTGGCCTTTGCACTGTGCTGCGAGCATCACAGCTTCCGAGTTGACCTTATCCTGCAATTATATAGTTGAACAAGAAACATCAACACGTCAGTTTGTGCGCTGAATTGCGAGAGTTACTGGTGTAGAAGTAGTGCTCTAAATGACAGAGAAGCCAAAGAATGAGACCTGAGAATGTGCCAGGTGGCAACAGGATTTTATTCTTCCCTCAGCCATCTGACTTCATCTGTTTTAACATGGAGGGTAATTATTCAAAAGGGTTGGGCGGGATAACCATGCGATCGCGGCGAAGATAATGGAAGCTCAAATTGCAGAAGATGAATTTCAGGGAGAGGATTTTCCAGTTGCCTTTGCAAACCAGCATAAAACTCATGTTTCCACTGGCACAACCTCTTCTGTTATTGGGACAGAGCTGCCAAAGGCGGGAGGTGGGTGGGGTCCGGGGTGGAATTTGACTGGGGTTACATCTCTTGATTGCAATCCCTTTTCTTTTTGTTTTTAAAAAAAATTTAGAGTAGCCAATTATTTTTCTTTTCCAATTAAGGGGCAATTTAGCCTGGCCAATCCACCTACCCTGCACATCGTTGGGTTGTGGGGATGAAACCCACGCAGATACGGGGAGAATGTGCAAACTCCACACAGACAGTGACCCAGGGCCGGGATTCGAACCAGGGTCTTCAGTGTTGCAGTCTCAGTGCTAACCACTGCGCCACATGCCGCCCCCTTGATTGCAAACCCAACGGGAATGGATCACGTGGAGAAGAAATACCAGCACAGACTAGACAGGCCGAATGGCCTGCTCCTGCCCTGGAGGACTCTACCAAATGTACACATGTGGACAAGAGGTGAAGATCAGGTGAGCCTTCCCCCCCTCCCCACCTGGTCGAATAGCTGGCGAACACTCACTCCACATGAGTTCACTAATGGAGTCACAAAGCATCTTACACCAGGGAGAATCAAAACCTTTTCAAAAAATGGAGAAAAGGCAGAAAGATACTTTTACAAAATAAATTTGGGAACGTTGTCCAGTCGAGAGAGAGAGAGATTTCCAACAGTGAAGCTGATGATTTTACGGCAGCATTGAGGATGAATGGGACTGCAAGTAAAAGCACACAACTGTGTTTTTACACAGTTTACACAATCCCCAGCTAGATAATAAAACACTCTCAGCACATTTCACCCGGGGGGGGGGGGGGGGGGGGGGGGGAATCTCTTCAAGCAGCGTCTCCCACAGATCTTTGTGAAGCTTAGTTCCCCAAATCCTTTACACATTTCATCACAAATTGAAAGGGGGAGAGAAAAAAGGCCGCTGCGATTAGTAGGATCGGAAAGCATTTCAAATAGATGAAGGCAGGGCTAACGCGAGGAGTGAGGCACGCCATTAATAATACTGTCAGAATAACAGATCCGACAGGGGCACTGCAGCATGAATCTCAAATCAAGCAGTCAGCCAGATTTACAAAGAGCTAAAAGGCTATAATCTAATACAGAGGGAATGCGCCCTTTTTCCTGTCTGATAATCTCTGTGTTTATACAGACGGGTTGCTTTTCAATACAATTAATGATTCCACACCCCTCGGCCAACCCGAACCAAACATATTAATCGTGCCCAACCAGAGACTCCTCACCATTTATCTGCAGAGGGTCTCTGACCCTCTCTGGGTGCGTGGGCTGCATTAATGCAGAACCACGCCACAGATCAGAAAGGTTGTTCCTTGGCTCTCTTTCACAACCTGACAGAACTCTTATATGAGCTGCACGTTTGCGCCTTGACACTGTTGAGCGGTTACTGGGCTACGCTTCCAGAAGGCGATTAATTCTCTTGGCACTGCAAGATTTTTTTTTTGTCTTCCGCCTTGTGCACTGTCACATATCATGAGGTTGGCACTTTAATTTCAGTGATGGAATACCTGCCAGCAGCATAGAAGGGAGAGTAAAGAATGAAATAAACTGTGGCAGTTCAGTGCATCAGACGAGTAACATTCCGTCTCTCCTTTCCCGATACAGTTCCACTGCTCTCCCCCCCCCCCCCCCCCCCCCCCCCCTCCCTCCTGGGTCATATTGTAGTGGTGTTAATGGAGGGAAATTGCCCCAAGGTTCACAGGACGTGATACCGAGTCACATAGGTCATATTAGGACAATCAGATCAGCCATGAAGGCGGTGCGGTGGCACAGTGGTTAGCGTTGCTGCCTCACAGCTCCAGGGACCTGGGTTCAGTTCTAGCCTCGGGTGACGTCTGCGTGGAGTTTGCACTTTCTCCCAGTGTATGCCTGGGTTTCCTTAGGGTGCTCCGGTTTCCTCCCTCAATCCAAAAATGAGCAGGTAAGGTGGATTGGCCATGCTGAATTGCCCCTCAGGGTTCAAATGATGTGCAGGTTAGGTGGGATTACAGAGGAGTGGGTCTGGGTAGAGTGCTCTTTCGGAGCGTAAGTGCAAACTCGATTGGCCGAATGGCCTCCTTCGGGGCTGTAGGAATACTTTGATTCTATGATCGGATTGAATGATGGGGCAAGAGGGGCTGAGTGGATCACCCCTCCTCCTAATTCATATATCAATGTGTTAAAGAAAACCTCGATCACAGTTTTGAAGAGTGCCTTAAAGGAAGCAGGTTTAGGGATATTCCAGATCTTAGGGCCTGGAAAGGAGAGGACACAGCCACCAATAATGAGGGGATGGAAATCAGCAGTAGGCAAAAGGGCAGAATTGGAGGAGCGCCAAGTTCTTAAAGGCTTGGAGGACTGGAGGAGATTACAGAGACGGGGATGCTGTGAAAGATGTGGCAATAAGGATGGTAATTTTAAAAATGTAAAACCAGGTAAATGTTATTGCCCAGTGAAAACAGTCAAAATGCTCAACTGCTGGTGTTGTACGTTAAATCTCCTATTTGCTCAGTTCTGATATCCGATCAAGAAGAACTAAAGAGGCAGGCCCTCGTTTGGATGTGTCAATCCTCACAACTTTATCACTCAACAGATACGATTACTAAGTAACATTAATCCACAATGACGGACGTCCGGTGACGGCGGGCGGGAGGCAGCCACGTGTTGGAGGGCTCCCGCTCGGGAACGGCATTGTCAGGGGGTAACGCCCAGTCCTAAGGGCAGCGGAGGCCGCAAAAGTCGGGAGACAGCACAGGGGGAGGAAATGTCAAAGACCAGTAAAAAAATGGCCATGAAAAAAGCGGCTGAAAGTCTGTCGGGGAGTGGAAAGGTCACCGCGGGGTCAGTAAAGAAAATGGAGGCTGGAGCAACAGGGGAGGCCGCATTGCTTATGGCTGAAGAAATAACTAAGGTGGTGGCCGTGGAATTCGAAAGGCAGTTTACAAAACACATGGAGGCAATGAGGAAGGAGATGAGGGAGGTTTTGAGTGTGCTGGTGGAGTAGGCGATTTCCCCGGTGACGACGGCGATGGCGAGCGCAGTGGCGGAGGTGTGGGAGCAAGGGAAGGTGCTGAAGGAAGTGGAAGAGACATTATTGCAGCACAGTGATCAACTTACCTCGATGGGGAAGGAGATACGGAAGGTGATAGAGATCAACAAGGATATGCGAGGCAAAATGGAAGACCTAAAAAACAGATCCAGGCGACAGAATTTGAGGATTGTGGGGCTGCCGGAAGGAGTGGAAGGTCTGAGGCCGACTGAGTATTTTGCCACGATGTTGGGGAAGGGGGAGGATCCCTCCCGATATGAGCTGAATTGGGCTCATCGGCCGTGAAGGCCTGTACCAAAGGCGAGTGAGCCGCCAAGAATAGTGACTCTGTGCTTCCGTAGGTACAGTGTGAAGGAGAAGGTCCTGTGCTGGGCTAAGCAGAAGCGGGTGGTGCAGTGGGCTGGAGCTGGTATGCGCGTATACCAGGACTTTACAGTGGAGCTGGCGAGGAGGCGGGCTGCCTTCAACCGGGTGAAGATGGCACTGTTCATTAGCAAGGTGCAGTGGGACATTGCATATCCAGCGAAGCTGAGGGTGACCTACAAGTTCAAGGACTTTTATTTTGGGACGGCGGAAGCAGCAAAAGAGTTTGCGAAGGCAGAAGGACTGTGGCAGAATTAAGAAATGGTCTTGTACCGATGTAGCCTCATGACTGTATTTGTTCTATTTTTTTTGTTTCACTGCGTGCTGGTGTATGGGCTACAGGAGCCAACGTTGTATATATTTGGACAAGAGAAGAAATGGTACTTTCAGTCGTAATGAGGGTTCTTTGGGGTGTGGGTGTGTAGGCGGGGTTTGTGTGCTAAAGGGGACTTCTGGGTTTTTCCTGGGGCTGGGCAAGGGGGAAAGAGACCCGGGCGGGGGCCTCCACGCTGGGCAATTTAAGCCGGCCAGTGAACAGGGTTGCGGTGGGGCGAGGGGCTGCGGCCATCAGAGCCTGGCAGAACAGGGTCCAGGGGTCTAGCCGAGGTGGAAAGTTGGGGGGAAGGAACCGAGGTTGGGGGGGAGGATTTTTACAAGAGGAAGTGGAAGGGAGGAGTTGGGGGGGGGGGGGTTACAACACTTGGGTGTCATTTACGGTACTCTTTCGGAGGTTGGATGGCATTGAGTGTCGTTGGGGGGGCGGGGGGAACTCTATAGTGAATGGTGACCATGGGCGATTCCGGACTTCTTTCTCTTTTTCACCTTTTTTTTCCACCGTGGGAGGGTTTGTTTTATTTGATGCATATATTGACAGGTGGGCTGTTGGTTGGGATGGTGGGAGGATGGGATCGTTGTTTATGTATCTGTTACCGTTTACTGCTTGTTGGTGGGGTATAAATTTTGAAGGAAAATGTGAAAATGGAGAATAAAAACATTTTTTTTTTATTCCCCAATGACAACCATGCAAGAGTGCTCCTGATTTGAAATATTGGGATTTGAGGTGTTCGGGGGGTGGGAGGTGTTAGGGCGGTGGGAGGTGTTAGGGGGGCTGGGAGGTGTTGGGCGCTGGGAGGTGTTGGGGGCTGGGAGGTGTTGGGGGCTGGGAGGTGTTAGGGGTTGGGAGGTGTTAGGGAGGCTGGGAGGTGTTAGGGGGCTGGGAGGTGTTAGGGAGGCTGGGAGGTGTTAGGGGGCTGGGAGGTGTTAGGGAGGCTGGGAGGTTTTAGGGGGGGTGGGAGGTGTTGGGGGCTGGGAGATGTTAGGGGGCTAGGAGGTGTTGGGGGGCTGGGAGGTGTTGGGGGTTGGGAGGTGTTGGGGGCTGGGAGGTGTTGGGGGGCTGGGAGGTGTTAGGGGGGCTGGGAGGTGTTAGGGGGCTCGGAGGTGTTATGGGGCTGGGAGGTGTTGGGGGTTGGGAGGTGTTGAGGGCTGGGAGGTGTTAGGGGGGCTGGGAGGTGTTAGGGGGGCTGGGAGGTGTTAGGGGGCTGGGAGGTGTTGGGGGGCTGGGAGGTGTTGGGGGCTGGGAGGTGTTAGGGGGTTGGGAGGTGTTAGGGGTTGGGAGGTGTTAGGGGGGCTGGGAGGTGTTAGGGTGGTGGGAGATGTTAGGGTGGTGGGAGGTGTTAGGGGGCTGGGAGGTGTTGGTGGGCTGGGAGGTGTTAGGGGGGTTGGGAGGTGTTAGGGGGGCTGGGAGGTATTAGGGGGTTGGGAGTTGTTGGGGGCTGGGAGGTGTTAGGGGGTGGGAGGTGTTAGGTGGATGGTCAGCTTTGGGGGAAGGGGTAGCGTTGGGGGAAGGGGAAGCGTTGGGGGAAGGGGCAGCGTTGGGGGAAGGGGCAGCGTTGGGGGAAGGGGCAGCGTTGGGCGAAGGGGCAGCGTTGGGGGAAGGGGCAGCGTTGGGGGAAGGGGCAGCGTTGGGGGAAGGGGCAGCGTTGGGGGAAGGGGCAGCGTTGGGGGAAGGGGCAGCGTTGGGGGACGGGGCAAGTTCGGGGAAGGGGCAGCGTCGGGGGAAGGGGCAGCGTCGGGGGAAGGGGCAGCGTCGGGGGAAGGGGCAGCGTTGGGGGAAGGGGCAGCGTTGGGGAAAGGGGCACGTTCGGGGAAGGGGCACGTTCGGGGAAGGGGCACATTGGGGGAAGGTGCACGTTGTGGAAAGGGGCAGCATTGGAGGAAGGGGCAGCGTTGGGGGAAGAGGTACGTTCGGGAAAGGGGCAGCGTTGGGGGAAGGGGCAGCGTTCAGGGAAGGGGCAACGTTGGGGGAAGTGGCAGCATTGGGGAAGGGGCAGCATTGGGGGAAGGGGCAGCGTTGGGGGAAGTGGCAGCGTTGTGGGAAGGAGCAGTGTTGGGGGAAGGGGCACGTTCGGGGAAGGGGCACATTGGGGGAAGGGGCGCGTTGGAGGAAGGGGCAGTGTTGGGGGAAGGGGCAGTTTTGGGGGTTGGGCAGTGTTGGGGTGAGAGTTATTGGGACATGGGTTGTGTCGAGGTTGTGTCAGGGGGTGAAGGGTATTGGGGGGAGGTGGGGTGAGGGGTGTTGGGGGGTGGCTGGTGTTGTGGTGAGACATGTCGGGGATAGGCGGTGTTGGGGAGGGTGAGGGGTGTTAGGGGAGGTGAGGGGCATTGGACGGTGGGAAGTGATGGGACTGGGCAGTGTTGGGGTGGGCACTGTTGGGGGGTGGGCAGTGTTTGAGGCGAGAGGTGTTGGGGGGTGTTGCTGGGGGTGAACTGTGTTGTGGGGGACTGTTAGTGTTGGGGGATTGGATGGTATTGTGTAGGATGGGGGGTGTTGGGGGATGGGTGGTGTTGGGGGATGGGTGGTGTTGGGGGTTGGGTGGTGTTGGGAGATGGGTGGTGTTGGGGGATGGATGGTGTTGGGGGATGGATGGTGTTGAGGGGATGGATGGTGTTGGGTGATGGATGGTGTTGGGGGATGGATGGTGTTGGGGGATGGGGGGTGTTGGGGGATGGGGGGTGTTGGGGGATGGGGGGTGTTGGGGGTTGGGTGGTGTTGGGAGATGGGTGGTGTTGGGGGATGGGGGGTGTTGGGAGATGGGTGGTGTTGGGGGATGGATGGTGTTGGGGGATGGATGGTGTTGGGGGATGTGGGGTGTTGGGGGATGGGGGGTGTTGGGGATGGGGGGGTGTTGGGGATGGGGGTGTTGGGGGATGGGGGGTGTTGGGGGATGGGGGGTGTTGGGGGATGGATGGTGTTGGGGGATGGATGGTGTTGGGGGATGGGGATGTTGGGGGATGGGGGGTGTTGGGGGATGGGGGGTGTTGGGGGATGGATGGTGTTGGGGGATGGATGGTGTTGGGGGATGGGGATGTTGGGGGATGGGGGGTGTTGGGGGATGGGGGGGTGTTGAGGATGGGGGTATTGGGGGATGGGGGTGTTGGGGGATGGGGGGGTGTTGGGGGATGGATGGTGTTGGGGGATGGGTGGTGTTGGTGGATGGGTGGTGTTGGGGGATGGGGGTGTTGGGGGATGGGGGTGTTGGGGATGGGGGTGTTGGGGGATGGGGGGGTTGGGGGTGTTGGGGGATGGGTGGTGTTGGGAGATGGGTGGTGTTGGGGGATGGGGTTGTTGGGGGATGGGGGTGTTGGGGGTTGGGCAGTGTTGGGGGTGAGAGTTATTGGGACATGGGTTGTGTCGAGGTTGTGTCAGGGGGTGAAGGGTATTGGGGGGAGGTGGGGTGAGGGGTGTTGGGGGGTGGCTGGTGTTGTGGTGAGACATGTCGGGGATAGGCGGTGTTGGGGAGGGTGAGGGGTGTTAGGGGAGGTGAAGGGCATTGGACGGTGGGAAGTGATGGGACTGGGCAGTGTTGGGGTGGGCACTGTTGGGGTGGGCACTGTTGGGGGGTGGGCAGTGTTTGAGGCGAGAGGTGTTGGGGGGTGTTGCTGGGGGTGAACTGTGTTGTGGGGGACTGTTAGTGTTGGGGGATTGGATGGTATTGTGTAGGATGGGGGGTGTTGGGGGATGGGTGGTGTTGGGGGATGGGTGGTGTTGGGGGATGGGTGGTGTTGGGAGATGGATGGTGTTGGGGGATGGATGGTATTGGGTGATGGATGGTTTTGGGGGATGGATGGTGTTGGGGGATGGGGGGTGTTGGGGGGTGTTGGGGGATGGGGGGTGTTGGGGGTTGGGTGGTGTTGGGAGATGGATGGTGTTGGGGGATGGGGGGTGTTGGGGGATGGGGGGTGTTGGGGGTTGGGTGGTGTTGGGAGATGGGTGGTGTTGGGGGATGGGGTGTGTTGGGAGATGGGTGGTGTTGGGGGATGGATGGTGTTGGGGGTTGGGTGGTGTTGGGGGATGGGGGATGTTGGGGGGGTGGATGGTGTTGGGGGTTGGGTGGTGTTGGGGGATGGGTGGTGTTGGGGGATGGGGTGTGTTGGGAGATGGGTGGTGTTGGGGGATGGATGGTGTTGGGGGATGGATGGTGTTGGGGGATGTGGGGTGTTGGGGGATGGGGGGTGTTGGAGGATGGGGGGGGTGTTGGGGATGGGGGTGTTGGGGGATGGGGGGTGTTGGGGATGGGGGGTGTTGGGAGATGGGGGGTGTTGGGGGATGGATGGTGTTGGGGGATGGATGGTGTTGGGGGATGGGTTGTGTTGGTGGATGGGTGGTGTTGGGGGATGGGGGTGTTGGGGGATGGGGGTGTTGGGGGATGGGGGGGTTGGGAGTGTGTGATGTTGGGAGGTGGGCGGTGTTGTGGGGGATGGGGTGTGCTATGGGGGATAGATGGTGTTGTGGGGGATGGGGTGTGCTATGGGGGATGGATGGTGTTGTGGGGATGTGGGCGGTGTTGTGGGGGATGGGCGGTGTTGTGGGGGATGGGCAGTGTTGTGGGGGATGGGTCGTATTGTGGGGATGTGGACGGTGTTGTGGGGGATGGACGGTGTTGTGGGGGATGGGCGGTGTTGTGGGGGGTGGGCAGTGTTGTGGTGGATGGACGGTGTTGTGGGGGTTGGTTTGTCTTGTGGGGGATGGGGCGTGTTGGAGGGGTGGATTTTGTTGTGGGGGATGGGGTGTGTTGTGGGGGATGGGGCGTGTTGTGGGGGGATGGGGTGTGTTGTGGGGGTGGATTTTGTTGTGGTGGGTGGGCAGTGTTGTGGGGGATGGGCGGTGTTGTGGGGATGGGCAGTGTTGTGGGGGATGGACGGTGTTGTGGGGGATGGGCGGTGTTGTGGGTGATGGGCGGTGTTGTGGGGGATGGACGGTGTTGTGGGGGATGGACGGTGTTGTGGGGGATGGACGGTGTTGTGGGGGATGGGCGGTGTTGTGGGGGATGGGCGGTGTTGTGGGGGATGGGCGGTGTTGTGGGGGATGGGCGGTGTTGTGGGGGATGGGCGGTGTTGTGGGGGATGGGCGGTGTTGTGGGGGATGGGCAGTGTTGTGGGGGATGGGCAGTGTTGTGGGGGATGGGCGGTGTTGTGGGGGGTGGGCAGTGTTGTGGGGGATGGGCAGTGTTGTGGGGGATGGGCGGTGTTGTGGGGGGTGGGCAGTGTTGTGGGGATGGGCGGTGTTGTGGGGGATGGGCAGTGTTGTGGGGGATGGGCGGTGTTGTGGGGATGGGCAGTGTTGTGGGGGATGGGCAGTGTTGTGGGGGATGGGCAGTGTTGTGGGGGATGGGCAGTGTTGTGGGGGATGGGCGGTGTTGTGGGGGATGGGCGGTGTTGTGGGGGATGGGCAGTGTTGTGGGGGATGGGCGGTGTTGTGGGGGATGGGCAGTGTTGTGGGGGATGGGCGGTGTTGTGGGGATGGGCGGTGTTGTGGTGGATGGGGTGTGTTGTGGGGATGTGGACAGTGTTGTGGGGGTTGGTTTGTCTTGTGGGGGATGGGGCGTGTTGTGGGGTGGATTTTGTTGTGGGGGGTGGGCAGTGTTGTGGGGCGGTGGGCGGTCTTGAGGGGCTGGCCGGTGTTGGGGGGGTGGCTTGGATGGGGGTGGGCCTTTTGGAGGGATGGGCTCGATCTAGCAGCAACGACAGCAATTGGGAGGGGTGAAGCTTCATTCAAATTTCTGCAGTTTCCACCGGCCATGGCAATGATTAACCTCATCCTCCTCAGGCTTTTGGTAATTGGGATTGACTCGTCCACCAATAATAAAGAACACAACCCTGTCATAGAGAAAGGAAATCTTGCCTTCCCCACCCCACCCTGCCCTCCATTTCTGCAGGTGCCCCTCCCCCGGCTTCATCCTTTGAACCCAAATGCTATCCACCCCTCACTCTCCATAAAGCCCAAATGTGTCCACTGTGATGAGGGAGACAGAAGTAGGAGCCAGCACTACACATCAGGCCGAATGAAGCCTGACCTTAGAGAGGCAGATTGGGAGAGGCTGGACGAAAGAGGCAGGAAGAGGTTGGACATTTTTGTGGCTGCGGGCATGTCAAGATGCTTCACACATGAGGACCTGTTTCATCGCAAACAGCTGATTATTGTTTGGCTAAATATAGCAGGATTTTTTGAGTAGGAAGATCTCACAGACAGCAATGAGATGGTGAGTGCCCAGTTAAATTAAATTGTCTGTGAAACGCCGTGGGATACAATAGATAAATGCAACCTCTGTTTTGGTCATGGTGTCGATGGGCCTTTCAGAGGATCTGAGGGGAGTTCCTTGTGTCTCAATGGGTAGTACCACTGCCTCGGATTAGAAGCTCTGGATTCAAGTCTCATTCTTGTTGGTGGTGGAAGGAATGCTCGTGCTGCAGTTCGCACGGGTTGAGAATTAGCCAGCTAATCCTTCTCACTATTCCTCATTGGGAAAAGGTGAGCGCAGATCGACAGCCAAACAATGATCCAAGCAAGATTTTTCTGGTGCGAGTTAAGTGATGCCTTCAAAGGTTATTACGGGTATTTGTTACACTCATATGAACTGGGTGCTATGGTGATAAGAACAGATGTTACTTTGTGGTGAAACGGCATCGATAGAGTCGGGATATTTTCAGGAAATAGAATGAAGATTCTAGGAGTTAAGTGTGGTTGCTGGGATGACTGGCAGTGGGGCGGCATGTAACGGCCAGTCGCACTTTAGGTGGCTCCCGGCCCTTCGGGTTTTTCTGCCTGTTTTTCGAGGAATTTTCAGGATCTATCCTGACGGCCCGGTGGAGCGAACAAAAATGAATTGGGGGTGTCGAGGTCGACAGCAAAGAGAGGCAGAGGGGGGAAATTACAAGTGCTGAGCCCAAACGAGGATTCATCAAAGATGCCGGGGGGAGGGGGTTACGCCCATCACCCTTGAAGTGATGATGGGGTTGAAGGCAAAAGAACTGGAGAAGTTTGGTGGGGAGATGGATGAGCATTTACAGAAAATGCCAGGAAATGAGGGTATCATTTAAAGCAATGTTGGAGGAGGCTTTGGGCCCAGTCCAAGAAGCAGCTGGGCAAGACAGCTAAGGTGGTAGACGACCAGGCTGAGAAGTTGAAGGGCGTGGAGGAGGCCTTGTCTCAGTAAGAGAACCGACTTGCGCCATTGGAAGCTGAAATGGCGATTTGTCAGCAACAGAGATAAGGGCCTCAAGGCAAATCATGATGCTGTGGAGAACAGGTCCAGGCGCATGAACCTGAGGCCGGTGAGTCTCCCGTACGGAGTCGAGGGCTCAAGGCCAACCGAATACTTCTCTGCAAAGTTCTCTCAGCTGATATTAGGCGGGAACTGAAGAACATAGATTGGGGGCGGATGTTTGAGGGTAAATCATCATCTGATATATGGGAGGCTTTCAACTGTCAGTTGAAAGGAATTCAGGACCGGCATGTTCCTGTGAGGAAGAAGGATAAATATGGCAAATATCGCGATCCTTGGATGACGAGGGATATTGTAGGCCTCGTCAAAAAGAAAAAGGAGGCATTTGTCAGGGCTCGAAGGCTGGGAACAGACAAAGCCTATGTGGAATATAAGGAAAGTAGCAAGGAACATAAGCAAGGAATCAGGAGAGCTAAATGGGGGTCACAAAAAGTCATTGGCAAATAGGGTTAAGGAAAATCCCAAGGATTTTTACATGTACATAAAAAGCAAGAGGGTAGTCAGGGAAAGGGTTGGCCCACTGAAGGACAGGGGAGGGAATCTATTTGTGGAGCCAAAGGAAATGTGCGAGTTACTAAATGAATACTCAGCATCAGTATTCACCAAAGAGATGGAATTGGTGGATGTTGAGTCTGGCGAAGGGTGTGTAGATAGCTTGGGTCACATCGAGATCCAAACAGATGAGGTCTTGGGCGTCTTGAAAAATATTAAGGTGGATAAGTCTCCAGGGCCTGATGGGATCTACCCCAGAATACTGAAGGAGGCTAGAGAGGAAATTGCTGAGGCCTTGACAGAAATCTTTGGATCCTCACTGTTTTCAGGTGTTGTCCCGGAGGACTGGAGAATAGCCAATGTTGTTCCTTTGTTTAAGAAGGGTGGCAAGGATAATCCAGGGAACTACAGGCCTTACGTCAGTGGTAGGGAAATTACTGGAGAGAATTCTTCAACACACGATCTACTCCCATTTGAAAGCAATTAAGGGGCAATTTAGTGTGGCCAATCCACCTACCCTGGACATCTTTGGGTTGTGGGGGTGAGACCCACGCAGACACAGGGAGAATGTGCAAAGTCACACAGACAGTGACCCGGGGCCAGGATTGAATCCAGGCCCTCGGCTCCATGAGGCAGCAGTGCTAACCACTGCACCACCGTGCTGCCCTGTTATTCTGTGTTATCGTATGTTTTGGATAAAAATTGCTACAAATTACAATAAAAATATTTCCAAAAATTAAAGTGTGGTTGTTGGGAGCTAAGTCATTCCTGAAACTAGGTGTAGCTTCCAGGAGTTAAGTGCTTTTACCAATCGTGGAGGTTTTTGGGGAAAAAGGTGCTGAACCATAGCAGTAGGGAAAGGAAGAACTACCAGTCATATTGAAGACTGATGCCAGCCAGTCTCACCAATTAGATTTAGGGGCTGATTAAGAATCGATGTGAAGATGATCTTCTGCACACTGAGTTAGCGACGTGTGGCATGGACCAACGAGTGATGCCGCAGAAGCAAAAGGACTTTGGGGGTGAATTTGTGCCCAAGTTGGCTGTGAGTGTAAATGGCGACAGGTCGCAAAGTCTCCCGAAAGTGGGGAAACGATATTCTCGCTGGCAAGATCCTGTTGCCCAATTTTCCCCACCCCTCACTGGTGACATAATGAGGTTCCCGATGGAATGTCCTTTCAATACATTTTAATGAATTTGCATATTATTAAAGGGCCTCCCCGCCACATGATTTCCCAACCCCCCCCCCCCCCCCCCCCCCCCCCCCCTCACTGAATACATTCACAACAGTTTTATGAAGGTGGGAAACAATCAAGAGGATCCCGCCGGTGGTGCCAAGGTAAGTATAGTCCCCGGAGTGGTGGAACACATACCTGGCACAGGTTAGCACTGCCATGTTACACTGCTAGGTTGGCTGTGCCAACCTGATACTACAAGCCTGTGTTAACCTGACTGTGGCAACGTGTGCCATCAGGTAATGCCAGGGGTGTGCCTTCTGGGGAGCCCAATTAAAAGTGGGGGGTTCCTATTATGTATGATGGGGGGGGGGGGAGAGGGCCGAGGCATTTGAAGGAGGGGCCTTGGCAGTGACAGGGGGAGACCTGGCAGTGGGGGAGGGGGGGAGCTTCTCGTGAGTGGGGGTGCGCCTGCAATACTGCCACAGTGGTTGGGGGGGTTTGGAGGAGGGAGAGCCCCCAATAATTGTGCGGTGGGGGGCAGTGGGGAAGGTCCCTGATATCTTTGTGATGGGGTGAGGTGGAGGATGTTTAATCTCAGTATTGATTGGGACGGCGCTTAAAGAAGGCACCCCGGTCTCTGTGGAGACGGCCTTGCCGGTTCTATCGGACCCCGCCCCGCCAAACCAACGGTGTAAACCATGCCCCCCCCCCTTTTTATCTGACATGGTGACTGTCTGAAAACTCTTCAGTGCATCTAGAGGGATACGCGCCAGTGTTCAGTCTGAGCCAGACACTGACAAATTACGGAAAGATCCCACCCTTTGATTCCTAGGGAGAGTTTGCAGTTCACAACTTCAGGATTTCCCAAATCACTACACAGCCAAACAAAATGTCTGAAATGTGTCACTATTGTAATCGTGGCGATGTTAAACAGGTCCCTTATTTTAAGGGTCTGATGGCCATTTCAGGCATCAACACTGCATGAGAACGTGTTGGCCTTTACCAATATGGCAGGTGCCGTGCTTTGGGCAGAAACTACGCTCTCCCAGTTGGGGGCCCAGGAGAAAGATTACCACATAAACAACAGACTCTATTTATTTAGCACCGATAACATAATGAAAAGGCTCAAGGCACTTCACAGGAACATTATAAAACAAAATATAAGGCCGAGCCACAGATGGTTGAAAGCTTGTTATTTAATGAGCAGTATCTTAAAGAAGGAAAGTGAATGATATAGAGAGATGAATGGAAGATATTCCAGGGTTTAGGGCCCAGAAAACTGAAGGCGTGACCACTAATGGACGAGTGATTAAATTGGGAACGCTCAAGAGTTAGGAGGAGGATAGATATTTCAGAGGGTTTATGGGGCGTGAGGAGGTCACAGAGATCGGGGGAGGCCAAGGAGGGATTTGAAATCAGGGATGAGAATTTTAAAATCAGGACACTGTCTAAATGGGCGCCAATGTAGGTCAGCAAGTGGGTTGAAAGGGGAACGTGATTTGGTGTGAGTGGATACAGACTGTTTCCTCCTGTGGGGAAGTGCATGACTAGAGGACATCAATATAAGATGGTCACCGGGAATTCCAACAGGGAATTCAAAAGAAACTTCCTCAGCCAATGGGGTGGAAGGATGTGGAGCTTGTTACCACAGCCAGCGGTTGAAGCAAATTGTACAGATATACTAAAGGGAAACTAGACAAGCATGAGGGAGATTACAATGGTAGATTCAGATGAGAAAATATGGGAGGTTCGAGTGGAGCATAAACACTGATATGGACTGATTGGCTTGCTTGCCCTGTGATTGTGTTGGATGTCCTATGTAATGTAATCCTTGGTTGGCGTTGTGCTAGCTTATTTCAGCCACTTCACTGCTCCTAGATAATGGATGGCAAACCAGCCAGAGTTCCTGTTTGTGATCATTATCCCATAACCCCCACTAGAAAGCCCGCATGTGCAGATGACAAGTGGGGACAGGATCATGATGAGCTGTAATGCCTGTTGCTGCTGAATAGCCCAGGCCCCCCAGCCGCGTGTTTCTCGGTGGCACGCCGTTAACTGGCAGTGGTTTTCTCTACTGCCACCGCTTGTCAGTGGGATTTCCCATTGAAGCCATCCCATGCTGCCGGGAAACCCATAGCGGGGATGCGCTGCTGGCAGGAATAGGGAATTCCAATGGCCGGAGAATCCTGGCCCATGAAACCGAACTACCAAGGCTCTCACGCAAAAAGTGAATACTTGGATGCGTTAGTATTAGGATAGTTGATGTTGAACCTCTGGGCTGTGGCAGGGCTTCAGCAAGCGAGGGGATTAAACTAGGGCTGGGGTTGCGATGCTGGGGGGGGGGGGGGGGGGGGGGGGGGGGATGTGTTTTTAAAAATCTCTTTTGGTTAGTTCCAAATTCTCCTCGGTCTGCCACAGTGCAGGTTCAGTATCCTCCCTCTATTGTGGGCTGATTCCTGTGCTGGCAGGATTGTCGTATGAGGAGAGAATGGGTTGACTGGGCCTATATTTACTGGGGTTTAGAAGAATGAGAGGGGATCTCATTGAAACGTATAGAAATCTGGCAGATTGGATGCAGGGGTGATGCATTCCCCGGCTGGGGGGTCTACAACAAGGTGGTTCAATCTCAGGCCATGGGCTAGGCCATTTAGGACAGAGATGAAGATAAATTCATTCACTCAGAGGGTGACGAACCTGTGGAATTCTCTACCATATAATGCCGTCGATGCCAAATCGCTGAATGTATTCAAGAAAGAAAAAGATAGAGTTCTATTATTAGATATCAAAGTGTCAAGGTGTATGGGGAGAGAGCGGGAGGATGGTGTTGAGATAGAGGATCAGTCATAAGCACTCCTTTGTCTGGTGCAGCACACGTTTGATACAAAGGTATGTACTTTTACACTGCCCATCAAGCATTCCATGGTCAGATTCAGCATGGGTTAGATACAACGCAATGCTCCTTCTACTCTGTCCATCAAGGTGTCCAAGGTCTGATACAGCACAAGTTTTTAAAAAAAAATGTAGATTACCCAATTCATTTTTTCCAATTAAGGGGCAATTTAGCGTGGCCAATCCACCTACCCTGCACATCTTTGTGTTGTGGGGGTGAAACCCACGCAAACTCAGGGAGAATGTGCAAACTCCACGTGGACAGTGACCCAGAGCCGGGATCAAACCCTGCTGCCCAAGATACAGCACAAGTTTGATGTAAAGGTATGCTCCCTTTATATTGCCCATAAAGTGCTCTTGGGTCAGATACAGGACAGCTTAGATAGGTCTGTTACTCTGACCCAAATAAACATCTCTGCTCAATACTGCATCAGTGTGGCATTTTCCCTTTTCCATTCCTGTTGTGATCCTGTGACTGAAGTGAGAATGCCAGTTGGAGCAAGAAAGCCCACGGCGGCATGTCGGCATAGTGGTTAGCACTACTGCCTCACACTGCCAGGGACCCGAGCTTGATTCCGGCCTTGGGTGATCCCCATATCTGTGTGGGCTTTCTCCCACAGTCCAAAGGTGTACAAAAAGATGTTCGGTGGATTGGCCACGGTCAATGCGCAGGGTTACGTGGATGGGGCTGGGAATGGGCCTAGGTAGAGCAGTGTTCTTCAAAGTCGGGGGCGCGACCCGTGGGTGGGTGTCGGGAGGGTCGCGGAGCCGTTGTCCGCAGCGCTCCCGAACGCACAAATCCCCGCGCAGCAGCCGGCTTTTCATAACGCCAGCTGCAAGCGTCCGCGAACGTGTTTAAAAACAAATTTGGCCGCACTGCGCATGTGCGCACAAAACAGGCACGCATGAGCAGTGCGGCCGCTATTTTTTAAAACGCTTGCAGCTTTTTGTTTTACAAGTTCTGCAGTGGTTCTTATTCATTTATTTTATTCATTTAATTTTTATTTTTTTCATTTATTTTATTCATTTTTTTTACAAGTTCGGGGGGGGCGTTATTCATTGTTTTCATTCATTTTATTCATTTTGGGGTTTTTTTACAAGTTCAGGGGGGTTTTATTCATTTTTTTCATTTATTTTACTCATTTTATTTATTTATTTTTTCACAAGTTCGGAGGGAGGGTTATTTGATAAAATTTTACCGGAAATAATTCAGAACTTTGGACAGATGGAGACTCCATACTTTCCGACACCGGAAGGCTTCACCTTTATCCAACAGGTTCCATTGGAGGAGCGTGTACGAGGGCCAAAGGGACCCAAAACCATTTCCTCTATTTTTGTCAGCAGCAAACAAGGTCAGAGAAAATGGTGGGTCGCGCAGGTCGGCTCGCGTGGGTCGCGAAGGTCGGCCGGCGTGGGTCACGAAGGTCGGCAGGTGTGGGTCGCGAAGGTCGGCCGGCGTGGGTTGCGAAGGTCAGCCGGCGTGGGTCGCAAAGGTCGGCCGGGTTGGGTCCCGAAGGTTGGCCGGGTTGGGTCCCAAAGGTTGGCCGGTTGGTAAAAATGAGTCCCCGGAAAAAAAGCTTGAAGAACACTGAGGTAGAGTACTCTTTTGGAGGGTCAGTGCAGACTCGATGGGCCGAACTGCCTCCTTCTGCACTGTAGGGATTCTCTGGGTAAACCATATTGCGCCGACCCAAACTTGGTTTCTGTTAGACATGTAAAAGTAGTAGAAAAGTGTGTAAGACATTTTAATTCAGATCCAGCAATAAAAACCGAGCAACTGAAGGCTGCAGAGGCTAATCTCAGCATATTTCTCCCCTCAGGCAGATCATGATGGGCGAGTCAATTTCAAAAAGATATAATAAAGACTTCAGCAAGAGCAAGTGTGCCTTGCTTGGATGATTTCCTGCTGTTGCATTAATGATAGTGTCTAGACTGATACATCGGAAAAAGCAGGCCTGAATACAAAAGCGTGAAATACACACTGGAAGGCAGTGTGTATGCTTGCATTAATAGCGAAATGCTGCCCCTTGGGCAAATAGTAGCACAATAGCAGAGGGTTGAACAGATTGTAAAACCCAAGCAAGATATTGCAGATGAAATCTGAAATTGAAACACTGGAAAACTTCAGGAGGTTCAGTAGTATCTGTGGAGAGGTTCACATATGAGATTTTGCGGCTCCGTCACTGGCAGGCATTGGCCTGTGGCGATGACTAGCAGTGTCGGGGCTGGGAAACCTTGCCCAATGTGTCACGCCAATCTGAACTGTCAACTCTTTCCCTCTCCACAGATGCTGCCTGACCTGCCTGCTTTATCCAGAATTTTCCATTTTCATTTCTTCCAAGATTTGCTCGCTGCCAGCCAGCCAGCCTCTAATTGAAATACGACCACAAGGGGCTGAATCTCCAGACCTGCTGTGCTCGGGAACGGAGGCGGACGGGACCTGAAAAAACCCAACGCTGGCCAGCGTGCCAGTTTCCTGACCTTATTCCTGGCAATGGACATTTTTACTGAGGTGGAGTACAGGTTGTCAGGCCCTTTCTGCCTGCCCAATTGTTGGGGTGCAATCAATGGCCTGGCTGCTGAATCTGCTTTTTCATTTCAAGTCTTCAAACGATTGGTGAGTGGACACCTCCACATTGAAGCAGCAGCTACTTGGCATTTACTGCAGCCTGCTATTCCTCTCAAGCAAGAAGGTCTCTGCTGGACCACACCCTGCTTCACGAGCTCGCCTGCCACAGGAAACCCATTTCCATGTCAATTTGTGCCTCTGTGAAAAGTCTAAAGATTACTCGTGGGTTCAGGAGCCAGAAACAGCCCTGACTCCTGTTCCCCAGCCCGAGAGGGAAAATTCAGCTCAAGTGGTTAAAGTTCCCCCCCTAAATCTCTCCGACTCACTCTTTCTTCCTTTAAGATGTTTCTTAAAACCCACTTTTACGACCAAGTTATTGATTATCTGCCCTAATCTCACTTTATGTGGATTGGGGTCTAATTATGCTTCATAATACTCCTATGGAGCATCTTGGGATGTTTCATTACATTAAAGGGGCTGTATCTGTCCGTGTGAAGTTTGCACGTTCTCCCCATGTCTGCGTGGGTCTCACCCCCACAACCCAAAAAGATGTGCAGGGTAGGTGGATTGGCCACGCTAAATTGCCCCTTAATTGGGAAAAAATAATTGGGTACTCTAAATTTATTGAGAGAAAGGTTCTGTATAATGAACTGTTATTGAGCGAGTGCGGTATTCTGGGCTCCAGCATTCTCGGTAGGCACTTTCAATGGACCTTGGAAGATGTGCTTTTGTGGTTTTAAAAAAAACAAACTGGTTTTATTATTCCAACACCCGCACCCTGACCCACAAAGTTCCTCGACAATATGATCGTCCTTTCTGCCCATCGCTGAGCTGGCAAAAGCCGACTGCTTTTACCTGACAGAATTTATATTAGGGCCCTGTGTACAATTAATATTAATACAGAGATTAGGGAGAGAAGTCTGGAATCCCAAACCAGATTCAGCTCAGCTCTACACCCCAGCCTGTCCAGGTGTCACACAACTGGCCATTCAACAGCACAGTGTAAGGGACTTTCCTTTTGATTCCCTTATTTCCCCTTTCTTTATTTTTGCTGTTAACATTTTTGATCTATGGATGCTTAATATACATGTGTCTTTAAGTCAAGCAACCGAGAGAAGGAGGAATTTAAGAAGTTGCAACACAGGATATGCTGCTGCTCGCTTTGGACAGCAAGACCCAGACTTCTCGACATCCGAGATATGGGATGGGGCGCGGTTCGAGTGATTGGCTGGTGGCCAATGAATTGGCCAAAAGGCGATATTCTGCCTAGTAACATGTGGTGATTGGGTCCTTCTCGAGTAGAATGATCTTCAGAGACCAAAGAAGCAAAGTTTTGACCTAGTCACGCTAGGACAAGGACCCGCTCCCCCTCTTTTTTCTCTCTCTCTCTCCAGAAAGGCTGTGAGTTATTGTTTCTCTGAAACTGCAGAGACCTGAATGAATCTACAGTGAAACCATTACACGCTGCAAACAGATGCCTGGATCAGAAAGCTTACTTTGAAGGAAGTACTCCTTAAAGACAACCATCTGAAACAAAGACTTTGTCCTTTTGCTTATTATTTCCACCCCTTTGCTTCCCACTGTGTTTGTCTGTCTGATGTGTTATGTGTAGAGGACGGGAGCAAGTTAAAGTGGGGAAATTAGGACTTAGATAATAGTTAATCATTTATATTTGCTGAATATTTCATTATAGTTCTTGTTTAAATAAAAATTTAATTGCATTTCAATTTACAAACCTGATGACTGTAATTATTGAGCAGTTAAGGGCCAAAGACGTTGAGTATTTTTCTAAGAATTATTGGTTGATTCAATTGTGTTGCGAACTCCAGGTCAAGTGGGGCTAGAATTGATCACGCACTAGCCCAGGTTGTCGCAACAACAGCTACAATGTACTCAGAGCTCCCAGAAAATCATAGAATCCCTTCAGTGCAGAAGGAGGCCATTCAGCCCTATCCCCGTAACACCACCTAACCTTTGGAAACTAAAGGGCAATTAATTTAGCATGGCCAGTCCACCCAACCTGCACATCTTTGGACTGTGGGAGGAAACCGGAGCACCCGGAAGAAACCCACGTGGACACGGGGAGAAAATGCAAACTCCACACAGTCACCCGAGGTCGGAATCGAACTCGGGTCCCCGGTGCTGTGAGGCACCAGTGCTAACCACTCTGCCACCGTGATGCCTCATGGACAACATTAACGTTGCAATATTTGGAAAATACATTTAATAACTTTGGATTTAGGTGTTATAACAGGGGAAGTTAAGATTGTAACTGTCAGAAATTCTGATTTAGCTAGATTATGATTGGACAGAATGTTCTCAGGGAAAATACTGAAGTGAGGGAGGAAAATACTAAGATAAGATGAATGGTGAGTTACAGAAGTAGGAAATAGCTGATTACAAAAAGGAGGAATTTCAGCCAATTTTCCTGATCATTTCCCCTCCAAACAGAAAGGTCAGTTAAAAGGCTCAAAAGCAGAAATGTAAGTCAGATGTTCTTACAATTTCCCACCTTCTTTTCCAAATCATTCACTGGTGAGCGCCTGAGTGCAGAGGTGCCCGGAGAACGTGACGCTGTAGTTAGCCTTGTGCTACTGCAGTAGAGAGGGCCCTTGAGAGTCCCAGGGTCAGGCCACAAAGTGAAATAAAGCTATTTAATTAAATTACAGTGCTGCCTACCACCCCCACCTCATCCACCCCCACAAGAACTTCAGATGGAAATGAAACTTTCCGATCATCCATTTCTATCAGTAGCGAGACATTTCTGACATCTGGGGCCGAATATGCATCTGCAGGTTCAGCTTCGGACAGCAGCGTCCGGTGCTTTTGTGGCTTGAACTGGAGCAGTATGTTTTTGATGTTGGAGTAGAATTTTATGGCCCCGTCACAGAGCAGGCGGAGCTGGAAAATGCGGCGAGCCATTCAAAAGTCCACTGACATTGGTGGATGCGGAAAATCCCACCAGCAAATATTCCACCCCGTAGCTGGACTAATGATCCAAAGAACTGAAGTTCAAACATGTCCACCTGAGAATTTGAATTCAGTTCAGAAGATTAAAAAGCTGGTGACAGTAAAAGTGATGGGGAAACTGCCAGACTTTCTTGTCAACTCGGGGAGCAAGACAACTTTTTATGCAACTTCAGCCCACGTCAATGTGGTTGACATTGAACCTCCCTCCAAAGTGTCCTGTAGCAATCTACTCCGCTGTCACCTTCTCAGGGAAATTAGGGCCGAATAATAAATACAACCCTTGACATAGATCATAGAATTTACGGTGCAGAAGGAGGCCATTCGGCCCATCAAGTCTGCACCGGCCCTTGGAAAGAGCACCCCACTTAAGCCCCCACGTCCACCCTATCCCTGTAACACAGTAACCCAACCTAACCTTTTTTTGACACTAAGGGCAATTTAGCATGGCCAATCCACCTAACCTGCACATCGTTGGACTGTGGGAGGAAACCCACGCACACACGGGGAGAATGTGCAGACTCCACACAGACAGTGACCCAAGCCGGGAATCGAACCTGGGACCCTGGAGCTGTGAAGCGACGGTGCTGATCACTATGCTACCGTGCTGACAGATTGGATTTAAAAAAAATTAGTGAACCCTCTCCCTGAAGGTGAGACGGATGCTCTGAAATCTGCCAATGTGGAGTTCCATTCCTATGGCTATGGTTCTCTAATCTACGGTCGAGACCTCCCGTTGCAGCTGTTAGGTTTCCTGGACAAAACCTTGTTGTAAATGGTCGGCATTTGAAGTGGATTCATCATTGGCCAGTCCCTCCCCATGTTGGGACTCTCTGAGGGACACGGTTTAACGGATGTGGTGATATGCATCATTGTAAATACTCAAGGGGTTAATGTAGATACACTAGAACCAAATAAACACTAGAGGGAGCACCAGAGACATTATGACACACAGACATTCAACCAATAGGTCAGTAAGATAGGACACGACCAATGGGCAGTCAAGACACACCCAGGGGTGACACTACCACATGGGGGCTACCCATATAAAAGGACAGGGCACACATGCTCTTGCTCTTTTCCACAGGTGACACTCAGAGACAGGGGCAGATCAGGGGGCATCACACCCACCGCATGGATTAGAGCAGACTGGTTAGTTAGATTGAGTTACTATAGCAAGATCAGCAGGAGAGTCAAACTCAAGTAGGACAATTGTTAACTGTTCAATAAATGTGTTTAACCTATCTCCAAGTCTGAACCTTCCTTTGTCAGAGTATACATCAAGGAAGCAGCTTATGCTACATGAGGAAGCATAACACAACATGGTTCCAGGAGTGCCCTGTTGAATCTCTATACTTCAACTCAACATATCCGTGACTACCAGCAACAGCACCCAGGCAAGATGTTCGAGATTCTGGTTTCACAGCAGCTCATGTACCATGGCAATCTCAGTGCCAAGTGGCGTGCATTCAAGCAGAAATTTGAAATCTACATGGTAGCGTCCGATCTAGATGGCGGGGCGGATGCAGAGAAATAAAGCTTTTGCTCACTATTGGGGGTGCAAGTGCAGCAGAAATCTTCAAGAACTCCAAAGCGCAGGCCAAGAGAGACTTCCAGACAGTCCTGGACAAGTTTCAAGAATATTGCGAGGAACACAAAAGAGAGAACGGTAAAAGAGGCGCCAATACTCACCACGAGGCGAAGGTAGGCCTGCAAATGCAGAAAATTGCATTTTTGATTGGCAGCCATCTTGGGAAAGGAGCCGCACATGCGCAGTTCCCCAAAAGAAGCATACCGGTAAAAGTGTTTTGCGCATGCGCAAGCCGCGCATGCGCAGTTGCGCAAAGAGCGCACAGAAAAGGAAGGTCCGCAAATGTCGCAAAGTAAAGGAAAACCAATCTGCGCATGCGCAATCCATTCCTACGCTCTACATCACAAGCGTCATGACATCAGAGGCCCCGGACCACGCCCACTTAAATGGGAAATGTCCCAAAACAAAAAAATTTTAAAGCCGGAAAACACAATTCTTTCACCTGGAACGACAGCACAATGCCTGAACTTCGACCAGTCGCTAAAAGTAACCTCCGCAGAACCCTGCAACAAGCAGTTAGCACCGCCCAAAGAAATGATTTGGTCCTTGAAGACTATGACTCACACGTTGATTACTTCTTTGGACATCGCAAGCACAATGACAACTCTGACACAAAACGTGATGATATGGTCCTTGAAGACTACGACTCGGAAGATGATTTCATCATTGGACGTGGCGACCTCAGTACCAAATTCGAACCGCAATGAGATGTGTTGTCCAGTGAAGAATCCGACACAGACATGGACGAGTTCTTCGGATTTGAGGATCCTCAGCCCAGCACAGATGACATCCTAACCCAGAAGTACAGGATTCTGCTGTGGCCTGACACCAAGAGACAGAGAGAGGTACTAGCCCACAGAGAGCGGCCTGACACCAAGAGGCAGAGAGAGGTACTAGCCCACAGAGAGCGGCCTGACACCAAGAGACAGAGAGAGGTACTAGCCCACAGAGAGCAGCCTGACGCCAAGAGACAGAGAGAGGTACAAGCCCACAGAGAGCAGCCTGACGCCAAGAGACAGAGAGAGGTACAAGCCCACAGAGAGCGGCCTGACGCCAAGAGACAGAGAGAGGTACAAGCCCACAGAGAGCGGCCTGACGGCAAGAGACAGAGAGAGGTACAAGCCCACAGAGAGCGGCCTGACGCCAAGAGGCAGAGAGAGGTACAAGCCCACAGAGAGCGGCCTGACACCAAGAGACAGAGAGAGGTACTAGCCCACAGAGACCACACCAGTGGTCCACGCACCACAAACAGTGCCCCACACACCATGAAGAGTCCCCGACTCCACACAGAGAGTGGTCCACGCACCACAAAGAGTCCCCGACTCCACACAGAGGGTGGTCCACGCACCACAAAGAGTCCCCGACTCCACACAGAGAGTGGTCCACGCACCACAAAGAGTCCCCGACTCCACACAGAGAGTGGTCCAAGCACCACAAAGAGTCCCCGACTCCACACAGAGAGTGGTCCAAGCACCACAAAGAGTCCCCGACTCCACACAGAGAGTGGTCCAAGCACCACAAAGAGTCCCTGACTCCGCACAGAAAGCGATGATGGACTCCACAGCGAGACCACTGCACGACTCCATTGAGAGCGCACAGATCGACTCCACAGCGAGACCACTGCATGATTCCACACAGGGAACGATGCCAGACTCCAAAGAGAGCGATACAAGCCTCCACGAGCTCGTTGACAGACTCCACGATGGTAGCAACACAAGACTCCAGAGCGCAGTCCTTGCATGAACAAGACCATGAAGGTCTAGCAACCTTATCTGAGCAACCAGCAGCAGACGATGCAAGTCTGCCTCGCTCAAGTGGACAGCAAGACGACTATGACAGTCTACCACGCTCATGTGAACAACAAAAAGACTATGACTGTCTACCCAGATTATTTGAGTCACCAGAAGAAGACTCTGACAGTCTACCCAGCTCATCAAACCGACAAGAAGACATTGAAGGTCCACCCACTGTATGTGCGATGTGACAAAAAGGCTTCACAATTCCCATACAGGATGTGCAACATCTCAGCGAGACTGACAGATCTCAGCTCGTATGTACAGAGGCACTTGACGATCAAAGTGAGGTTACTAGTGACTCCAGTGACACCACGTTAATTCAAACCTCATCCACTCGAGCCTCTCCACAAGAAACTGCTTTCCTGAACGTTTTGACTCCGGACGGGGAGCATCAAGAAACCAAAGCTGGGCCGGTGTGCTGGCCTTTGCGTCCCTAGTAGCCCGGCGAAGGATCTTGCTACAATGGAAGGATGCGAGGCCCCCAAGCGTGGAGACCTGGATCAATGACATGGCGGGTTTCATTATGCTAGAGAAGGTCAAATTCGCCCTGAGAGGGTCGGTACAAGGGTTCTTTAGGCGGTGGCAACCTTTTCTCGACTTTCTGGCTCAACGATAGGGTACGGGGACAGTAGCAGCAGCAACCCGGGGGGGGGGGGGGGGGGAGGGGGAAGGTGGGGGGGGGGGAGGGGGAAGGTGGGGGGGGGGGGGAGGGGGGAAGGTTGGGGGGGGGGGGAGGTGGAGGGGGGGGGGGAAGGTGGGGGGGGGGTGAAGGTGGGGGGGGGGGGAAGACGATGACTATGTTTGTTTATTTAATTTAAATTTATTTTAAGTTCTTTTGTTGTTCATTGGGGTTGGGGGGGGGGGGGTGGGGGATGGGATACATGCGTCGATACGGTCTGGGGGTGGTACGGTTTTTATGGGTTATTTTGTTGCATTTCATTGTTTGTCGTTATGTTTTATATTTTCTGTAAAAAATTCCAATAAAAATTATATTAAAAAAAAAAGAACCAAAGATGATTCTGGTGAACCAGAAAGGACTCCGGACGGGGAGCATCGACAAGCCAAAGATGATTCTGGTGAACCGGACATGACTCCAGACGGGGAGTGCCGAGGAATCAGAGACGGCACGCTCAATGAAACAGCAGATGCCACAAAGGACACTGACACAAGTAACTCTGTGAAGGACTCGCATTCTCCACTCGGTGTGGCCATTGAGCGCAACAAACACAACAACAGAACCTACAAAAACACCAACAAAGACGTCAACAAGAAGCGTACCAAAGGCACCAACGTCAACAACAAGCATAACAAAACCAACAATGCTGGAACAATGACTGGTACGACATGGTACAACTCTGCAAATGCAGGACAATGTAACAGCACAGCTCCTAACACTGGCAGGAGTATAGCCATACCATGGCATGACGGCAAACCTCACCGATCCAAGTTTTCTCCACTGCAAATCAGCAAACCAGCTTTCAAGGCAGATGACATGCTGCATCAAAATCACAATCACAAGAAACAGTCCAGGTCGGACAACACAGATGCCATACTGCGTCGCTATCACAAGCATCGAAAAAAGAGTCCAAATCAGGCAATGATGTGATTTGACCACTTCTTGGTTCCTTAGGCACAGGGACACTGACGGCGTCCACAAGGACATGCCACCATCAAAATCACCACTTCACTAACAAAACAAGGAAGCCACTCGACCGTATAAATTCATGAACTTTGGACTCATACATATTATTTGGTATTGTATAATCATTACTGTCATCGTGATTTGTACATGTCATCACTTATCTACCTGTTTTGTTCAATTTTCTTTAATACTGTACAGAAAATATGTAACACGAAGGGGGGATGTGGTGATATGCATCACTGTAAATACACAAGGGGTTAATGTAGATACACTAGAACTAAATAAACACTTGAGGGAGCACCAGAGACATTATGACACACAAACATTCAACCAATAGGTCAGTAAGATAGGACACGACCAATGGGCAGTCAAGACACACCCAGAGGTGACACTACCACAAGGGGGCTACCCATATAAAAGAACGGGGCACACATGCTCTTTCTCTTTCCATAGGCGACACTCAGAGAGACAGGGGCAGATCAAGGAAGCATCACACCCACCGCATGGATTAGAGCAGACTGGTTAGTTAAATTGAGTTACTATAGCAAGATCAGCAGGAGAGACAAACTCAAGTAGGAGAATTGTTAACTGTTCAATAAATGTGTTAAACCTATCTCCAAGTCTGAACCTTCCTTTGTCAGAGTATACATCAAGGAAGCAGCTTATGCTACATGAAGAAGCATAACACAACAACGGATACCAGTTGAACTTGAGGAAAATAAATCCCTTTATTCCTCCAATGTTTCTGCCACTTTCTCCATTGCTGCCTGCTCCTGCTGGGATAAGATTTCACAGGAACTTCCACTATGTTGTCTCTTCGGTAGGTGATCCCTCTGTCACGGGCAAGCCTGGTATCCATTTTCTAGTTGAGACATAGGGATAAGAATCCCATAAAAGAACTCGCCTCCCCCCCGAGGGTTTTACTTCAACCTCCCTAACTCAAGGGTGCTGAGGTCAATTGTTGCTCATCTCCACCCCATAATACTGGGCCAGCTAAGACTGGTTAACTTAGCACAGATTGGGGATCCCTGCAGAAGGTTAATAGATTTGGACTTGAAGCATTGAGCTATCTGCCGCAAGGAATTAGCCATAATTTACATACAAGATGGTGGTTAATACTGGAAAATGGAGTCAGTTTACAATGAGGTAAATAGTTCTTTGGTCACAAACTATATTTGCATTGCAGTGCACCTTGTATTAGTTTCAAAGTGGAACAAATGACACCTACAGTCAAGAGGAGTGAACAACTTGGACACATGTAGACAAATCTGGTAATGTGCCAGCCAATATGAAAATATTGCAGCAGTGGGTCATGGTTCATGTGGTTAAAAACACTATCTCGGGCAGCACGATGGCGCAGTGGGTTAGCCCTGCTGCCTCATGGCGCCGAGGTCCCAGGTTCGATCCTGGCTCTGGGTCACTGTCTGTGTGGAGTTTGCACATTCTCCCCGTGTTTGCGTGGGTTTCACCCCCACAACCCAAAGATGTGCAGGCCAGGTGGATTTGCCATGCTAAATTGCCCCTTAATTGGAAAAAATGAATTGGGTACTCTAAATTTAGAAAAAAAAAACACTATCTCATTAACATGAGTTGCATCAATGTGCCACAGTAAAGATTTGTCATGAAAAGGTCATGCAGTCTCGTTTCAAAATTAATATGTCCCACTGCTCCTGTTTAAGTCAGGAAAATCTCGGATCAAGATTCACATGAGCACCACCTCTTGGAAAAATATGATTTTTCTAAAAGGGGGAGTGTAATTTTTGTGCTCCCCATGAGAGGGGGAGGAATCCTGGTGGAAGCCTGCTCAGCAGATGTCATGCGATTGACTCAGGTGCTAGAGGTCACAGGTCAAAGGTACTGGAGTTCAAAGGCATTGATGGTGGAAGAAAGAGGATCTAATTGAAGTTGATCTTCACGATTCCATTGACTTTTGCTTTTTCCTCCATAAACAGAAATATAGATCTCATCACAGGACACAGATGACATTGGTGCTCTGCTCGATTGAGAAACCTGGGCAAAGAGCCAAGGAAGGACATCATGGCTCAGAAATGTGGGTGCACCATTTTAGTGCATGCAGCTGCCTTCCCGGCACCAGGTCTGAGGATCCCCAGATATTGGAAACTGGGGCCCATTATAATGGTGCCAATGTGACACTGGGGGCCCACTCCTGGTGAGTTGGGCAATATTGAGCTAGCAGTGCAGTCGGGATCTGGAGGAGAATGCGGAGGGTGATTGGGAATTAAATATGGGATTAGGAGGAGAAGTGCATGGGTTCAAGTAACTTACTTACTGTTTTGTTGCAGCCGACGCTAGGGCTGATGTCTACACAGATTGCCTGGGGGGAAACCCATTGTGAAGGGGGAACCTCAAATCGGCACAAACCCCCTATTGCACATGCAAAGAGTCCACATTGCGTGTGGGTTAAGGGCATCTCACTTGTCCTTACCCAAAATGGGCAGGGAGTGCATTTCCAGCTGGAAATGTTGGCAAGCTTCCTGGCCGTCTATTGGGTCCTTAGTAGCCTGAGCTGCACCTAGGAAAAGGACAATATATGGACCATAGTAAAGGCCGAGGCATGAAAGAAAACCAGAGAAGGGGAGGTTAGGTGATGCACAACTTGGATATTAAAAGCCTAATAAATCCCAAAGGAAGAAAAGGTATTCCACAGTCTTGAAGTCCTGAATACGGATCGGTAAATTCAGAGAATATTGTCCACTGAAGGCATTGTGGACCTTCAAGCCTTCAGGCTTCCTTCACATTCTCTCAAGGGGGGATGGTGGCACAGTGGTAATGCCACTGAACTAGCAATGCAGAGACCTGGGCTAATGTTCTGGGGACAAGGGTTCAAATCCCACCCCATGGCAGCTGGTGGATTTGACAAGTTGGCGTCTCCGTAATCGTGATCATGAAGTCATTGTCGATTGTCATAAAAAACAATCTGGTTCACTAACGTCCTTTAGGGAAGGGAATATGCCATTTTTACCGGGTCTGGCCCTACATCGGTGGCACGGTGGCACAGTGGTTAGCACTGTTGCTTCACAGCTCCAGGATCAAGGTTGGATTCCCGGCTTGGGTGACTGTGCAGAGTCTGCACGTTCTCCTCGTGTCTGCATGGGTTTCCTCCGGTTTCCTCTCACAGTCCAAAGATGTGCAGGGTTAGGTGGATTGGCTATGCTAAATTGCCCTTAGTGTCCAAAAAGGTTAGGTGGGGTTAATGGGTTATGGGGATAGGGTGGAGGTGTGGGCTTAAGTGGAGTACTCTTTCCAAGGGCCGGTGCACACTCGATGGGCCGAATGGCTTCCTTCTGCACTGCAAATTCTATTATTTTATGATATACATGTGACTCCAAACCCACAGCAATGCGATTGACACTTAAATAATTTTTTAAAATATAAATTTAGAGTACCCAATTAATTTTTTCAATTAAGGGACAATTTAGTGTGGCCAATCCACCTAGCCTGCACATCTTTGGGTTGTGGGAGCGAAACCCATGCAAACACGGGGAGAATGTGCAAACTCCACATGGACAGTGACCCAGAGCCGGGATCGAACCTGGGACCTCAGCGTCATGAGGCTGCAGGGCCACCGTGCTGCCCTATTGACACTTTAATCATAACTTTTTTTTAAAATTTAGAGTACCCATTATTTTTTCAATTAAGGGGCAATTTAGCGTGGCCAATCCACCTATCCTGCACATCTTTTGGGTGGTGGGGGTGAAACACACGAAGACACGGGGAGAATGTGAAAACTCCACACGGACAGTGGGACCCAGAGCCGGGATTCGAACCCGTGGTCCTCAGCGCCTCAGACACAGGCAGGCAATGCTAACCACTGTGCCACCGTGCTACCCACTTTAATAATAATAGTAATCTTCAATGTCACAAGTAGGCTTACATTAACACCTGCAATGAAGTACTATGAAAGCCCCTAGTCGCACATTGCGGTGCCTGTTCGGGTGCACAGAGGGAGGAATTCAGAATTTCCAGGTTACCCAACAGCACATCTTTGGGACTTGTGGGAGGAAACCAGAGCACCCGGAGGAAACCCACGCAGACACAGGAGAACGTGCAAACTCCACACAGACAGTGACCAAGCTGGGAATCAAACCTGGGACCCTGGCGCTGTGAGGCAACAGTGTTAACCACTGTGCTACCATGCTGCCCATTAACTGCCCATTGAAATATTGTGGCAGACCACTCAATTCAAGGGCAATTAGGGATGGGCAACAAATTCTGACCTTGCCAGCGATGCCCACATCCCATGAAAGAAAAATAAGCCACTATGACAATTGGCCCTCAAGATGCAGGCCAATGAATCAGTTTCCCTCTTTCTGGTATCCATCAACTTCACACCCCTGAATAGAGCCTGCATGCTATATTCGAATGGAAGGTGGTCCACTTATTTTGGGGTGAAATCCCTGGCCAAAGCGCCCAAGAATAAAAGCCTTTTCCCTCGAACCAGTTGGGATGAGAAAGGGCCTGGGTGGGAAATATTCAGCTGCCATTTCAGGTCAGCATCAGTGGGCCTGTGAGAAACAACCAGAGGTCAGAAGACGGAGATTCCAGTGGAAGATTAAAAATATTACAGACCAGTTGGAGTAAAACAGAATTCCTTTCCCAAGCTCAGACCAGGTTGAATTGTTAGTTCAGGTATTCCCCGGATTTGCTTTCCTGTGCCCGATGCAGTAGACTGCTCCCACCGTAACCCAGCATTCCCTATGCAGTTAAGAGGTTGGAGAGACGAGTAGTTGGATTTTCCCCAGTCGCCAAATCACATCAAAGGGAAACAAGAGAAAATCTATTTGTGCAGCACCTCATCATACCCCTCAAATACGTCACAAAGGTTTCATGTCCAATCTATTCCTTTAAAGTACATTTATGGTGTCAGATAAACAAACTGAGTAGCCGTGTTTGTTCACAGCAATGTTGCATTAACAATATTAACGTAGATGACTAATTAATCTATTATTTCTTGGTGCTGGTGAAGGGAGAATGTTGGCCAGGACCACAGAATTCCCCTGCTCGTAGTGTTCAATGTTTACCACGACCACCAAACGAGGCCTCAGCTTAGTTCACCCAAAGGACGTCACCTCCAACAATGCAGCACTGCCTCAGAACTGTATTGAAAGTACAGGCTCAATTATGCACTCATATTCTGGCTCTCTGACTCAAAAGACAAAAGCGAGGCCTACTGATCTAAGTTGATAGCATGGGTCTTGGCCACTCAATAATTCAGCTTGCCCGGGATGTGGAGGGGACTAAAGAGTGGAAATGTAATGGGGGCTAACAAAAAACTGAGTTTGAAAATATTAAACATGCCCATCAGTTTGTTCGGATAACGCACGGCCATTGTGAGAGAAGAAATATTTGCGGTTATATAGCGGCTTTCAAGAGCACATCCATTGGGGTTTCCCCCGCACAGGTTCGTATCCTGCCGACTCTGCCAGTGGGCAGCACGGTAGAACAGTGGTTAGCACAATTGCTTCACAGCTCCAGGGTCCCAGGTTCGATTCCTGGCTGGGTCACTGTCTGTGCGGAGTCTGCACGTTCCCTCCGTGTCTGCCTGGGTTTCCTCCGGGTGCTCCGGTTCCCTCCCACAGTCCAGAGATGTGCGGATTAGGTGGATTGGCCATGATAAATTGCTCTTAGTGACCAAAAAAAATGTGAAGTGGGGGTTACTGGGTTACGGGGATCGGGTAGATACGTGGGCTTCAGTAGGGTGCTCTTTGAAAGGGCCGGTGATTCTATGATTCACATGGCATCCCCCAAAGTGCATCAGCCAGTTAGGAACTTCTGAAATGTAGTCACTGGTGTAACGTAGGGAACGTGGCAGCCACCTTTTGCATAGCAATCTCCCGCAAACACCAATGTGATGATGTTGATGAAGGGATATTTATTGACCAGAACACCAGGGATGTTTCCCCTGCTCTTCGTCAAAGTAGTTCCATGGGATCTTCTATGTCCACCAGGGAGCTCAATTTTAATGCCTCGCCTAAGAGATGGCTTCCTCAGCAGTGCAGCGCTCCCTCACTACTGCACTCGGGTGCCGACTTGATTTTTCTGGAGTGGGACTTGAACCCACAACCTTTAGGTTCAGGTGAGAGTGTTTGCCACTGAGCCCCAGGGGACACCTGTCCTGCTCTCTTCATTCTGGGAGAAGTGATATTTGCACCTCTAGTTTTCCATTTTACCGCACAACGCAATCGTTTCTCTCCTGCTGAGAGTGGCCTGAGAGAATGAGTGGGCAATGAGAGGTTACGGCTGTGAAAGTATTGTGGAATCCCGGAGCTGCTGGGCTGAAATAGTATTTTGCACCGAGATAGTTTGGGAGTCTCTGGGAGAGGCTTCACGAATCACAGAATAATACAGTGCAGAAGAGGCCCCTTCGGCTCATCGAGTCGGCACCGACTCATGAAAACACCTGACCTGTCTCCCGAATCCCATTTGCCAGCACTTGGCCCATAGCCTTGAATGTGATGTCGGCCCAAGTGTTCATCCAGGTACTTTTTAAAGTGAGGCCAGCCGTCTCCAGCACCCTCCCAGGCAGCCCATTCCAGACAGTCACCACCCTCTGGGTAAAACGTTTTTATCCTCAAACCTTAAACCCCCTTAAACCTCCTGCCCCTCACCTTGAACTTGTGTCCTCTCGTGACTGACCCTTCAACGAAGGGGAATAGCTTCTCCCTACCTACTCTGTCCATGATAATGATCAGTGATCAAAATGAAACACATGCTGATCATAGTTTTTGATCGTTATCTTACTCATCTTTATCTTGATTATTGTTTCTATCTACACCGCCTTGCCCCTATTCCCAATGAAAAAAGATGCTGATGCTCTGGGCTACAATTTTCCTCATGTTGTGCGGACTTTGTGTCTTAGTTCAGTGGCCATCCTTTACTTGCTCTGCCCATGAAATCAGGGGATTTTTGGGGTCATAACCAAACACGAGCCTAAAACACCCAACATGGACACACTCTGTGACCACTAAATAGCTAACAGGAGCAAGAGCCCCTGGCAGATTTTTTTTCCTTCCGCCCTCCTCCCGGCAGATTTATTTTCCTTCCGCCCGCCTTCCTGGCAGATTTCTTCCCTCCTCCTCAGTCCAGGACCCCGAAGCCAAACAGAGAATGCTGACAGTCTGAGCTCAGCGAACACAGTACAGGCCTGACACTTTGCCAGGCTGCGGAATGATCTCGCACCGCACAGGTATCAGCCACGGCTCTGTGACGGTGCGCTTGCTGGAGTCAGAGGATTTCAGGCTCAAGCCCCACTCCAGAACTCGAGCACAAAAATTCAGGCCGACACACTGGTGCACTACTGATGGGAGTGCTGCACTGTCAGAGGGACCACCTCTCTTTGTCAGATGGCCGTTAAAGAACACAATTTCAAAGAAGAGGGCCATTCACTGCAGCGTCCAGGAAATTATTATCCCTCAAACAACTTCCGTTACTTATCTGATTATTTATTTCTTTGCTGTTTATGGAAATTTGCTTGTGTGAAAACTGACTGCCGTGTTTCCAGCATTATAACAGCGATAACTTTTCAAAAGTACGTTATTGGCTGCAAATCAGTGGTGGGCAACGTGCAGCTCGGGGGGGGCACACGAGACCCATCAGGGTACTGAATTACAGGGATGGGGTGGAGGCTTAAGTAGGGTGCTCTTTCTAAGGGCCGGTGCAGACTCGATGGGCTGAATGGCCTTCATCTGCACTGTAATTATATGAGATCCTATGATTTCAACCTTGTGGCCACGGAGATAAAGAAGGGCCACTCCATGCGGCCCACTCACTGCCTAGGTTGCCCATCCTCACTATAAAGTGAGCTTGTGCTGTATAAATGGAGGTCACATGTTTCATGGAACTGGTTTAGCCCCAATCTGCCTGCTGTAGAGCTCCAGAACAAACCGGGACGCACTCAAGCTTGGGGCAGCTGCCGCCAAGGCGCAATGGGGAAAGACCACTGTGTAAGGTCTTACCAGCTAAATGTACACCGAGGGGTTGGTAACAGTGTAAAGCCCCTCAGTCCGGGTCTTCAATACCACAATGTATGAAAGAAACAAAGGAATGTAAATATTAAGAACTGTAATTTAAAGTAGTATACGTGTGTAATGTTATCCCTATTGAATTGAAGACAAATGAATGTAACTCAGATGGAAATGTACAGTCAAGACTATTTGAAATGTTCTGTAAAGTTTATGATAAATTTTATGAATAAAGTATATTTTTTTTTAAAAAAAGAGCTCCAGAACAAAACCACTCTATGAATATTACACACTCACTTTGAACCTCGGCAGCCGGTGCATCGGGGGAGGGAGCCAGGGTGGGAGCAGGACACCGAGATCCTCGTGTCAATTTGAAGAAGACATGCGAGTCAGAAAAGTTGTCAGAGAAGTATATGTTTTTAAATTGCCACAAGTCCTTCAAGGATATTTTTCCCCAGCGACTTCTCAACCAAATTAAATTTTAATGAGGTCCTTAAAACACAAGAGGCAACAGCATGATAGGAAGTAGAGATTGTGAGAGAGAGAGAGAGAGAGAGGTCGGCTGCTGGAAAGCCTCAGATACTGAAATGTCAGCATCTGATAAGTGAAAAAGGGCACAAGCATTTTGGACCTCGGCAGGTTTGTCCAACCTCGCCACATTTCCATTTTTTCCTCAAGGGGCTGATGAGCAAATTTCGGAAAGATAGGTTTGACATGATAATTAAACAGGAATTTTCAACAAAAATAGAGCTATGACAAAAGAACAACTTGCTGAGAAAAAATGAAGCACTGTCAAAGGAATAATTGACAATCAAATATTCATAAAGATGGCCAAATCGGGGGGTGTGATGGGTGAGTGTGTAAATGTCCTCCAGTCTCAGTGTGCTCAACTCGCTCACCTCAGCGTGCTCCACTACACTCACCTCAGGGTGCTCCCTCACTCACCTCAGCCTGCTCACCTCACCCACCTCTATCCTCTGTGAGAGTGGTAGAAAGTGTGTGCTGGTGTTTTTGGGGGTTAACGTTGATGCACTATCAATTACGCAAAAGACGAGAAGGAGGATGTAACCGAGCTTTATTACACTGAGATGTGTGGCCTCCTACAGCAGCTGACGAAATGGCGGCTGTATGGGGAGCACACATATTTATACTCCACCTACTGGGCGGAGCCAGCATGCCGGGATCTACCCCGTACCTGTAGTACAGGGCCTTACCGTAAGCACGTACAATAACATCCTCTGTATACAATATATACATTAGTGGTGACTACCACAACCGTGAACAAGAATCCGGAGACTCGGGGTAACCCATACACACACTCTGCCTCACATGCACTCTGTCTCTCTCTCCCACGTACTCCGTCTGTCTCTCTCTCTCTCTCCCATGCACTCTCTCTCCCACGCACTCTGTCTCTCTCTCTCCCACGCACTCTCTCTCCCACGCACTCTCTCTCCCACGCACTCTCTCTCCCATGCACAATGATAGTTTCATGATTACCATTACTGAGACTAGCTTTCACTTCCAGATTTAGTAATTGAATTTAAATTCCACCAGCTGCTGTGGAGGAATTTGAACCCATGTCCCCCGAGCTTTTGACTGGGTGTTGAATATTTGCTGAGTGACATTACCATACGCCACTATCTCCCTTATCTATTTGTCCCTGGTGCGTGCTTGCACGGTCAATTATTGGACCTCTCATGCATGCGAAACATTTATATCTGTTGCTAGGTCATTGGGTGTATAAGGAAGGGGCATTTGCTGCTAATTCTGTGTCAAGCTTGTGGTGATAGAAGCAATATCATAGATGGATGGTGTGAGACCTCCAACCAGTTGGTGGCGGTACAGGCACACCATGCAGTCTCCAGGCCGAGGGTCCAGTGACCAGGGTCTGCCACATAAGTGGAGGCACATCTGGCCATCGTCAGAAGATGAATAGAGGAGATGGTAGTAAGACAACAGGTGAACAGTCACTGCTGGGTGCAGTTCCAGAGGAGTACAAAGAAACTCCATGATAACTTGCTCTTGTAACAATCGCTATCTTACCACGTGTGATTCAATAAAGATCCTGTGTGGCTGGTTTACGTGTTTGGTGGATTCCTTAGCAAGGCATATAAGACCAATCACAACAAAGCTGCGGCTACCGTTGGTAGCCCGTGCACCTCAAAGTCACAAGGCCGTAGTTCAAATCTCACTCCCGAGGCTTGGGCACAAAGATCCAGACTCGCACTCCAGCGCAGCACTGAGGGAGTGCCCTGCACTGTAGGAAAGTGCTGCCTCTCAGATGAGAATGTTAAAAGATCCTCTGGCCCTAATTTGAAGAAAAGCAGGGGAATTCTCCCCCAGTGTCCTGGTCAATATCTTAAACAACATCACAAATAATATTTTATCTGGTTTGTGGGATTTTGAACTGTTACATTTCCCACATTACATCACACTTGACTTAAGGCATGAGCCCACTGGGAATGGTTTCAAAGGCACTGGCACTCCTCACCAGCATACGTTACGCCTCATAAGTCTGGACAGGCTATTCAACCATAGAGGGCATCACAGTGGAACCTAATTTTCTCCTCACTGAACTCCAATGTTCCAGCGAGCAGTCACCAGAAAGAGCGAACAGGACTCCCGGCTGATATCCTCTACCTAGCTCAGGGATGGATGGATCTCAGCTACCACTGTTTGGGTCAGCTAACACAGAGGCCTTTTCAGGCGGAATACGGGTTTTACCTGTCGATCCATGGGTGAACAAACCCTATTGATAAGACGGTTTGGATTAACAGCGAGACGGCAAATGGCTCCAATGAGTGCCAGAGCAGACCCAAACAATACCTCGCGTTTCCCGGGGAGCTGGTTCTGCTGGCTCTCTCGTTCACTGAGTTCGTGCTGTAGTTCTCTCGCACTGCATCGCCTTCTCCTTCTTGCACTGTTCTTGATGATCCAGCTTCTCCTTACAGGACCTGAAAAATGATGGCGAAATGCGGAGAAAATAAGAAGATTGGGGAACTGAGAACATGGCTCAGGGCCAAGTGACGAGTGTCTGTATTGGGATATGTTAAACACCATGACTATATAGGACAGGTTAGATGGCAAGTGGGGCTCTTCCTGTCTGTCCTTTCTGTATTCGCTACATGGAGCCTAAATATATCGACTCACATTGGTATCGAATCCCTCTGAAATTCTAAACTTTCTTCTGAAATAAGGACCTTCTGAAATAATATTGGACAACATTATGAGAGAGCTTGTTAGGAAAATAAATGTAGTTTAAGGGATTGATTATCGTATTGGTAAACATCAGAAATAAGGTACAGTTTTAGGTGGGTTTACTTTAATGTTTCTGTGTCTGGAAAGGACCTATTGTTAGATTCATGCTGGACGAATGTGTTGTATGTGTGGAGGGCGGTTAGGTTTCAATTGGGATTCGATTGTGAAAGAGAGAGCTACAGTGGGAAGAATAAGTATAGTTGTTGAGCAACTAGAGGCCCTTGTAAGAAAAAAAGCTTTTCCTTTGTTCTTTATTTTTAGCTGGAAACTATAGCAGTTGGTGACACACAGCTAGAGAGAGACCATCTCTCTAAGTTTTGCTAGAAGAAAAGCCATACAATGGAGTAATAGTTAAGAAGCCAGTGCCAGAATTCGACTTCAGGAAACTAGAGAAATGAAGAGGAGTTTCCAGGGAGCCTGACATTAACGGCATAAAGAGGAACTGGGAGCAGAACAGGGTACTGTTCATTTCAATATACAGGACTATAAAGGATAGACTAGTGAGAAGTCAGAAAGGTATCTGAAGTAGTTCTAATGTTTGTGATATCTTACTACAGTTTGTGAAACATTAATTGAAATATTTGTGGAGCAATTAGTGGCTGAATATCGGAATTTGTGTCGGTAAAAGCGGTCAAGACAAAAGAGTTTAGAAACTCTCACATGATAATCATCTGGGGGAATTCTGAGGAGAAATCCACAGACACTAACTTGGGATCAAGGTGGAGTGTGTATTTGACCATAACCAATCTGTGTGTTTTAAAAAGGGACTTTGTGTGCTAGTGAGACCATTGTAGCTTCACTGTGTCATCCGTGTCAATCCTTAAAACCTGTGTGCAAATGTTAACCTAAGTAGAAAGTAAAGGAGTATTATATTATAGTCAATTTCTCCACATTTAATGCATTAAAAAACCCAACTAATTAGCGGTCCTGTGGACTCTGTTCCACCACGTTTGATTTTTTTTAAAGTTACAGTTTTTTGAGCTAGGATTCCTTTCTGTGATCCCCGTCCAGTTATTGCAACTAGGATTGTAACAACTTCAGAAATGAATAATAGCAGACAGTGTAACAATCACCCTCCAATGGATGCTTGGAGATGGGGGAGACCAGTTGGCATAGTGGTCTTGTCACTGGACTAATATCCAGGGTAAGGCCTGGGGACCCGGGTTCGAATCCCACCACGGCAGATGGTGTAAAATCTGGATTTAAGAGTCTAAGGATGACCATGAAACCGTTGTCAATTGTTGTAAGAATCCACCAAGTTCATTCATGTCCCTTTAGCGAAGGACATCTTCCCTGGTCTTGGCCTACACGTGAAATGGCCTAGCAATTGTAGGGCTAATTTAAGGAATGGGCATTAAATAGGAGCAGCACGGTGGCCATAGTGGTTAGCACCGCTGCACTCACATCACTGAGGTCCCAGGTTCCGATCCCAGCTCTGGGTCACTGTCCGTGTGGAGTTTGCGCATTCTCCCCGTGTTTGCGTGGGTTTCGCCCCCACAACCCAAAGATGGGCCAGCACTGGTAGCATTGTGGATAGCACAATTGCTTCACAGCTCCAGGGTCCCAGGTTCGATTCCAGGTTGGGTCACTGTCTGTGCGGAGCTGCACATCCTCCCCGTGTGTGCGGGGTTTCCTCAGGGTGCTCGGTTCCTCCCACAGTCAAAAGATGTGCAGGTTAGGTGGATTGGCCATGAGAAAATTGCCTTTAGGTCCAACATTGCCCTAGTGTTGGGTGGGGTTACTGGGTTATGGGGATAGGTTGGAGGTGTTGACCTTGGGTAGGGTTGCTCTTTCAAAGAGCCGATGCAGACTCGATGGGCTGAATGGCCTCCTTCTGCACTGTAAATTCTATGTGCAGGGTAGGTGGATTGGCCGCGCCTAAATTGCTCCTTAATTGGAAAAAAATAATTGGGTACTCTAAATTTATTTTAAAAAGCGATGGGCAATAAACCCTGGCCTGGCCTGTGACATCCACATCCGATGAATGAATAGAAAAAGGAAAGTGTAACAATCTCCAGGGGAGACTGGGAGATGGTGCAATATTTCATTCTTTGATTAATTTTGGGAGATAATGTAACAGGAGTAACTCCAAGGAAATCATTATATTAAAACAACATCTGGGACACCTCTCTGCTTGCTGAATATCAAGGAATATGAAGCTGCCTCTTTCAAGCCATAGGCTCATCTGTGAAATTGTGACATGATGTCAAGCACCAGCAGATCACCCACGAATGTGCCCACGGTGAGCCGGACAATGGGCTGGTTATATGTAACAGAGGGTGACATCATGTAAGGACAATGTATTATTCAGTTGCTAGGCAGGGCTGTGTAGAGCCTGGCCTGTCCCCTAAAGGCCAGTGTCTGGGTGGCTTCACAGCCCCATTTCTAAATCAACTTAGAGAATAATTATACACCCTTGAAGCTCCTTCTTGTTGGCTCTTTCCCCAAGATCAGAGGACTATAAACATAACCTTTCACCGTTTTTTCTAATTTGCCGGTTTAAGACCTTTAACTTTTGCCAGTTTCTTCCCCAGTTTGCATAGTTTTAAATGCTCTATTACCAACAGCTCAATCTCGACTTTGACACACCTTTAGCCCAGCCAATGATCAGCTGATCATCCCAGTCACCACTTTCAATATGCGTCGAGAAACCGTGGTGAAGCTCTCAGCATTAAAGGCAGCATGCAAGCTCCTGATTGCCTGCAGGCTAAAGACACTGTCCTGCATTCAGTGCGTGTCCCAGGTACCACTTAACTGAACTAACCTGGGTAATGGTCACCAAAGCAGCACTCACCCTCGGTGCGATACTGCCGTGTGCGCCTGATTCTCCCTCCATCAACTTGCCCAAGGCTGCAGGGGCCTGGCCTGATTGGATCAAGAACCAGATGACCGTATTCGCATTTTCAGAAGAGGTCTTCGGATTCACCCTGGCTGCATTTTTTCCCAACGTAGGCCAAGGGTATTGAGGCAAACCCAGACGCCCTCTAATGCTGCTGCCAGATTTGGGGAGACAGTGGCGCAGTGGTATGGTCACTGGACTAGAAACCAGGGACCCAGGGCAAGATCTGGGTGCTGAGTTCAAACCATGGCAGATGGTGAAATTGGAATTCAACAAAATCTGTAATTAAAAGTATATGATTACCACAAAACCATTGCCGATAGTCATAAAAAAAAATCTGGTTCATTAATGTCCTTTGGGGAAGGAAATCTGCCATCCTTACCGGTCTGGCCTACAGCAAAATGGTTGACTCTGAGTGCTGACTCTGAAATGGCGGGCAGAGTTAGGGAGGGCAATAAACGCTGGTCCAGCCAGCAACGCTCACATCCCATGAAATGAATGAATTTTAAAAAAGATAATGGAGATTAACTATTATAATTGGAGATGGAAATCTGGCACCTCCTTGGGCCCCAATGCAGACAAACTAAACCATATAGAACAAGCACAAGTTTCAATCTCTTGCACCTCCAAATGAATGGGGGCAAAAGCTGGTCAAGCCCACTCACTCGAGGATACACAGTCTTTCTACGCCACCAGTGAAGGAGATACCAAAGCTGACACCAGCAACAAAGCAGAGTGCACGCCAATCCCCTTCTATTGGATGCTGCGTACCCCTCAGCTCGCAGTATGCTTTGGAGATCTTCGTTCTGTACGTCCACAGCTGGGACATCTTGACCAGCTGTTGCTGCAGAGTGTTCAGCTCAGCGCCTGACACTTCACCCATCGCTCTGTTCTGCTCCAGCGCATTTTCTGTTTCTCACTGAGTTCGCCTGTGTACGAACACAAGTTATTGAGTGATCTTATGGAGTCGCATTTGGAGGGGGAAAAAAAAGTTTAACGCGACATCTTTTGCCAGATGAGACCGTGACAATGGTACTCAGTGCCAGCCTTGGCACCCTCACCCTGGAGACAGGAAGCTTTTGCTTCAAGTCCCACTTTTGGAGGGTACTAGTCTCAAAATCCGCTTCCTTGCAGTACTGAGGGAGTGCTGCACAGTCAGAGGTGCTGAGGTTTGATGAGGGTTAAACAGAGGCACCGTGAGGGAGGTGCTGCACTGGCAGATAGTGCCGACTTTTCAGGTGCCAATTAAACCGACGCCCTGTCAGGTTGGCATAAAACATCCTGGGCATGATTTTGAGGAAAGAGCAGGTGAGTTCTCTCCAGCTACCCTGACCAATTCTCAGCCCACGCCACCCAAACAGATCATCTGGCCATAATTACATCCCTATTTGAGTGACCTCACTGTGGGCAAATGGTTCAATCTTCATGGGAGCCGTATTCATGGGAGTGGAGTTGGGTGGTTGAGGCTGGGGGGGGGGGGGGGGGGGGGGGGGGGGGGGGGACGGGACGGGACGGGACGCAGATGAAGAAAAAACATTGGAAGAAAATAAGCTCTTATATACAAATAGTCTGAATACCCGCAGTCTGATAGCCAGTTCATACACGACATTGTAGGTGTTGGATCTTGTGTTTATCTGCCTGTAGGCTATGTTTACAGTGACTCATACACTGTGATCAGATTGATTTGTGCCACAGTATTAATGGATGTCTCAGATGTTTGCTCTGCATCTTCTCAAGGCATAATCCACGTCACCATATAGCCATGGTAAATATGAATTTAAGCAGAGCACGGGCCTGGAGTTAAACTCGGCGTTAAAATCAGCATTGGGGCTAAGGAGGGGGACCCACTGGAATTTGATAGTCAGACTTTAACTCTTTTATTTAATGGTCAAGATAAGGTTTAGATTATAAAGACTGCAAATCCTGAAATAGAAACAACATTTTGGGGAAATACACAGATTTACCAAACTGCTAGAATGAGAGAGAAAGCAGAACAAGAAGAGAAAAAGCAGAAAAGAGAGGCAAAATACAACTGGAGAGAGAGGAAGAGGGAGTGAAAGAGAGAGAGGGGGACAGAGAGAGAGAGAGAGAGAGGGGGGACAGGGAAAGAGAGAGAGAGAGACACGGAGAGAGCGAGAGAGAGAGACACGGAGAGAGCGAGAGAGAGAGACAGAGAGAGCGAGAGAGAGAGAGGGGGGAGAGACAGACAGAGAGAGAGAGAGGGACAGAGAGAGAGAGAGGGACAGAGAGAGAGAGAGAGAGAGGGACAGAGAGAGAGAGGACAGAGAGAGAGGACGAGAGGGACAGAGAGAGAGTGGAACAGAAAGAGAGAGGGACAGAAAGAGAGAGGGACAGAGAGAGAGGGACAGAGAAGGAGAGGGACAGAGAGAGAGAGGGACAGAGAGAGAGAGAGAGAGAGGGACAGAGAGAGAGAGAGGGACAGAGAGAGGGAGGGACAGAGAGAGAAAGGGACAGAGAGAGACAGGGACAGAGAGAGACAGGGACAGAGAGAGACAGGGACAGAGAGAGACAAAGGGAGAGAGCGAGACGGGGGAGAGAGAGCGAGACAGAGGGAGAGAGCGACACAGAGGAAGAAAGGGAGAGAGACGGGGATAGGGAGGGAATGGAACAGAGAAAGACTGAGAGCGAGAGACAGGGAAAGAGAGAAAGGGAAAGAGAGATGGGGAAAGAGAGACAGGGGAGACAGGGGAGACAGGAGAGACAGGAGAGACAGGAGAGAGAGAGAGAGACAAGAGAGAGAGAGAGAGACAAGAGAGAGAGAGAGACAAGAGAGAGAGAGACAGAGAGAGAGAGAGCGAGTGAGAGAGAGGGAGAGAGAGAGAGCAAGAGGGAGACAGAGAGGAGACGCAGAGAGAGAGACAGAGAGAGAGAGACAGAAAGGGAGAGGGAGAAAGAGAGAAGGCAGCACGGTAGCATTGTGGATGATAGCACAATAGCTTCACAGCTCCAGGGTCCCAGGTTTGATTCCGGCTTGGGTCACTGTCTGTGCGGAGTCTGCACATCCTCCCGTGTGTGCGTGGGTTTCCTCCGGGTGCTCCGGTTTCCTCCCACAGTCCAAAGATGTGCAGGTTAGGTGGATTGGCCATGATAAATTGCCCTTAGAGTCCAAAATTGCTCTTAGTGTTGGGTGGGGTTACTGGGTTATGGGGATAGGGTGGAGTGTTAACCTTGGGTAGGGCAGGGCAGCACGGTGGCCTAGTGGTTAGCACAACGCCTCACGGCGCTGAGGTCCCAGGTTCGATCCCGGCTCTGGGTCACTGTCCGTGTGGAGTTTGCACGTTCTCCCGTGTCTGCGTGGGTTTCGCCCCCACAACCAAAAATGTGCAGAGTAGGTGGATTGGCCACGCTAATTGCCCTTAATTGGAAAAAAATAATGGCTAATCTAAATTAAAAAAAAAAAAACCTTGGGTAGGGTGCTCTTTCCAAGAGCGGTGCAGACCTCGATGTGCTGAATGGCCTCCTTCTGCACTGTAAATTCTATGATTCTATGAGAGAGAGGAAGAGAGCGAGAGAGACAGAGACTCAGAGGCAGGGCGGGAGATGGATAAAGAGAGAGATGGAGAGAGAGAGAGAGAGAGAGACAGAGGGAGAAAGAGAGGGAGAAAGAGTGAGATGTCCCTTTAAGGCCAACACAGTAGAGTAAGGGTAACACAGCCTGTGCGACATTATTCTATTGTGTTGCCTTAAAGGGACAATCACCACAGAAACAGAGGGAAAGAAAGAGAGATAGAGAGGGGTAGAAAGAGAGAGATATAGAGAGAAAGAGAAGGAAAGAGACAGACAGAGAGAAAGAGAGAGATAGAGAGAAAGGAGAAAGACAGACGAAGAGAAAGACAGGCAGAGAAAAGGAAGAGGACAGAGAACAAGAGAGACAGAGAACAAGAGAGAGACAGAGAACAAGGGAGAGGCAGAGACAAGGGAGAGGCAGAGAGAAAGAGAGACAGAGAAAGAGAAAGAGAGAAAGAGAGAAAGAAAGAAACACATATTTAAGGAGAGCTCTTTTTCAATTCTTCCTCTATGAAATTTAACCATAGTCAATGGTGAGCCCCAGTATGTTGAGGTTGGGGGATTGAACAATGGTAATGTTACAAAGGTTATGATTAGACAATCTCTTACTGGGATGGTCATTGCTTGGCACCTCCTTGTGTGGTACAAACATTATTTGCAAAAAGGAAAAGGTTGCAGATGCAGGAAATCTGAAGTATGATTTGCATTTTTAAGCCTGAGCAAGAACTTGCCGGTCAGGCAGTGAGTGGCTGGATGAGTCCCAGTGCCTGGCTCAAGGGGCTGAATGGCCTACTGGAGTCCCAATGACTGTTCCTATGAGGGTACCCAGAGAGGGGCGGCGTCAAACGGCTTTCCAACATACAGTCGATATAGCTCAGAAGGAGGCAATATTCAAACAGCCAGTGGACCCATTCTCAGCAATAATAACCTACCTGCCAGATCTGACATCCTGGCATTAGCTCCAGCCAGATCTCGTCTCAATCCAATGATAACATCTTGCTGTGCCAGGACTTGTATCCTAGTCTCTGCTAATTCCTTCCTGCGTGACCCAAGAGTAGAATCGTTAGATTAAAACCTTAATGGAAGCATACGATCCAAGTATCACATAGAAACTGAGCTGAATTCAAATAAAAATGATCCAGAGGCATCATTAATGTAGGGCTGAAAAGGAAAATCCAAAGTTTGCATCTCCAAAACATGTTTACTGCCGACTACATCAACTCTGAGCTGGCGCCACTAATTCTTGTAGCACCACCTGTAGACCTGATTATTTCTCCATTGTGCATACGGCAAACAGACATCACCTTTGTCGTGGATACTGAAGGTTGTACAGCGGATAGTCCAGCTCAACCCAGACCCCCCACACCCCCACAGCCCAGCCCACCCCACACGCCCACATCCCAGCTCACCCCACACACACCCACAGCCCCATCCCACACGCCCACATCCCAGCTCAACCCAGACCCCCACACTCCCACAGCCCAGCCCATCCCACACGCCCACATCCCAGCTCAACCCAGACCCCCACACACCCACAGCCCAGCCCATCCCACACGCCACATCCCAGCTCAACCCAGACCCTCCCACACACCACAGCCCAGCTTACCCCACACCCCCACAGCCCAGCTCAACCCAGACCCCCCTACACACCCACAGCCTAGACCCCCCACACACCACACCCAGCTCACCCCACACCCCCACAGCCCAGCTCACCCCACACCCCACAGCCCAGCTCAGACCCCTACACACCCACAGCCAGCTCAACCCAGACCCCCTACACACCCACAGCCCAGACCCCCCACACCCCCAGAGACACAGAGCCCCACCCCACCCACACCCACAGTCCAGCCCACCCCACACCCCCCACACACCACAGCCCAGCTCAACCAGAACCCCACACACCCACAGTCCAGCTCAACCCAGACCCCCCACACACCCACAGCCCAGTTCACCCCACACCCCCACAGCCCAGCTCAACCCAGACCCCCCACACACCCACAGCCCAGCCCACCCCACACCCCCCACAGCCCAGAGCCCACCCCACCCCACACCCCCCACAGCCCACACCCACCCCCCCCACACACCCACAGCCCAGCTCAACCCAGACCCCCCACACACCCACAGCCCAGCTCACCCCACACCCCCACAGCCCAGCTCAACCCAGACCCCCACACACCCACAGCCCAGCCCACCCCGCCCACCCCACACCCCCACACACCCACAGCCCAGCCCACCCCACCCCCCCACAACCCACAGCCCAACCCACCCCACACCCCCCACTCACCACAGCCCAGCCCACCCCACCCCCCAGCCACCCCACACCCCCACCACACCCACAGCCCAGCCCACTCCACACACCCACAGCCCAGCCAATCCACCCCACAGCCCGACCCACCCCACACACCACCCCATACACCCACACACCACCCCATACACCCACACCCCACCACCCCACACCCCCACACACCCACACCCCAGCCCACCCCCACCCCCCACACACCCACAGCCCAGCCCACCCCACACCCACACACACCCACAGCCCAGCCCACCCCACATCCCCACCCACCCCAGCCCAGCCCACCACCCCCCACAGCCTAGCCCACCACACCCCTCACACACCCACAGCCCAGCCCACCCCACACCCACACACACCCACAGCCCAGCCCACCCCAACCCCACCCACCCACAGCCCAGCCCACCCCCCCCCACAGCCTAGCCCACCCCACACCCTCACACTCCCACAGCCCCACAACACACACCCACAGTCCAGCCCACCCCACGCCCCCACACACCCACAGCACCCCCCCCACACCCCCCACACACCCCAGCCAGCCCACACCCCACACCCCCACACACACCACAGCCCAACTCACCCACCACACCCACAGCCCAGCCACCCCACACCCCACACACCCCCACACACCCACAGCCCAGGCACCCCACACCCACACACCCACAGCCCAGCCAGCCCACCCCACACCCACCACACACCCACAGCCCACCCCACACACCCACAGCCCAGCCCACTCCACACCCACACACCCACAGCCCAGCCCACCCCACACCCCCACACACCCACAGCCCAGCCCACCCCACACCCACAGCCCAGCCCACCCCACACCCCCCACACACCCACAGCCCAGCCCACCCCATCCCCACACACCACAGCCCGACCCACCCCACACACCACCACACACCCACAGCCCAGCCCCCCCACAGCCTATCCCACAGCCCAGCCCAGCCCACACCCACCACACACCACAGCCCAGCCCACCCCACATCCCACACACCCACAGCCCGACCCACCCCACACACCCACCACACACCCACAGCCCACCCCACACACCCACAGCCCAGCCCACCCCACACCCCCCCCACCCACAACCCAGCCCACCCCACACCCCCCACACACCACAGCCCAGCCACCCCACACCCACACACACCCACAGCCCAGCCCACCCCACATCCCCACCCACCCACAGCCCAGCCCCCCCACACCCCCCACAGCCTAGCCCACCCACACCCCTCACACACCCACAGCCCAGCCCACCCCCACACCCCACACTCCCACAGCCCAGCCCACACCACACACCCACAGTCCAGCCCACCCCACGCCCCCACGCACCCACAGCCCAGCCCACCCCACACCCCCACACACACCCACAGCCCAGCCCACCCCACACCCCCCCCCCACACACCCACAGCCCAACCCACCCCACACACCCACAGCCAGCCCACACCCCACACACCCACAGCCCAGGCACCCCACACCCACACACACCCACAGCCCAGCCCACCCCACATCCCCACACACCCACAGCCCAGCCCCCCCCCCACAGCCTAGCCCACCCCCCACACACCCACAGCCCATCCCACCCCAACACCCCCTCCCACAGCCCAGCCCAGCACCCCCCACACCCACAGCCCAGCCACCCCACATCCCCACACACCCACAGCCCGGCCCCCCCCCCCCACAGCCTAGCCACCCCACACCCCCACAGCCATCCCACCCCCACACCCCCCCACACTCCCACAGCCCAGCCCACCCCACACCCCCCCACACCCACATCCCGACCCACCCCACACACCCACCACACACCACAGCCCACCCCACACACCCATAGCCCAGCCCACCCCAACCCCCCACACACCACAGCCCAGCCCACCCCACACCCCCCACACACCCACAGCCCAGCCCACCCCACACCCACACACACCCACAGCCCAGCCACCCACATCCCCACACCACCCACAGCCCAGCCCCCCCCCCACAGCCTAGCCCACCCCCACACACCCACAGCCCATCCCACCCCAACACCCCCTCCCACAGCCCAGCCCAGCCCACCCCCCACACACCCACAGCCCAGCCCACCCCACATCCCCACACACCCACAGCCCAGCCCCCCCCCCACCCCCCCCCCCCACCCCCCACCCCCCACAGCCTAGCCACCCCCACACCCCCACAGCCCATCCCACCCCCACACCCCCCCCCACACTCCCACAGCCCAGCCCCCCACACCCCCCACACACCCCCACAGCCCGACCCACCCCACACACCCACCACACACCCACAGCCCACCCACACACCCATAGCCCAGCCCACCCCACACCCCCCACACACCCACAGCCCAGCCCACCCCACACCCCCCACACACCCACAGCCCAGCCCACCCCACACCCACACACACCCACAGCCCAGCCCACCCCACATCCCACACACCCACAGCCCAGCCCCCCCCACAGCCTAGCCCACCCCCCACACACCCACAGCCCATCCCACCCCACACCCCCTCCCACAGCCCAGCCCAGCCCACACCCCCCACACACCCACAGCCCAGCCCACCCCACATCCCCACCCACCCACAGCCCAGCCCACCCACCCCCCGCCACAGCCTAGCCCACCCCACACCCCTCACACACCCACAGCCCAGCCCACCCCCCCCCCCCCCCCACACTCCCACAGCCCAGCCACCCCCACACCCCCCCCGCACACACCCAAGCCCAACCCACCCACACACCCACAGCCCAGCCCACCCCACACCCCCCACACACCCCCACACACCCACAGCCCAGGCACCCACACACACACACACACCCACAGCCCAGCCCACCCCACCCCACCACACCCACAGCCCACCCCACACACCCACAGCCCAGCCACTCCACACCCTCCACACACCCACAGCCCAGCCCACCCCACACCCACACACCCCCACAGCCCAGCCCACCCCACACCCCGACAACCCACAGCCCAGCCCACCCACATCCCCACACACCCACAGCCCAGCCCCCCCCACCCCCCCCACAGCCTAGCCCACCCCCCACACACCCACAGCCCATCCCACCCCAACACCCCCTCCCACAGCCCAGCCCACCCCACACCCCACACACCCACAGCCCAGCCCACGCCACATCCCCACACACCCACAGCTCAGCCCCCCCCACTCCCCCCCACAGCCTAGCCCACCCCACACCCCCACACACCCACAGCCCATCCCACCCCCACACCCCCCCCCACACACCCACAGCCCAGCCCACCCCACACCCCTCACACCCACAGCCCAGCCCACACTCCCCACACCCACAGCCCACACCCCAACACACCCACAGCCCAGCCCACCCCACACCCCCACAGCCCAGCCCACCCCACACCCCCACAGCCCAGCTCAACCCAGACCCCCCACACACCCACAGCCCAGCCCACCCCACACCCCCACACCCCAGACCACCCACACACCCACAGCCCAGCTCAACCCAGACCCCCACAGACCCACAGCCCAGCCACCCCACACCCCTCACACACCACAGCCCAGCCCACCCCACACCCACAGCCCAGCCCCCCCCACACCCCAACACACCCACAGCCCAGTCCACCCCACACCCCCCACACCAGCCCACACCACACACCCACAGCCCAGCCTACCCCAGACCACCCACACCCCCACAGCCCAGCCACTGGGACCTGTGGACACCTTCAGCCAGATCAGGCTTAGCGTCTCCTCACTCTGAAGATTGGACCGGTTCCAGACAGAATGGGCTGGTTAGTATATGGGCATGCAGCATATCCAGGTTGGCACTGATTGGAACCAAAGTTAAGTCAAAAGACCAACAATGGTTCACGGGGATCGGAAGTGACAATTATAATTGAGTTTTGGTCTGAACTTTTTCTTACAAGTGAAGATGACCATCTCCGTAGTGACCCTTGATCCATTTAAATTTATATCCAGTGCTGTTTGTCTCCACATAAAAATGGAGGGAAGATACTGAAACGGAAAGGCACGTGGAGCCCACAGAATTCGGGGATAATGGAGAGACAAACTTCATCCCCAGTCTGGGTAAAACTTGAACAAAAATATATTCATTCAGAATTGGTCATCCTAAACACTTCATCCAGGACTCAGTCCCCGTGGGACTTTATTAGGTTCCAGTGGGGAATATCTGGAGAGGATTCCTGAAAACGGGACAAGTACAGAATGCATGATTGCCTTCACCGGCCGGAGCATTGAGTATAAAAATTGGCAAGTCATGCTGCAGCTGTATAGAACCTTAGTTAGGCCACACTTGGAATATAGTTTTTGATAGTAATCGACTATTTCCTGTTAGATCTGATGGGTAAAATAAGGCTATTTAGTGTAAATATTAAGACCCAGTTTTAATACCCATTTTAAATTGAGGATTTCAGCACTCATAACCTCAGGTCATGATGAAACACATAACTTCAACAGAGACACACAAAGCCTGACACATGCATGAACGAATTGGAGATAAAAACAACATTTTCACTAAGCAAGATGAAAAAGCTATTGTTCTAATAAACATATTTTCAAAGACAGTTTGATATTTAAGAAATAAACTGTACCAGTAATCAGATCAAGGACAAAGTAGGCACCAAAGCAACTTGAAGGCACCATTGTACATAATGCGGATAAAGCGAAGTCAGCAGAAAACCAGTAGAAACCAGTCTTGATAATAGCACAGAATCCCATTCCATAACATACACAAATATTCAAACATGAAACGTCCAGAACTTATGTTGCACATTAAGGATTGACAGCTAACCAACGAATCAAATATATTGATTCTAACCCAAACCAATTAGGACGATGTAGCGGTGTAGATAGATGGCTCAAGACTGATAAGATTTCCTTTAAACACGAGGTCCGTACGGCCATCTTTATTCCGGGATCATCCTATACTTTGACCTAACTATTCGCTATCTCTATTTTCACTTTTCCACTCTAACTCTTGAAGTAAATGCTAGCTGTTTTGCCGTAAGCAAGAAACAATTTCTGTATTATTTTGAAAGTTAAATTGTGTACAGACTTCTCTTTAAGTCCTTTTGCTAGCCCTACTTTATTGAGAATAGATTTAAATTTCTCCTAATTGTAATCAAATAGAGGCAATAAAGATTCTTGTTTGCATCCGAGAAGTTTAACTCAAATTTCTACTTAGTTTTAGTGTCGCAAGGCCTCACTAATTCCGCATGATAGATCTCATCAGTTTTGAATTCTGGTCGTCACACTACCAGAGGATGTGACGGTGTTGGAGAGGGTGCAGAAGATGTTTATCAGGATGTTGTCTGGTATGGAGGCGAGGTTGGATAAACTTGGCTTGTTCTCACTGGAATGGCAGAGGTTGGGGGTGACCAAATAGAAGTCTACAAAATTATGAGGGGCATGGACAGAGTGGGTAATCAGAAGCTTTTTCCTAAGATTGAAGAGCGAAATACTAGGGGACATAGGTTTAAGGTGTGAGGCGCAAAGTTTAGAGGAGATGTGCGAGGGAAGTTTTTTTACACAGAGGGTAGTGGGTGCCTGGAACTCGCTGGTGGTGGAAGCAGGGACGAGTGACGTTGAAGGGGCATCTTGACAAATATAAGAATAGGATGGGAATAGAGGGCTATGGACCCCCAAAGTATAGAAGGTTTTAGGTTAAACAGGCAGCATGGTCGGCGCAGGGCTGAAGGGCCTGTTCCTGTGTTCTTTGTTCTTGTATACGGAGAAGAACCAATCCTTCAGAGAAAATGAGGAAACAGCTCCTGTGCTTCTGAAGTTGCTCCAATACTTCAACTTAGCTTCAGAAAGCAAGGGTTAAGCACACATTAAGAGAGTGCCAATGTGGACTGGTGCCAAGCCCAGTTCTCGAGCAATAAACAGTCACACTGGACAGAGAGGTGGAGTTCATTCAAAAACCTTACAACCACCCCCCGCCCCATCTACACTCCGGGAAATGGCTGAAGGAATAAGTTGTCATCTGTATTCCTCCCATTGTTCTGGGCTTATACGTCTGAAGGAATTAATCAAACCAGTGGGGCCAAGGTTTTGTTGTGTTCTGAGTTATGCAGAGCTGTGATTAAAACCAAACACTGTGGACACTTGAGTCGCCTTGCAAACGGTGTCCAATTAGCAAATGGCTTCCTTCTGCTGTGCGGGAGGGCATCAAACGTCCCACTCGCGACCCATGCTAGCAGCATGACTCCATGTTCAGAGGTCTGTAATATAGCAAGTGGTGTTGTTCTCATTGGCTCTAATCTTGGAACCGGAACACTTTCCGTATCAAGGCCCTTGCATCGTGGTCAGTCACAGCGCGGCTGAGATACAAAACAAAGCTCCCGACGTCACCGATACAAAAGCAAAATACTGCAGAGGCAGATGGAAACTGAAAATCCTCAGCAGGCCAAGCAGGATTAGTGCAGTGGAACACTTCTGAACTCAATATTGAGTTCAACAACTGTAGATCTTAATCTCTGCCTTCATCTAGCTCTTTACGCTACGGGTCTTTTGTTTTACTGGGGTCTTTTTTTTTACTGGTATGTTTCCTCTTCTTTATCCCTCACGTTGCATTCAGATGACTTCTATAGCCATTGGCCACTCATCTGGTCACAACCGTTGTGTCTTTACTATAGCCTTTACTCCTTGGTTGCACGCGAAACCTTTTTAAATTTAATATCTCCTGCTCTTTCACAATCCTTTTGTTCTTCTTGCCCCGGCTCCCTTCCACTGGCATAAAAACTCTTCCATTTCTAGCTCCCTTTCGATCTGCTGTAAGGTAATTCAGCATAAACTCCATTTCTCTCCAGATGTCACTGCCTGACCTCCTTTTTCTTCTGTTTTAACTCCCTCTTCAATCAAGAAAACCTTTGCATTTACGTGGCACCGATCATGACCAGAGGATGTCCCGAGCCATACAGCCAATGAGCTATTTTTGCGGAGTAGCCACTGGTACAGTGAAGCAAATGCAGCCGCTGATTTGTGCACAATTAGGCTCCACACTCAGCAAGGGGTAATGACCTGGCAATCTGTTATAATGGTGCTGTTTGAGGGATAAGTATCTGGAGGACAATTGGGAGAGCGCCCCTACTCTCTTCAGTAGATGGACATGGAATCTTGTCTGTCGAGCGAAGAGGGCAGACAGGCCTCTGGTTAACCTCTCACCCAAAAGACACAGCCACCAATAGAGTCACAGAGCTTTACAGCGCAGAATGAGGCCCTTCGGCCCATCGTGTCTGTGCCAGCCGTCAAGTGCCTATCTATTCTAATCCTATTTTCCAGCACTGGGTCCGTAAGCTTTGTATTGTATGCTGTTTCAAGTGCTCATCTAAATGCTTCTTAAAATGCTGTGACAGAAGGGGTGGCACGGTGGTGCAGTGGTTAGCACTACTGCCTCACGGCGCCGAGGACCTGAGTTCGATCCCAGCCCCGTATCACTGTCCGTGTGGAGTTTGCACATTCTCCCAGTGTCTGCGTGGGCCTCACCCCCACAACCCAAAGACGTGCAGGGTAGGTGGACTGGCCATGCAAAATTGCTCCTTAATTGGGAAAAAAAAATAGAATGGGTACTTTAAATTTATTTTTAAAAATGTTTGTGGGGAGGGTTCCCTGATAGGTCAAGCAGACCACAATTCGCTTCAGGATAAAGCTCTCTCTATATTGCCCAGTCTAAGGTTCTCTCTCTGACTGCGTGCTCTCATCTCTTTGTTCCCTTGGGTATGTCCTGGACTGTCCTATAAGGTATCAGTCCAGCCTAACCCTTGCAGTTTGGAGAGAACGTGCGGTGCTAACCCAACATTTATTTTCTGCGTACCCATTCCTGACCCTCGGACAGTGTGGTGAATCACAGTCGTGTAATTCACACTGTTTTATATGATGTACTCTGTCTATGTAAGCTCGGTATACGAGCAGTTGCACGTCTGCCCATAGGGGGAGATGAGGAGTTGTACTGGGCTCCACCCTTGGCTCTGCCCATGCTCCGCCCATGGATCCTCCCACTAACCGGAGGTATAAAGCTTGGCAGTCGTGAGCCTGCCTGCCAGTTCATCTTGTCGCAGGCAGGCTCTGTTGAAAGACTATTAAAACCACTGTTCACTTCCAACCACGTGTCGTGTGAATTGATGGTCACATCAGACAGATAACGGTGTTTTCTGTTTGTTTCCATTTTAGGGGTAGATTGTTGCCGGATTTTGCGATAGTCATCATGGCGAGACTGTCAGCGTTCGCCATCATTACACTGCACTCAAAGTGACCGCAACATCTGGAGTTTGTAGCTGCATAGTTAAACACTGAAATCCAGATGTTACTGTCAGTGATTCCCTGCTACTTCACAGGGTGCACAGTTAGAGTCTCTGAAAATGGTAATCAATTAGAAATTATTGAACTGACAAGAACTTTCCCTCTTACGTTGCAATATTGTAGTTCAGAATTCCCCAGAAAAGTTTATCTTGTGAGTTGTAACTGGATTTTTTAATGCCATAATTACTCTTTTTTAGAATACCCAATTCATTTTTTCCAATTAAGGGGCAATTTAGCGTGGCCAATCCACCTAGTCTGCACATCCTTTGGGTTGTGGGGGCGAAACCCACACAAACGGGGGAGAATGTGCAAACTCCACACGGACAGTGACCCAGAGCCGGGGTCGAACCTGGGATCACAGCCGTGAGGCTGCAGTGCTAACCACTGCATCACCATGCTGCCCTCTACTCTTAAACAACCTCTCTGGTTCTGGAAATTAATTTTATGTCGGTGTAATGATAAGTTTTCCATTCTGATAAAAATGCCAAGTTTATTGATACAGTGAATTTTCTTTCTCAAAGCATAGTTGCTATTTCAGTTTTCAATGATATTTTCAGTTTTTAATGTTGTATGTCCCAATATTTATAATTAGAAACTAGGGTAGCTAGCTTGTTTTTGCAATAATAATAATAATTCTTATTATTGTCACAAATAGGCTAACATTAACACTGCAATGAAGTTACTGTGAAAATCCCCTAGTCGCCACACTCCGGCGCCTGTTCGGGTACACTGAGGGAGAATTCAGAACGTCCGATTCACCTAACAAACATGTCTTTCAGGACTTGTGGGAGGAAACCAGAACACCCTTGGAAACCCACGCAGACACGGGAGAACGTGCAGGCTCTGCACAGGCAGTGACCCAAGCCGGGAATCGAACCCGGAGCTGTGAAGCAACAGTGGTAACCACTGCGCAACCGTGCCGCCCATTCGCTCTCTATAAAATGAACAAAAAGTAAACAATAAGCAGTTTATTCCTGGCTTGCTGTCTGTGAGAATATTTCAATGTGATTGGTTGGTTGCTTGATGATCTCTGCTGCTGGAAGCCTGGAGATCCCCTTGTCTTGGCACCAGATTCGGACTGATCTCGGGTAAGGGGAAAGCCACACCACAGGAATGGTTAGCCCTTTGTGAGCAGCTAGCTTCCAGGTCAGCAGCAAGTGCCACCACTTCACCACTGACCTCAAAATTTAGACCCATGGATTGAGCCTCATGAGGTTTAATTCAGAATCAAATTTAACCATCTGTTGTGGTGGGATTCGAACATAGAACTCCAAAGCATTGCTCTAGATTAGTGGTTTACCAGTTCAGTGACCTATACCACGAGGCCATAGGGGGAACCGCTCCCCTCCCCCACACCCCCGTCACCCAATATTGTCCCCATCATTTTCCAGCTAGCGTGTTCACTGCTGTGATCTGTAGTAAACGGAACCACTGCCCTCCAGTGGTAGAATTTCAGCACGGTACCACAGCTAAATGAACGCGCCTCATTAAACACCAACTCCCACCAGTTTAGCACTTGCACAGAACTGACTGAGAATCAATACTTGTGGAGCTGACCACTGATTGTCAATTTTGATAGCTCTAATGGGACGTAAATTAAAAGTCAGCTGCAACATGTAACCGTTTCATTTTTATTATTTAATATCTCTGTTGCCCGTTCGAGACAAATTATTTTGGTCAAGTTGTTGTGGCTGGATCAACAGGAAATATTATTGTTCCACAGAGTATGTATGGCTATTTAATGAGGGGGGGCATTGCCCCTGACCCGAGGAATTAGCTCTCATGAAAATGCCTATTGCATTCAATTCAACTCAGTAGGGTACTCACTGGAGCAAGGCGCAGGCCTGTTCCTGGACATGTGTCTCGGTTGTGATTGGCCCACCACCGGCGGCGGCGAGGCCTGAACAGGCTGCCTTACAGTGCTATTCCGTTCCCACTCTTCCAGCTTCTTCTTAGCCTCTGTAAAATGAAAAGAGAGAGTAGCACTGTCAGCTGGCTCAGGTGGGCTTCCCATGGCGGTCCCTGATCCCTTACCCCCCCAATCCCTTACTCTTCCCCCCCCCCACCCCCCCCCCCCCCCCCCCCCCCCCCCCCCCCCCCCCCGCCAGTTCCACATCACAGCAGCTCCAGCTCTGCGTACTCCAGCTAAGGAGCAATCGGCTCTGTGTGATCCAGAGGCATGAGTTTTGTTCAGTAGAAATTAAGCTCTGATCGCAGAGTATGTTGACCCTGCTGCAAGTTTACAAGTGGAAGTGGAGCTGTTCTTGGCTGTGATAGATGCCCCGTATCATAAGGTAAACAGATGAACAGTTAATGGAGGCCCGATGAATGTGTTGGGCTTATCACCTGATTGAGTGTTCGGCAGGAGTTTTCCAAAGTAATGTTTCCTTATCAATCCTGCATTTTTGCGGATTCGCCGAAGAGAATTCCGGTCTTGGGGTAGTGCGTGCAGAAATTCTCTCCCATATCTGCTGAATAAATACCATCCCCATGGAATCTTGAGTATAATGTACAATTACCCTCAGTCTGCTTGATAGGACCCCTCTTTCTTCCTCTGCGGCCTGGTGCTGCTTGGCAATGTTGAGCAGCCTCTCCTCCAGGGCCACAATTGTCCGAGAATGCTGCCGGATCTGCTCCTTGAACTCGGCCAGCTCATCCATGTGGCTGCGCCTCTCGAGTTCAATTCGGCCCTCAAGGCCCGTGGCCTCGGCTCTCTGACGTCTCTGCTGGGCAGCTAGCTCCTCTCGTAAATCACCCTGGGAAACAAGGAAGGGTCACAGCAAAGAGACAGAGATAGTTCAGATAACGGGAGGAAAGATAGAGAGAAACGGAAATGTGCAATTTACACAACAGACTCCAGGACAGAGAAGGGTCAGTTCACTGGGGGCCTTTCAGCTCAGTCTCTCCCACTGCTTCAAGAACTGCAACCTTGTTGAGTGGAGTTTCCCTTCAGTTTAAGTGTGCCTAGCACTCAGTATTCTGCAGCTTTTAAGCATGTTTAGTCTCTCTGCATCATTCTTAAGGGAGAGGAGATCCCCAAATTCTTCATCTAAGGATTGGGAGTGACAAATTGTGTTCAATGGTTTGATTGTTCCATGTTTGGTGAGTGGTTGGGCTCACTCACTATGCCTGATTGGTTAAGTCTGGGTGCGGGCTTGGCAAAAAAGGAAATGAATTATAAAAAGAGTTGCAAGCTGAAGCACGGAGTAGGTATTTTAAAGCACAGCAAATTAAACCAGTTTCACAGAAAGAAACTCTGCATAGCTCCGAGATATAAAATGTACAAAACAAAGTACCCAGCACTTCAAAAGGAGGTGTTAAATGAAGGAAAAGGTCCGTCACACAAATAAATGCAGATGAGAAAACTCATTTGGTTCCAGAAAGGCTGGACCGTCCGACCAATTATAGCACCAAACTTAAATCATTCCGGGGTTCATCCTCTGCTACCTTACTTCATGGCCTAAGGACATATGGATCCCTTTATAGTTGAAGAAATATTTCCTCAATCAAATCCTCAGCCTTCCTTCTGGTGGTTTGATCCCGTGACCCCTATTTCTGTCCTACTCCCATGGTTTAGCTTCAGGGAGTCTTCCTGATTTAAAGTGCTATTTACTATTTGTCCTCAGCTGAAAGCACATGTGCATCGGACAACAACGTACCTCAACTTTCCTCGCTTCCTCGAGTGCTTGTGATGTGTTGTTCAGCTGCAGCTTCAGAGTCTCCGCCTCCTGACATTTCACCTTTGCACTCTGTGAACAAGGAGACAGGGTGAGTGGCGTCACCGAGGGAAATCGGAAAGTCTCGGAGTTCAGTGGTGCTGGGCCTCGGAGGGCAAGACCGCCTTTAGACTGCTTTCAGAAGGTCCCCATGGGCCAGGGCACAGCCCCAGACCCATGTACCGCTGCCAGGCTGAAATCCTGGCTCCCATGCATGGTGCGAGCCAGGTTCCAGCCGCAGTTCATACCCCATGCGCTGCCTCCGCTCACCTCACTCAGTTCTTTGAGACGGAGCTCGGTCTCCTCACGCCACCTCGTCTCCTCTTCCATCATTTCCATTCCCCTCTCTTTCTCCAGAGCCACGCCTCTGCCAGCTGCTGTGGGACACAGTGCAGTTTGTTAGCTTCACTCTTGCACAGAGGTATTCCTCTGCGCACTTTCACATTGATGCACCATCAATTGCACGCGAGGCGAGTGATTTACCAATGTCAGGCTTTAATCAAGAGAACACTGGCGATCGTCTACAGTGGAAAGGAACGATCGTCAGGCTTCTGGGCATTTATACCTCGTTGATAGAGGCGTGGTTAACTCAGCCTCTCGGCCAATCGGTCGAGAGGCACATGACCGACCAGGGCCAATGGTAACGACGTTTGGCCCAATGGCAGACGAGTATGCAGATCATATCATCACATTCACCCCTTACGGAGAAGGAAGGCGGGGGGGGGGTGTGAACGAGACCCAGGGGGGGGGGGAAGAACTGATGATATGAGTAGCCGTCGGGAGAATAATTTTCTCTCCGTACCCTTGTCGATTTGGGGGCTGCCACTGGCCCAGACATAACAATATTTACAAAAGGAAGTCCATGGGACCGTAGAACTCTAGATGGATTCGATCAGTCGTTTGGTGGTCCTTGACGTCCTGGCCGAGCGCCGTAGTGGAGGAGGTGGTCGGATCGGCTGATGGTCCTGCTGATGTCCTGGAGTCCGTAGGGAGCGATAGACCTCGAGTAGTCTCCGTCACCTGAGCTGGCCGCGGAGACGCCATGGATGAGGATGGGGAAGCTGAGTGGGGTGCTGGGGTGAAAAAGGGAGGGGGGGTCTGTGGTGGGGGGGGGGGCTGCCGGGCGGGTGCCAGGTCCCGGAGGGAGACCGTGTCCTGCCGACCGTCGGGGTGCTCCACATACGCGTACTGCGGGTTAGCGTGGAGTAACTGGACATGCTCCACCAACGGATCGGACTTGTGCACCCGCACATGCTTCCGGAGCAAGATGGGTCCGGGGTGACCAGCCATCGGGAGAGGGGATCCGGAGGACGACTCCTGGGAAAACAAGAAGCCGCTCATGAGGTGTCGATTAGTTGCAGTACAGAAGTGAGCGGATAGAGTGCAGTGCATCGGGGAGCACCTCTTGCCATCGGGAATAGGGAGATTTCTAGACCGGAGGGCTAGTAGTATGGTCTTCCAGATGGTACCATTCTCCCGCTCGACCTGTCCGTTACCCCGGGGGTTATAGCTGGTCGTCCTGCTAGAGGCGATGCCCCTGTCGAGCAGGATTTGACACAGCTCGTCGCTCATAAATGAGGACCCCCGATCGCTGTGAATGTACGGGTAGCCGAACAGTGAGAAGATGGAGAGTAGGGCCTTAATGACGGTCGATGTGGTCATGTCGGGACAGGGAATGGCGAAGGGGAAGCGGGAGTGTTCGTCGATAACCGCCAGGAAGTAATGTTGCGGTTGTTAGAGGGAAGGGGCCCCTTGAAGTCAATGCTAAGACGTTCGAAGGGGGGATGCTTTGATCAGGTGTGCGCGCTCGGGGCGGTAGAAGTGCGGTTTGCACTCGGCGCAGATGTGGCAGTCACGGGTTACTGACCTGACTTCCTCGATGGAGTAGGGCAGGTTGCGGGCCTTAATGAAGTGGTGTAGGCGGGTCACCCCTGGATGGCAGAGGTCTGCGTGGAGGGAGCGGAGGCGGTCTATCTGCGCGCTGGCGCAGGTACCGCGGGACAGGGCATCAGGAGGCTCATTGAGCTTCCCAGGACGATACAAGATATCATAGTTGTACGTGGACAACTCGATCCGCCACCGTAAAATATTGTCATTTTGATCTTGCCCCTTTGTGCATTATCAAACATGAAGGCTACTGACCGTTGGTCTGTGAGGAGGGTAAACCTCCTGCCGGCCAAATAGTGCCTCCAATGTCGCACGGCTTCGACTATGGCCTGGGCTTCCTTTTCCACAGATGGGGGCGGAGTTCGGAAGCCTGGAGAGTTCTGGAGAAGAAGGCCACGGGTCTGCCCGCTTGGTTCAGGGTGGCCGCCAGAGCTACTTCTGAAGCGTCGCTCTCGACCTGGAAGGGGAGGGCCTCGTCGATGGCACGCATCGTGGCCTTTGCGATGTCCGCTTTGATGCGGCTAAAGGCCTGGCAGGCCTCCGTCGACGGCGGGAAGGTCGTGGTTTGCATGAGGGGACGGGCCTTGTCCGCGTAGTTGGGAACCCATTGGGCGTAGTATGCGAAAAACCCTAGGCAGCGTGAGGGATTTGGGGGTATTGGGAGAGGGAGTTCCATCAGGGGGCGCATGCGTTCAGGGTCGGGGCCTATCACTCCGTATGCACTACGTAGCCGAGGATGGCGGGCGGTCGGTGCTAAACACGCATTTATCCTTATTGTACGTGAGGTTAAGGAGTTTTGCGGTTTGGAGGAATTTCTGGAGGTTGGCGTCATGGTCCTGCTGGTCGTGGCCGCAGATGGTGACATTATCAAGGTACGGGAAGGTAGCCTGTAATCCGTACTTGTCGACCATTCGGTCCATCTCCCGTTGGAAGACCGAGACCCCATCGTGACACCGAATGGAACCCTAAGGAAGTGGTAGAGGCGCCCGTCAGCCTCGAACGCGGTGTACAGTCGGTCACTCGCACGGATGGGGAGCTGGTGGTAAGCGGACTTAAGGTCCACAGTGGAGAAGACCTTGTATGTCGCGATCTCGTTTACCATGGTAGAGATACGGGGGAGAGGATACGCGTCCAGTTGCGTAAACCGATTGATGGTTTGGCTAATCGATGACCATCCGGTTTTTCTCCCCGTCCGGACCACCAGCACTTGGGCTCGCCAGGGACTGTTGCAGGCCTCGATGACCCCTTCCGTCAGCAACCTCTGGACCTCGGACCTGATGAAGGATCGGTCCTGGGCGCTGTACCGTCTGCTCCGTGTGGCGACGGGTTGCAATCGGGGGTGAGGTTAGCAAACAGGGAGGGAGGGTCCACTTTGAGGGACGCAAGGCTGCAGACAGTGAGGGGGGTATAGGGCCGCCGAATTGAAAAGTCAAGCTCTGCAGGTTGCACTGGAAGTCCAGTCCTAGGAGTGCCGGTGCGCAAGGTCAGGGAGGACAAGGAATTTATAATTTTTAAAAACCTTCCCTTGGACCGTGAGGTCCGCGATGCAGCACCCGGTGATGGGACGGAGTGCGAACCTGAGGCTAAACCGATTTTGCGTGTACGGGATGGACAGGGAGCGCGCAGCGTCTTACCGTGTCAGGGTGAACGAAGCTTTCCGTGCTCCCGGAGTCCAGCAGGCAGTCCGTCTTGTGGCCGTTGAGGTGGATCAGCGTAGTAGTTTTGGCGAGCGTGCGTGGATGAGACTGGTCGAGTTGAACGGCCGCGAGCCGTGGAGAAAATCCGTCGTCGCTGTCCGATTCCATGCTGGAGGGACCTTGCGTGGCAGATGTGGAAGTCGGTGGCCAGGATCCATATGTGGGGTGAACGGCCGCGAGCCGTGAAGAAAATCCGTTGTCGCTGTCCGATTCCATGCTGGAGGGACCTTGCGTGGCAGATGTGGAAGCCGGTGGCCAGGATCCCCAGGTGAGGTCTGTTCCCCAAGATGGCGGGACCAGGACCGCACGTGGGGTCGGGGCCCCAAGATGGCGGCGCCCAGGACCCGCACGTGGGGTCGGCACCCCAAGATGGCGGCGCCCAGGAACCCTCGTGGCCGCTGGAGGCGGAGCTAGCGTTGCCGGCGCTGTGAGCGGAAGGCGCGCAGGCCGGCTCCAGGAGGTGAGTAACAAGCATCAGCGGTGGGGATGCACAAGCCGGCTCCAGGACGCCGGCTAGGTGCATCAGCTGTGGGGATGCGGAAGCCGGCTCCAGGACGCCGGCTAGGTGCATCAGCTGTGGGGATGCGGAAGCCGGCTCCAGGACGCCGGCTAGGTGCATCAGCTGTGGGGATGCACAAGCCGGCTCCAGGACGCCGGCTAGGTGCATCAGCTGTGGGGATGCGGAAGCCGGCTCCAGGACGCCGGCTAGGTGCATCAGCTGTGGGCGGAGGTACGGCTCGCGGGCCGGGTGCGGGGGCCGGGGGCGGGGGGGAGCCGAGTCGCGCTGCGGGCAGGCAGGGACCGGGGGGCCCGGAGAGGCGAGCCGGTCGGGCGCGGGGCCGGGGGTGGGGGGAGCCGGGGTCCGGGAGCGAGGGAAGCAGGGCCGCGGGCAGGCAGGGACCAGGGGGCCCGGAGAGGCGAGCCGGTCGGGCGCCGGGCCCGGGGGCGGGGGGGAGAAACGTGCGCGCGGCGGCAGGCAGAGGCCTGGAGGGGCCGGGGAGGTGCGCATGTCGGCCGGCGGGGCGCGAGTCGGGAGCAGCTGGGGCGGCCCTGGGGAGAGAGGGAGGCACACAGGCCGTTTGCAGAGGCCTGGGGAGGGGGGAGAGTGCTGCGCAGCTTCCAGAAACACTGCAGCCAGCGTTTTGGCCTGGCAGACCGTGGAGTAGTGGCCCTTCTTCCCGCAGCTCTTACAGAGGGCGGAGCGGGCTGGGCAGCGCGAGCGAGGGTGCTTAGCGTACCCACAAAAGTAGCAGCGGGCCCCGCAGATTTATCGGGGCCCCGCGGCACAAGCCTGAGGGAGGCCGGGAGCGGTGGGTAGCTGGTGGGAAGCGTGCCAGGAGGCGGCCTGGCCAGGGTCATAGGTGCGAGCGCTTTGATCTGCGACCTCCAGGGAGGCGGAGAGAGTCAGTGTCTCCGTTAAACTGAGTTCGTCTCTTTCCAGCATCCGCTGGCGGATCACGGGGGACAGCATCCCAGCCACGTAAGCGTCTCTGACGAGTAGCTCCATGTGCTCTGTAGCGGACACCGCTTCACAGGCGCAACCTCTCCCAGGGCACAGAGGGCCCGGCGTATGGTCTAGAGACTCACCGGGGACCTGCTTTCTGGTGGCCAGCAGATGTCGAGCGAATACCCTGTTGGTTTGAGGAATTGTCCTTTTAGCTTCCGTATAGCTTCATCATAGTCTGTTTCGTCTTCGATTATTGAGTAAGCGGCAATACCCACGCTGGAGGGGACATGCAGCTTCTGTGCCCCGGTGGGGGGGGGTGGTTGTAGATGCCAGGAACCCTTCGAGGCAAGTCAGCCAGAGTTTGAAAAGTTCTGTAGAGTTCGGAGTTTGCGGGCTGATGCGGAGGCATTCGGGCTTGATGCGGAACTCCATTCAAAGTTGTAGTTGATTAAATTGATGCACCATCAATTGCACGCGAGGCGAGTGATTTACCAATGTCAGGCTTTAATCAACTAGAACACAGCCTGGCGTTCGTCTACAGTGGAAAGGAACGATCGTCAGGCTTCTGGGCATTTATACCTCGTTGATAGAGGCGTGGTTAACTCAGCCTCTCGGCCAATCGGTCGAGAGGCACAGGGCAATGGTAAGCCGACGTTCTGGCCCAATGGCAGACGAGTATGCAGATCATATCATCACACACACATCACCACCCGAACTCCCATTCTGGCCTGAACTTAGGTTTGCCATTCTGGCCCACAGGAGGTGCGAGAGATCCCTGGGCCGAAAGCCTGGCTCAAGCACAACCTTCCCCACCTCTGCACAGCAGCTTCCCCTGCGCTCTTGGAACTGAGGCAGCTATCATCCAGCTTGGCTGCTATGCCATCATGGCTGAATAGCCCATTGCTGCACAGTTGTGGAAAAACTGCGGGATTGTTCCCTAGCAACAATGAATGCCTTTAACGAAAGAGGCATAGCACTGGTATGGTGGTACTGTCGGTGCAGCACCCTCGAATTAATTAGTTCACCTCTCCCACAGCAACAAATCTCAATAAACTAAGCTCAGAGATGGCCAGGTTTAGGTGAAACCCAAGTAAGTCAATAAAGAGGGAGAGAAGCTGCCCTCTACCTATACTGGCCTACTACAGGCCCAATGTTGTCCATTCTTACTGCCCTGGTGTGACCTAACAAGCAGCTAGCACAACAAACGCTTCCTAAATGTTCAGGGAAAAAACACGCTCAATAGTTTGATTCTGCAGTGGGTAACTCACCTCCTAACTCGCAAAGCCTGCCCACCATCTGCAAGACACAAGTCACCAGTCCCCACATGCCTGGATGAGTGCAGCTCCAACACCCAAGAAGCTCAATACCTCAACTTTGTGCGCAAGGTTGGGGCTGATACAACAAAAGGTGGTGTACAGGGCACACCTGACAAAGGCGAGGATGAGCTGAATCTTTGAGGGAGTAGAGGATGTTTGTGAGCATTGGTGGGGAGGGACCCACAAACCACGTTCATATGTTTTGGTCCTGTCCATAGCTGGAAGGATATTGAAGGGAGGTAATTGTGAAGGTTGTAGCTGTGAGGCTTGAGCCGGGTCCTCTGGAGGCCATATTCGGGGTATCGGATCGACCGGGGTTGGAAGTGGGTGCGGAGGCAGATGTTTTAGCCTTCGCCACGCTGATCGCCCGAAGGCGAATCCTGTTGGGACGGAGGTCAGTCTCCCCAACCTGTGCCCGGGCGTGGCAGGGTTGGGGGGGGGGTTCTGTTGGATATTTTAATGCTCGAGAGGGATGCAATGAGAACTTGAATGATCAGCTGAAGTCATTATCAGAAATGTAACATTGAATGACAAAGCAAGTGAGATTACGAGGACCAAGCAGGCTCACCTATTGCAATAAATGTAAGTGAAAGTGATGAAACCGTGAAGATTGGCCAGCGTGGGTCGCAAAGGACGTCCAACATGGGTCGCAAAGGTTAGCCGTTCGGGAAGTTGGGTCCCGGGGGAAAAACTTGAAAATACTGATCTACAAGATGCACTGCAGGACCTCACCAAGGCACCTTCCAAACCCATGATCTACCATCTAGAAGGACATGGTCGGCAGGTGCATGAGAACGTTACCAGCTGGAGGTTCCCCTCCAAATCAAAAACAATCCGGACTTGGAAATATATTGCCGTTCCTCACTGTCACTGGGTGAAAATCCTGGAACTCCCTCCCTGACAGCACTGTGGGTATACCTACACCACGTGGACTCCAGCGGCTGTCACAGAGCTAAGACCTCACATATATTTTTAGGAAATAGATAATTGTAGATATATATAACTGCATAAAACGTTGGTTAAGCCACAGCTGAAGTACTGTGTGCAGTTCTGGTCGCCACACTATGGGAAGGAAGTGGTTGCCCTGGAGACGGTGCAAAGAAGATTCACCAGGGTGTTGCCTGGGCTGGAGCGTTTGAGCTATCAAGAGAGACTGGATAGGCTGTGGCTCTTTCTTCAGGAGCAGAGAAGGCTGAGGGGAGACCTGATTGAGGTGTACAAAGTACAGAGGGGCATAGATAGGGTGGATATGAAAGAATGTTTCCCTTAACGGAGGGGTCAATAACCAGGGGTCATAGATTTACGTAATGGGCAGGATATATAGAGAGGATGTGAGGAAAATCCTTTTCACCCAGGGTGCTGGGAATCTGGGAATCACTGCCTGAAATGGTGGTAGATGTGGGAACCCTCACAACATTTAAGAAGTATTTAGATGAGCTCTTGAAATGCCACTGCATAGAAGGCTTTGGACCAAGTGCTGGAAAATGGGATTAGAGTGGATAGGTGCTTGATGGTCGGCATAGACACAATGGGCTGATGGGCCTATTACCGTGGTGCAAATGACTCCATGACTCTCTCAACATGGCCACCTGCAACATTTAAAAAACTGAACAAAATCTTCAGAAAGGCTGACACTATGTCTGCCTGTAAAGCTGAACAAAAGGAATTTTCTGGCAATATCTGAAGAGTTGATAAAGGCTCCCATGAGTGCAGAGGTCCAACAAAGGTCATTGACATTCAGAAGCCACCAGAGTCTACAGTTTGCTGGGACAAAGACTCTGCAACCTCCTTTGAAATTCTTCATGGTTGGCCAATTACAATAGCCAGAATCCAGGCAAAAGTTATACATCCTTTATTAAAGCAAATGTGGACAGGGGGAGGCATGTGACATGACCCCCGAGCTGAAAGGACCTATGAGAGTGCACTGCCAATCAATCTGACATCTTCCATGGAATAAGCAGCAGCTCTGAACAAGGGATCAGTCCAGGTGAGTGCCGGGCCTCCTTCTACAGTCCTGAACTTCTATAACTTTGCCTCAGACTAATTCTTCTCGTACGCCTATCCTTGTGGAAGTCATCTCTATTGGAAAAGTGAATTATCCAGCATCAGTCTTCAACCTGCTGACCTCTATGAACAAATATACCATAGAGATTGGATTACCAAAGGTGAGCAGTTGGGAAATAAACCACTACATATAAAAGGGGAAATCAAAATCAAAACACCTTTCTGTTTAGACATGGGGAGTGAGAGGAGAAATCAGGGCTGTTTAAATTAAACCCCCTCCTGTGCATAACTGCAGCTCACACCCACCTTTCAATCATAGGTAGGGATGGGCAATACATGCTAAGCTAGCCAGCCACGCTCAAATCCCATGAACGAATTAAAAACAAAGCGTAAAAACTGGAGTGAACAGGGACCCGCTGAGTGCAAGCTCAGAAGCATGTCGACCCACTCCATCACTGGGAATAAAAGTCAGGCTGGGGACTGCTTACCTGTCGTGCTGTTCCTGAATCTCTGCCTGCGAACGTCTAAGTTCCTCTGCCATCTGCTGTTCAGACTCCAACCTCAGCCTGTTCAGCTGCTCCTGTCTCTCACTATCCGGGAGCTCTCCATTCGATCACCTGGTCCTGGGAGGATACATTAATCTGTGAGGTTGCAAAGGGTTAAAATCCTGGCGGCAGCTTGCCAACCCTGGACTGAGCTGGAATTTCCAGGCGTTAACAATTAATCTCCAGGATACAACTGCGAGCTGCCCAGGAGGAAAATATTCCCAGGGGAACATGGAGAAAGGAACGCCTGTTTCTTTGAAAACTTTCAATCACTGGTTCTAAAAATATCGGGGGTTGAGGCATGGCTCTTTGACTGGGTGAGGTAGTTGGAGGTCAGTGACTGAAACCTCTGGGAATATGTGAGTAGAGGTGTCCACTCCCAGTCGGAGCTGGAATTTATCCTGGGGAGACAGCATCTGGGAATAGTGCTGGCCCACGTCTCTGAGCGATATTCCAAAGCATTTGTTGACAGAAAATGTTAAGTCCCCCCGATGGCTCAGTGACTAAATGCGCGGCCAGTCTACATACAACACAGGCAGAAAAAAAACGAGAGGCCTTACATCCCACCTGCTGTCTGTGAGGAGTCAGCACTCATTATCGGGCTTGCACACATGCGCCACACACAGGCAGGAGGATAGATAGATCAAATAGAAATTCCAACTCCTGATCACTGGCAGTGACTCCTGCTGGAAATGTGTGGGGACATCAGATGAGGACAGGTATGTGTGTGTACAGCTCCTGGCTGCTGCATGGGTGGTGACTGGTTCCTGGCTGCTGCATGGGTGTGTGCATTTGTTTCTGGCTGCTGCATGGGTCCGTGTATCAGTTCCTGACTGCTGTGTATTGGTCCTGGTGCTCTCCGGGTGTGTGTATTGGTTTCTGGCTGTCCGGGTGTGTGTATTGCATTCCTGGCTGCTGTCTGGGTGTGTGTATGCATTCCTGGCTGCTGTCAGGGTGTGTGTATGGTTTGCTGGTCTGTGTGGTGTGGCGTTCCGCTTTCCGGGTGATGCCTGGTGGTTGGTGGTGAGTGGTTCCTGGCTGCTGTTTGGGTGTGTATATGCGTTCTGGCGCTGTCCATGGTTTGTGTATTGGTTCCTGGCTGCTGCATGTTTGTGAGGTGCCCGCCTATGGCTGTTGTATGGTTTGTGTATTGGTTCCTGGCTGCTGCATGGTTTGTGTATTGGTTCCTGGCTGCTGCATGGTTTGTGTATTGGTTCCTGGCTGCTGCATGGCTTGTGTATTGGTTCTGGCTGCTGCATGGCTTGTGTATTGGTTCCTGGCTGCTGCATGGTTTGTGTATTGGTTCCTGGCTGCTATGGTTTGTGTATTGGTTCCTGGCTGCTGCATGGTTGTGTATTGGTTCCTGGCTGCTGCATGGTTTGTGTATTGGTTCCTGGCTGCTGCATGGTTTGTGTATTGGTTCCTGGCTGCTGCATGGTTTGTGTATTGGTTCCTGGCTGCTGCATGGTTTGTGTATTGGTTCCTGGCTGCTGCATGGTTTGTGTATTGGTTCCTGGCTGTTGTATGGTTTGTGTATTGGTTCCTGGCTGCTGCATGGTTTGTGTATTGGTTCCTGGCTGCTGCATGGTGTATTGATTCCTGGCTGCTGCCCTGCTTGTGTATTGGTTCCTGGCTGCTGCATGGTTTGTGTATTGGTTCCTGGCTGCTGCATGGTTTGTGAATTGGTTCCTGCCTGCTGCCCTGGCTTGTGTATTGATTCCTGGTTGTGAATATGGATGCATTTTAAATTGCTCACTGAGGGTCACCAAGTCTAGAATATTCTCAGTGTACCTGCAATGTCTTCAACTGTTCCTCTGCCATGTTAAACTTTCCCTTCAGCAGCTGAAAACATCCAACGACTCCTGCTCAGAAACAAAATGAGACAGGGTGATATTGTCCCCATTAATAATGCTTTCTTATTTTTTTTAACACTCTGGCACATCAGATCCCCGAGCAGCCACAGCACAGGTTGGGAGCCCCCTCTAAACTGCCCCATCAAAATACCTCAACCCTAGCCTCACAGAAGGGCATCCTTTACTATACTTCGCAATACCCCTCTCCAACACGAGATCATCTAACCATCTGTGTGGGCAGCATAAGCGGATGGCACTGTGGCTTCACAGCGCCAGGGTCCCATGTTCGATTCCCGCTGGGTCACTGTCTGTGCAGAGTCTGCACGTTCTCCCCGTGTCTGCGTGGGTTTCCTCCGGTTTCCTCCCACAGTCCAAAGACGTGCGGGTTAGGTGGATTGGCCGTGATAAATTGCCTTAGTGTCCAAAAAAGGTTAGGAGGGGTCATTGGGTTACGGGGATAGGGTGGAAGGGAGGGCTTAAGTGGGTCGGTGCAGATTCGATGGGCTGAATGGCCTCCTACGCACTGTATGTTCTATGTTCTATAATGGTATCACTATTGCTGAATCCCCCACTATCAACACCCTGGGGGTTACCATTGACCAGAAACTGAAATGGACTACCATAGTGGCACAGTCGTTAGAATCATAGAATTTGCAGAAGGAGGCCATTCGGCCCATCGAGTCTGCACCGGTCCTTGGAAAGAGCACCCTGCTTAAGCCCATACCTCCACCCTCTCCCATAACCCATTAACCCCAGTTAACCTTTTTGAACACCTTAGGGTAATTTATCACGGCCAGTCCACCTAACCCACATCTTTGGACTGTGGGAGGAAACCGGAGCACTCGGAGGAAACCCACGCAGACACGGGGAGAACGTGCAGACTCCGCACAGACTGTGACCCAAGCCGGGAATCGAACCTGGGACCCTGGAGCTGTGAAGCAACTGTGCTAACCACTGTGATACTGTGCTGCCCTACGTGCTTTAGTGCTGCACTGCTGCCTCCCAGCACCAGGGACCTAGCTTAGATTCTGACCATGGGCGACTGTGTGGGGTTTGCACATTCTCCCCGTGTTTGTGTGGGTTTCCTCCGGGTGCTCCGGTTTCCTCCCACAGTCCAAAGATGTGGTTAGGTGGATTGGATATGCACAAATTGCCCCTAGGTGGGATTACAGGATAGGCTGGGGTATTGGCCTTGGTGAAGGTGCTCTTTCAGAGGGTCGGAGCAGACTCAATGGACGAATGGCCTCCTGCACTGTAGGGATTCTATGATCTTAATACTGTGGCTACAAGAGCAGGTCAGAGGCTAGGAATCCTGAAGCGAGTAACTCGCTTCCTGACCCTCCCAAAGCCTGTCCACAATCTACAAAGCACAAATCAGGAGTGTGATGGAATACTCTCACTTGCCTGGATGAGTGCGGCTCAACAACATTCAAGAAGCTAACACCATCCAGAAAGCAGCCCGCTTGATTGCTCCCCGTCCACAAACATCCACTCCCTGTACCTTTGATGCACAAAGGCAGCAGCGAATAGCAGCTACACGATGCACTGCAACAATTGCAAAGCTGCCTTCAACAGCACCTTCCAAACCCATAACCTCTACCACCTAGAAGTACAAGGGCAGCAGATGCATGGCAACCCCACCACCTGCAAGTTAACCTACTAGTCACTCCCCATCCTAACTTCACAGTCACTTGGCCAAAACCTGGAACTGCCTCCCTAACAGCACAGAGGGTGTATCTACAACACGTATGCAAACCCAATGAAAACAAGAGGTTCCAATGTTGTCAGTGGTTAATGTCAGGGAGGGTTTATATTGCCGATCTAATGGGAAAGGTGATAAACACCATTAGGGTTGCAGTGTTAGTGTACAACGTTGTCACCTCCTTCACAGCTTGATGTATCTATCCCAGCATCCAACAGGCTCTGCTCCGACTGCTGTTGCCAAGACAACGAGCTGCTTAAAATGCCAGTGATGGCTTCCTGCACCCAAAGAAGAGTCTGATCAACGAGAGCTCTTGTAGCGTCCCCAAGCTCTTTCTTCGCACAGTTCCCGAAGTCACCCGCAGACGGACCTGGTGGTAAATAGGGTGTGTTAGGTACAGCAGCCATCACCCCTGTGAGCACAGCTCCGACATCCGTGGATGGTATAAACAGCTTAGGTGAAAGCGTGCTGGGAACATGAAGGGAGTAGGTCCCTGACAGATAGTCTGATATTCAGTGGATTTCAGCCTGTACATCTGCTGTGACATTACCGCCAGAGCAACAAAGAAACCACCCAGGCACAGAAGTAAAAACCGTGCTTCACCAAGCAGCAGTCACTACTCACTCACGAGCCCCTGTATTCAAGTCACCCATGACCTCTGCCACCTAGAAAGACACGGGCGATGGTGCTCAGGAAGAGCGCCACCTTCCAAGTGCCCCTCCAGGTCACACAGCAGCTATATCACGTACCTTCACTGCCGCTGGGTCAAAATACTGTGAATCCCCTGAGTGTCCTGCCCAACATTACTCCCTCAAATTAACATCAGGCAAAAAAACGGATTACCTGGTCAGTGTAATTGTGCTGTTGATGGGAGCTTGCTGTGTGCAAATTGGTTACTGCGTTTCTTATATTGCAACAGTGACAACACAAAAATGTAAGTGCTTAGGAGCCTGCTCAAGGGTTGAATGGCCTGTACTCCTGTTCCTATTCCCCGTGCTGCCTGTAAAATGATAAGATGCCCGATGGTCATGAAAAGCACTATCTAAATGCAACCCTTTCTTTTTTGATGTTTGTTTTCGAGTTACGGGTCGGTTTTAGGGGTGTCTAGTTGTAGGCCACCCATTGGCTGAAGATGGTGCATGGCCCAGGGTACCAGATGCACCTATCATTAACCGTTTGTCCTGTGGGTTGAGTGGGGCACTGAGCTGAACTGATTGGAAGATGCAGGTTCACCTCCATCTGTGCTGAAGGAGCTGGGGCAGCAGCGAAGGAGTTGGAAACTGGGTGAGAGATAAACCAGTCTGAGGGGCTTGACAGGTGGGATGTGGCGAGGGTGTGTCCTCTTGTGGGAGAATCTAGATCTAGGGTTCACTGTGTAAAAATAAAAATGAAGACAAGGCCAATTTTTTTCCCCTCAAAGTTTGGAACTCTGTTTTCACCGCCTTTTCAGGAAGAGAGTTTTTGAATATTTTTAAGGCAGCAATAGATAGAGTCTTGGTCAGCAAGGGGGTGATAGGTTATCAGGGGTGGGCCGGAATGCAGATTTGAGGTGGCTAATCACATCAGCCATGATCTTATTAAATGGCAGAACAGGCTCGAGGGGCTGAATGGCCTACTCCCGCTCCTTGTTCACATGTCAGGGGTCTTCTCATCTCCAGTGCATGTACTGGGGCATAGAGAGAAACTATTACCTCTGGTGGGGAGCCCAGAACAAGGGAGAACAATATTAACATTGGAACAATGCCATTCAAGGATGATACTGCTTTGCACAAGGCAGAGTGGAAATCTAGATTTGTCTTCCCCCAACTGACGATGGGAGTGGGGCGGGAGGAGTAAACTGAAACTATAAACTGAGTTTGAGAGATTGAGTTGGGCAAGAGTAATGAGTGTGAAATCACGGTGGGTAGATTGAGATACAGCTGCAACTACGACCTGACTGAGTGGGTGCAGCAGGCTTGAGGGCCTACTCCTGTTGCTATGGACAGACACTGGACATGATGTGGTGACCATTGTGTTTGACTGTCTTGCCCACTGATTGGGTCCACAAACTCATACATGGAGGGCGAGATCTCAGAGGGTGCCGAGTGTCACTGATGTGATCCCCTCGAGTTTCGAATGTTCAAAGGGCTTTCAGGATACTGAAATATTGAAGGTGTGCATGCCTGTACGAAGACTCCTTCAGATGCAAATAAGGTACAGCACAATAAGGTCAGGAGGTTTCTGATTTAAATCCGGTCAGCAGCCCCTTTGCTGTAGATTAACCGTGGCACAGACTTTAGAGATGCCGTTACCTCAGTCTCTTCCAGTGCTCTCCTCAGCCTCTCCGTGTTGGTGAACCGCTCCTTCTCCTCAGAGACTTTCAAATCCAGCTCGTCCTGCATTTTCTCCTTCAGCTCTGCCCACTCGTCAATAATCTGCTTTCATCTGCTCAATCACCTGCAATATGTACCGAGAGAAGTAGATTCAATGAGAGCCGACAGGCACTCTCCATAGGCGAGCTATAGTACAAGGTGGAGACAGACTTGTAAAGTGTCCATGCCTCCCTGGCCCACAGAGTGTATTTACCATGGTGATTCTGCCCCAGCGCCTTACAGACCAGAAGGTCCCAGGCTTGGGAGCCCGGCTGCTACGTAAAGCCTCAGTACCTAGAAATAAATCCAGGGGGCTTGCTCTCTCTATCCAGTAACTCACTGCTGGAAATAAGGGTATGTCAGAGTGTGGTGTGTGCATGCATATCGGTATTCGGTGCATGCCTGTGTGTGTGCACATGTCTGGCCTCTGTGTTATGTCTGTGTTTGCACGCATGTCGTGTATGTGCTGGTGCACACACACGTCTGTGTGTGTACGTGTATGTCTGTGTGTGGCGTCTGTGATGTATACCTTTGTGTGCGTGGTGCATGCCTGTGTGTGCACACATGTCTGTGTGTGTGCGTCTGTGCGTGTGCCAATACCAGGCCAGGATTTTATGGCCCCAGCATGAAATGAAATGAAAAAATGAAATGAAAATCGCTTATTGTCACAAGTAGGCTTCAATGAATTACTGTGAAAAGCCCCTAGTCGCCACATTCCGGCGCCTGTCCGGGGAGGCTGTTATGGGAATCGAACCGTGCTGCTGGCCTGCTTCAAAGCCAGTGATTTAGCCCTGTGCTAAACAGCCCCTGCTGTCTCTGGGGTCTCTGCTCCCTGGCGGACATGATGGGCTATTTAAATTGCTGTTTAATTTGGCGGGATTATAATATTCCCCGGACAGAAGGGGACGGAAAAATCCTGGCCCAGGTTCCATTGCGGTTACGGTGCCCCTCATGGTTAAATGTACGGCTGCTATCCATCTCACACTGACTCACAAATGTCCCATTCTGGCACCACACTTGGATTCAAGGATCAGGAACCTCAACCACACGAACAGATGAGAGAAGCTGGGGCTGTTTGCACCAGGAAGGGGAGAGAATTCAGGGGAGATGTTGAACAGAGGATTAAAAATCATGAGGGGGCTGGACGGAGTGGACAGGGAGAAGGGGAGGGAGTGGAGACAGTGTGTTAATGGGATAGGTGATTTTCCAGAAAACTGGAATGGATACCATGAGCCAAATCTGTGCTGTAACCATTCCATGATTCTATGGACAGTTTCTATGGAGAGATAGTGACAATGGCAGGTGTCCACGGAACTCCACCCTGGAAGGAATCAGCACTTCTAGGAGAGAGAGACGGACAGAAGAGGAATTCGAGGAGAAGCAATCACGCTGCTATGTTTCTTGAGCCGAATTTAAAATGCAGGTTCCAACAGGGTACGGTGGCGGTGATGTACAGCACCTTTGAAAGATTGGCTAAGAGTCCTAGATGGCTGACACCCTAATCACACACTGAGTATCCACTGCCAGCTCAGTAGTAAACGGAAACAGAACAGAGGTATCTACTGAAAACAGTGAGAAATACCGGAAGGAGCTAAACCCCTCTTTCCTTCCCCGACCGGCTCGGATGCTTCCCCCGGGGGCAGTTCAGGTTTTGTCAGCTGGTACAAGGAGTAGGGCACCAGCTGGTAATCTTAAACACACTATTGCAAGGTGAGTAAAAATCTGTGTTTTTTTTTAATTGAGCAGAATCAAAGGGAGTTCATCCACTTTCAAATTAATTACATCAAGAGCAACGGTAAAGCAAAAGGCAGAAAATCTGAAATAAAAATTGCTGGAAATATGATTGGAGCAGAGATGTGTGGGGCCAAACACTCCAGTGACTACCTCCCATCCTCCATAGCCTATTGTGATTAATGGGTTTGCCCCCTTCATCAGCTCAAAGTATCAGAACCTCTTCCCCTTGGCCGTCATAGAAACGATGCCACACACGACTACCATGTCCTTATATAGAAACTACCCGCGCATAGTCCAGAACTTATTTTCAAAATCTAATGTATGTTGTCTTCATAAATCTGACCACATCTGCGATGCCTTCCCAACCCCATCCCCACTCTATCTCTTTTACACCCGATGTTTTGTGGCCATGGTGATGAAAGAGCTTGAAAGGGAGCAAACCCTTTGTCCACGATAGGGTTTCGAGGATGGGAGGTAGACACTGGAGTGTGTTGGCCTCGACAATTCTCTGCTCCAATCGCATTTCCAGCATTTTTATTTCGGGTTTCCGCCGTTTTATGTTTCACTTTCGCTTTTGATATAATTAGCTTGAAGGAAGCACGGTGGCGCAGTGGGTTAGCACTGCGGCCTCAGGGCGCCGAGGTCCCAGGTTCGATCCTGGCTCTGGGTCACTGTCCGTGTGGAGTTTGCACATTCTCCCCGTTTTTGTGTGGGTTTCGCCCCCACAACCCGAAGACGTGCAGGTAGGTGGATTGGCCACGCTAAATTGCCCCTTAAATGGAAAAAATGAATTGAGCACTCTAAATGTATAAAAGAAAAAAATATATAATAACTAGTTTGAAGGCGGATGTGTTCCTTTCGCTCCTGCTAGATTTAAAAATACAATTTTTTTCTCTAGCTGCTTTGACCGTTCCTGTTCTGTTGCCTTTTTTTTAAGGCGAGCAACGTGCCAACTTTGGGGCAGGCTCTTAGAATCGACAATGAATGCAGCAGGTGACAAGAAACAGCGGGGGTGGGGTGGGGGGGGGGGGGCAGTGCCAAGGAACAGAGTGAGAAATAGGAACAAAATAAACAAAGCCAACATGACACGCCAAAGCTGCCACACCGGAAACCGGGAACAGATATTTGAGAAGTATACGGACACAAATCACTTAAGGTGGCAGGGCAAGTTGAGGGAGCGGCTTGAAAAAAAATACCTGAAGGAATTCGCGGCTTTATAAATGGAGGCTTCAGATTACAAAAGCGAGGTAGTTATGGTAAACCTGCGCAGAAAACATTGGTTTGGCCTCAAAGGGAGCATTGTGTCCAGTTCTGGGCACCGGAGTTTAGGACGGAGGTGAAGGCAATAGAGATGGTGCAGGGAAGATTCAGGAGAATTAGTCCGAAGGGGAGGAACTTCAGTTCGGCAGATAGATTGGAGAAGCTGGAGCTGTCCTCCCTGGAGAAGAGAAGGTGGAGAGGAGATTTGATAGCAGTGTTCAGAGCCACAAGGAGTCTGGGTAGAGTAGATAAGGAGAAACTGTTCCCATTGGCGTGGAACATAGAACATAGAACATTACAGCGCAGTACAGGCCCTTCGGCCCTCGATGTTGCGCCGTCCTGTGAAACCCCTCTAAAGTCCCTCTCCACTATTCCCTTATCGTCCATATGCCTATCCAATGACCATTTGAATGCGTTTTGTGATGGCGAGTCCACTACTGTTGCAGGCAGAAGGGTTGAGAATCAGAGGGCACCAATTTAGGGTGACTGGCAAAAGAGGTAACGTAACATTAGACGATTCTTTATTTTTTTAAAATTTAGAGTACCCAATTATTTTTTTTCCAATTAAGGGACAATTTAGCACGGCCGATACACCTACTCTGTACATCTTTGGGTTGTGGGGTGACACCCACGCAGACATGGGGAGAATGTGCAAACTCCACACGGACAGTAACCCAGGTCCTCAGTGCCGTAGGCAATAGTGCTAACCACTGAGCCACCGTGCTGCCCACAATTCTTTATTTAACGCAGCGAGTGGTTGGGATCTGGAATACACTGTCTGAGAGTGTGGTGGAGGCAGATTCACACAGTGAGTGGTTGGGATCTGGAATGCACTGTCTGTCTGAGAGTTTGGTGGGGACAGATTCACACAGCGAGTGGTTGGGATATGGAATGCACTGACTGAGAGTGTGGTGGAGGCAGATTCACACAGAGAGTGGTTGGGATCTGGAATACACTGTCTGTCTGAGAGTGTGGTGGAGGCAGATTCACACAGAGAGTGGTTAGGATCTGGAATGCACTGACTGAGAGTGTGGTGGGGACAGATTCACACAGCGAGTGGTTAGGATCTGGAATGCACTGTCTGAGAGTGTGGTGGAGGCAGATTCACACAGAGAGTGGTTAGGATCTGGAATGCCCTGTCTGAGAGTGTGGTGGAGGCAGATTCACACAGAGAGTGGTTAGGATCTGGAATGCACTGTCTGAGAGTTTGGTGGAGACAGATTCACACAGCGAGTGGTTAGGATCTGGAATGCACTGTCTGAGAGTGTGGTGGTGGCAGATTCACACAGCGAGTGGTTAGGATCTGGAATGCCCTGTCTGAGAGTGTGGTGGAGACAGATTCACACAGCGCGTGGTTGGGATATGGAATGCACTGTCTGAGAGTGTGGTGGTGGCAGATTCACACAGCGAGTGGTTAGGATCTGGAATGCACTGTCTGAGAGTGTGGTGGTGGCAGATTCACACAGCGAGTGGTTAGGATCTGGAATGCACTGTCTGAGAGTGTGGTGGTGGCAGATTCACACAGCGAGTGGTTAGGATCTGGAATGCACTGTCTGAGAGTGTGGTGGTGGCAGATTCACACAGCGAGTGGTTAGGATCTGGAATGCACTGTCTGAGAGTGTGGCTTTCAAAGGGAACTGGATCATTCCCCAAAGAGGAAGTATTTGCCGGGTTCTGGGAAAGTGGTGGGGGAGCGGCACTTGGAGAATTGCTCTTGGCAGAGAGCCAGCACAGACACAATGGGCTGAATGGTCTCCTGTGCTGTTTCTGTTCTATGATTCAAAATTGCTTGCGCACTTATTGCTTTTGAAATCAAGGTGTATATGTGTACATATATATATAATATAATATACACCGCCATATTATTTTTCAGAAACATTTCAAAACATTTCACATACAATGAGTAAGTTAAAGTGCAGTGACGTTTATTTTGCAGTCTCATTGCATTATCAGGTTCCCACAATGTTTAATTTGATTTAAAGATCTTGAAGCTGTACAATGTAAAAGTACAATTTACTCATCATTAACCAGACAATTATAGGAAGAAAACAAGCTTAAACTTGTCTGCTGGCAACATACACCAGCAAGTCAGTACAGTAAATGAAGTGTGCCTCACATTCCTATCACTGACCCAGTAAAGCAGCCTGGGAATTAATCAGCTTGTGAGAAAGTATTTCGACTTCAATTTTTTTTTTTTTTGCGGGTTTTGAATTTTGCGGAATTTTGTAATGTCAATTTTCACCCCTCTCCTCTTGAAGGCAATGGTTCTTGTTGGGACAGCTTCTCAGACCAAGTGGCCACTGGTCACGCACGAGCTTAGATGATCAGTGCTGACAAGCTTCCGAACCCTGGGTAGCATCACGGCGAAGCCCTGATACCATTCCGGGTTTCCAAAGGGGATCCATGGGCAATGACCAGAAAGGAAGATTTTTTTTTTATTGACGTTGCACCTTGCCTGATGTCAGGACAGCCCAAAGCAGTTTACAGTCAATTAAATCCTTCGATATGCACTCTTGCAAAGCAGAAAAACACAAGCCAAGTTATAATCATCAAGGTTCCACAACGAAGAATGAGGTAATCACCAGTTTTTTTAAAAAGTGAGTTTGGGTGAAAGGTCATTGAGGGGGGTGAGGTAGGAATGTGGGGTTGAGGTTATGGTCAGGTCATCCATGATCCTATTGAATGGATGGCTCGAGGGGCCGAGTCCAGTTCCTAATTGATGTAACCATCAATTCACCAGACAAGTGTTTCTGATATGAATCTAGGCTTTAATCGACTTACTTCAGAGCCAGCCTGTTACCCGTTGATGAACTCTTAGTGAACTCAGGCTGACTCTGGACAAGGGTATTTATACAGCTGCACTAGGGGGAGGGGTCATGGGCGGAGCCAAGGGTCGAGCCCAGTACAAGTTCCTGGGTACTCCCAGAGCTACTCCCCTAGTGGTAGGATAGCGCTACTGCGCTTACAAAGACAGTGTGAATTATCATATATACATATATATATATTACATTCACCACATGTATGTAGGGATAAAAATAGCCCAAGATATTTTGGAGAATGGCCCTTTCTCTTCTTCCAATAGAACCACAGGATCTGAAGTGTCAGACTGGGTCTCAGTTTACTCTCTCATTTCGAGACTGCATCTCTGGCACTGCAGCACCCCCTCAGTAATGCACTGGGTGTGTCGGCCCAGGTTACTACTTTGGAGTGTGGGACTTGAACCCACAATGTTCTGACTCATCAGAGTGACGGGGCTACAAAGGGAGCTGGAACAATCTTCATTTTTTTTTTTTTAATTTAGATTACCCAATTATTTTTTCCAATTAAGGGGAAATTTATCGTGGCCAATCCACCTACTCTGCACATTTTTGGGTTGTGGGGGCGAAACCCACGCAGCCACGGGGAGAATGTGCAAACTCCACACGGACAGTGACCCAGAGCAGGGATCAAACCTGGGACCTCAGCGCCGTGAAGCGGTTGTGCTAACCACTAGGCCACCGTGCTGCCCTACAATCTTCATTTCTAACTGTCGATTGATTACAGCACCCCAACCAGCATCCTAACACAGGGCAGGAATGGAAACTGGGATCTTTCCGGTTAGGCCTTAACCAGCTGAGCCCTCGGGGAAGCAGCACAAATGGAATGGCGCAAAGCACCAAGTGCCACTGCAGATTAAGTCAAGGACATAAGAACATAAGAACTAGGAGCACGAGTAGGCCATCTGGCCCCTCGAGCCTGCTCCGCCATTCAATGAGATCATGGCACTTGCCAACAGGGACACCATTTTGGCCCTACTTTGGGCAGCACTAGTGCAATACAAGCCAGCAGTGAGATCTGGACACATTGCCCCTCTGTGTATTTAGAACCACATGTACGTATCTGACTTAAAATTGCTGAACCTGCCATGCAATACAAACGAAGGATAGGCAGCGCAATGGAAACCAGAATGAGAATGGCAGCAGTTTCTCAGCATGCTGGGATTCTCCGGTATCCGGCAGGGCGGGCCGTACCTGCGCCAAGGAGTGGCGTGAAGCACTCCGACATCGGGCCGCCCGGAAGGTACGGAATCCTCCGCACCTTCGGGGGCTAGGCCGGCGCCTAGGCCGGGGGGGGAGGGGGCCACTGCCAATGGCCCCCGACTTGCCAAAAAACCAGCGCCGGAGAATTCGTCAGGGGGTCGGAGAATCTCACCCCCAAGGTGTTTGAGTGGTCACTGAGGAGTTGGCCAGTTATGTGTATCTCAGAATACTGGAGTAGGGTCCCCATTGCGCTCAAGGTCTGATCTTTCCTCCGGCCCTTTGTACAGCACTCAGTCACTGGACCCATTGCTACAATAACAGGAACCCACCTGCTCATCTGAAAGAGCCTCCTTAGGAGATTGAACTCCCGGAGCAGAGTACGTGGTCTGCATGATTCGGCTTCGGAACCGCTCCAGCTGCACAAGTACAACAGGATGTTTTAGGATGAAGTTGGGAGACATTCATTATTACATTATCACAGCTGAATTGCCAAGCAGATCTCACCCTGATACAAGCACATTCTTCAATAAAAAGCAACTGATAGCTCTACTTCAAATGTCATTAGATCAAGTGGTAGCCTGGTGGCCTTGAGTTCGAGGATTGCGAAGTGCAAGCTCCGCTCCAGGACACGAGCTTTCAATCTGTGCTGACACTCTCGTGGCGTAGCAGGAGTGCGGCATTGTTGGAGGTGCCAACCTATGGATGAAACATCAGACTAAGGTCTGTAAAAAGGCAACTCACATGGACTTTTTTCTTAATTTAGAGTACCCAATTCTTTTTTCCAATTAAGGGGCAATTTAGCATGGCCAATCCACCGACCCTGCACATCTTTGGGTTGTGGGGGTGAAACCCACGCAGATACAGGGAGAATGTGCAAACTCCACACGGACAGTGACCCAGGGCCGGGATTCGAACCCAGTTCACTGCGCCACCGTGCCGCCCTGACTCACATGGACTTTAAAGATACGTTGCAGAGGAAGTTCTTCTGTTCTGGGGCTCTTGACCAACATTCCTCCCTCAGCCATCACTAAATTATTCAGAATAACTGCGCTCAATGAGAATAGGTGTAGACTAACTTTAGCAACTTCGCAAAAGTGATTACACTTAACGTAGGATATAAAACACAGAAAAAGGCCATTCAGCCCATCCTGGTGTTTAAACTTCACTTGACTTCCCCCCAATCTTTCCTCATTTAAATCTACCATCGTAACCCTCTATTCCCTTCTCCCTCATACACTTGTCTAACTTTCCCTTAAATGTATCTGCACTATTCACTTCAACCACTCGCTGTGGTAGCGGGTTCCACATTCTCACCTTCATATGGGTGAAGAGGTTTCTCCTGAATTCCCTATTGGCATTCTTGGTGACCATGCTGTATTGCTGTCCCCTAGTTATGCGTCTTCCCCACAAGAGGATGCAAAACACTTTGGGAGATCCCCGGAGGTGTCATATAGATGCCAACTGGCTTTCCCGATGATGTGGCTGATTGGGCGACATTGACCCGACAGACCCAAGGTTTAACCAGCCTGGTCAATGACACATGGCTTCATTCAGAAAGGTGACAGGCAACTCAACAGAAGCTGACCTGGGTCAATGACTTTGTCCTGTTAGCCAAGGTCGTGCTGCACTCCCCGGGTCGAGCTGTGTGCAGATGCATATTGGGCAATAAGGAAACAGGTCGGCCTTTCTGCAAGGGTGATACTGACATGGAGCCAATGGGGACAGCACCCTTGGTTACTATCACATTTGAAGATGGCACCACCAACAATGCAACACTGCCTCAGTATTACACTGCGGCCTTGACTGTGCGCTCATGTCCTAAGGCGCACAAAAATTATAACAGCAACTTGCATTTACACAGCACTTATAATGTGGTGAAGCACTTCACAGGAACATTCTCAAGCCAAATTTGACATCAAGCCACAAAAAGAAAAATGAAAACAGAAGCTGGGTCGAAGAAGCAAAAGAATATCTTAGGAGGAGAGAGAGGGAATGAAACAGAGAGGTTTAAGGAGGGAATTCCAGAGTTAGGCTTTGGGCAGCTGAAGACACAGTCACCATTGGCGGAACGATGGCAATCAGGAATGCTCAAGGATGTCAGAACTAGAACAGTGCAGATATCTCGGCGGATTGTTGCGGGTGTTTTACTGCGTCAAGGGCATTACATAAATGCAAGTTGGTGTTGATAGGGCCGGGGGGCAAGTTAAAGAAGTAGGGAGTTGAAGGATCGGAACATAAAAGGTGAGAATTACACAATCAAAATGTTGCTGGACTAGAGCCAGTGCAGGTCAGCGGGCACAGGAGTGATGGATGAATGGGCCCTGGTGGTGAGTTAGGGTACAGGCAGCAGACTTTTGGATGAGTCAAAGTTTACAAAGCGTTAGTAAGGTTGGCCACACCAGTATCAAACAGAAAATGACAGTGATACAGTTAAGCAGGCTCATCATTTAACATCCTTCTGAGTGCTTCTTCTGAGCCAGAACCACCAGCTGAGGCAGGTTGGCACACTGGCTGCACTCAGCTCCTGTCAGACATTGGCTAATGGTACAGTGCGGCTCTCGAAGCCACTCCCAGTCTGGCCTTCCCCTGGTGTTGGTCCAGCTCCGTGTGTGCTAGTTGTGAATCTGCGCTCCCAAGTCTCGGTCTAAACATGGCAGCTTTCTCTCTAACCTTGGCTTGGGCCTGCTCCAGATCTACCCTCACCAGCCGCTCCCTTCGGCCCATCTCCTGAAGCAGTAGCCTGGTCCTCTCCAACTCGTCCTGGACCTGTTCTTGGGCCTGAAACAAAACAAGCAGGAACTGAGTAATAAAAACAGGAAATGCTGGATGAACTCAGCAGGTCTGGCAGTGTCTGTGGAGAGAGAAACAGAGTTGATGGTTCAAGTCCAAATGTCTCTTCCACAGCAATTGAGTGGCCTGGTACAAAATAAGCCGGAAAAATAGGGGCAGGAACAGATGATACAAGAGTCATAGACAGCAGAGCTTCAAGCAGACAGCTCACCTTCTCAAGGGCAACTGGGGATGGGTAACAAAAATTGCCTACCCGCTTTTCTTCAGAGATGCTGGTCTTTATGTCAGCCTGCTGGCTGCGGAGCTGTTTGACCTCGGACTCCAGCTCTTTAATTCGACTCTCCAATTGTTTCGCATTCTGACACAAACAGAAAAAGTGGCAGTAATTTTCCTTCCTCCACTACTGTTCTCCCATCCTTAATTAATTATGTAGAAAATCAGCAAGCAGAGGTTTAGACAAGGCCGTATGGCTCCTAAAAACTCACTCCCCCCTGTGGACCGTGCACAGTCTCCCCTATCGAGGACTGACCCCACCCAGTTAACCCCCTGAAGGAATGTTCAATGGAACTATGCCAGAACATTCATCCATTTTCACATTTCCACTGTTAAACCCTGGTCTGATATCTCCTCATCCACTGCTAACATTTTCCTCCTCCCCAGTCTCCAGACTAAATCCACAAAGTATTTCAGCCAATCTCCAACCTACCATCCCTTTCCCAGTCAGCGATTTATTCAGCTCTTTTTTGAAATGCTAAGCATCTAAACACCAAGCTGTTACTTGTGGGAGTGTGGTCCACTTGTGTGGTGAATGTAACTCCGTAATTCACACTGTATTGTATATACATGAGACCATGCATTTGTAAGCGCAGTTGCGTTACCCGACCACTAGGGGGAGTAGCGCTGGGAATGCTTAGGAGTTTGTACAGGGCTCCACCCTTGGCTCCGCCCACGACTCCTCCCCCTGGACTGCTGTATAAATACCAATGCTCAGAGCCAGTCGTTCAGTTCATCGAGAGTTCAACGCGGAACAGGCTGGCTCTGTTGTAAGTAGATTAAAACCACTGTTCATATCTTAAAGCACGTGTCTAGTGAATTGATGGTTCCATCAACTTGTACCATAAAAAAATAGATCCCCTTAAATCTACGTCTGATTTGTACCACACATCCTTGCTCGGTGCAGAATGTAGACCGCTGACATATTCGGAGCTCTCCGACAAACTTGATTTCAAATGGACCATTAGGGGCACTACAGCTCAACAAACTCCTTCATCTTCCCTCTTTCCTGTTGTGCCTGTTGTGTTATGCTGCTTCGGATAACACAGGCTGCTAATTGGTGCTCCAGACTCTGAAATGAGTTCAATGTGTTTATTGAACTATTAACACAGTTCTCAAATGAGTTCGACTCTCTGCTAATCTAACTGTAGTAACTCAGTCTAACTGTACCAGCTTGCTCTAAGCCACCTGCTGGGGTGTGATGCTGCTGATCAACCCTGTCTAACTCTCTAGATGTCTGTCTGTGGAAAGAGGCCGGGTGTGAGTGCCTCATCCCTTTTATATTGTTTATGTCATTCCCCCTTGTGGTGATGCCATCTGAGTGTCCTGACTGCTCATTGGTTGTGTCCTATTCTGAGTGTTCATTGGCTGCATGTTTGCAAATCATGACATTCCTCTCTTCCATTTGCCTCAAAACATCCTGACCAGACCACGCTTACCAGCTGTGAGAAGACCGCCTCGGCTGGGCCATTCAATGTTCCAGCGGAATAAAACTCCATTACAGGAGGCTAGGACCACAATTGTCATTGGTACTGTTCCGTGGCTATGGGTTGTGTTAAAATAGCAGAGAGGAATTTGGCCACATGTGTGTTAAAGAATAGAAAGATTTGTGTTTTATATAGCAGTTTTCACAAACACCATGGGCGGGATTCTCCAACCCCCCCCCTCCGCTGGGTCAGAGTATCCCCGGGGGGCAGCGTGACTCCCGCCCTGCCGCTCTGACGCCGGCTACCGTATTCTCCGGCGCCGGTTTTCGGCGGGGGGAGCGGGGATCACGCCACGCCGGTCGGGGGCCGTTGGCAGTGACCCCCCCCCCCGGCAATTCTATGGACCCCCATGGGCCGAGCTGTCGTCGGTTTCTGGCCAGGCCCGCCGGCATGGATTGGACATGGTCCCACACGGCGGGACCTGGCAGGTAAGTTGGCTGGTGCAGTCCTCAGGGGGGGCGCGGGGAGAACCGACCCCCGGGGGGGTGGCACAGTGGTCTGGCCCGTGATTGGGGCCTACCGATCTGCGGGCCTGTGCCATGGGGGCACTTCTTCCTTCTGTGCTGGCCCCTGTAGGGCTCCGCCATGGCCGCGCGGAGAAGACATCCCCCCCTGCGCATGCGCCAGAATACAGCGGCTGGCCTGCGTATGCGCTGAACCACGCCAGCGGTTCTGCGCGTGTGCTAACTCGCACAGTCTCTTCGGCGCCGGCTGGTGCGGTGCCAACCCCTCTGCGGAGAATTCCGCAACTTCGGTCGTCCCGACGCCAGTGTGGTTTGCGCTGTTTTTTACACCGGCGTCAGGCCATCGCGTCGAGAATCCCAAAGAATTACGGCCACTGTTGTAGGCGTGGGTGGCACAGTGGTTAGAACTGCTGCCTCACAGCGTCAGGAACCTGAGTTACACACGACCGTCTGTGTGGAGTTTGCATGTTCTCCTTTACACCCATCCTGGCAGGTAGCTGGGCTATTGGTTTAAAGAGGCATCCAGAATATAGCACCACCCACAGTGTCGTCCTCCCTCAGTGCTGCGCTGCAGTGACAGTCTAGATTTTTTTGTGCTCGCGCCCTGAGGCAGGACTTGAACCCAGGACTTTGTGACTCAGAGGCAGAAGCCTCTATCAGTGGGAACCACAGCGGACATTTACAACAAGAATCTGCACCGTTAATACAGGAAGGCAGAAAACGAGAGGAGGGAACATAAGAAAATGTTTCAATAGTAGAGGGCCAGCTTCACCATTCAAACCAATCATGGCCAATCACCTACCGTTTTTGCACACTATCCCCATACACCTTGATGTCATTGGTGTCCAGATATTTCTGCCATGAACATGCTCAATGATTTGGGATACAGGGTGCCAAACATTCACCATTCTCTGAGTGAAGAACTCCCTCCACATCTCAGTCTTAAATGGCCTGCCCATCATTTTGAGACTGTGCCCCCCTGGTTCTAGACTCACCAGCCAGGGGATACAGCCTCCCCACGTCTGCCCTGTCACACCCGGTAAGAAGTTTCAATGAGATCACCTCTCAGTCTTCAAAACTCTAGCGAACACAGGCCCATTTCCTCACTCTCTCCTCAGAAGAGGGGCTGGCCAAGTGAACGTTAAAAACTCTCATTCAATGGCCATGCGTGTTCCAGTTTCACTCACATGCCTGCAGGTCACCAGTTCCTTCTGTTTGCTCACCAGCTCCTCCTGGTGGACCCCGCTTTCTCTCATTCTAGAAAACTGAATCAGAAAGGATTTTTAATTAGATACTCAAATGCAAAAGATCCGAAAGGGTCTCATTCGGGGCAGGCTCCCCATTCTCCAGGGAAGTCAGCTCCAGTTGTTCAGGCCTGCGCTGAAAGCGCCAATGTTCAAACCCGTTAATGCCAGTGACTGGCTGAGCCGTAGAGGGCAAGGTGGATCACATTCAATCTCAGGCCTAAGCTGAACTCGTTGATCACAGTGGGGGAAGCAACCGAGGAGAGTGAGACTTGGCCTCAGCGCCTCTGGTTTGCTTTACACAAGAAATAGAAGCAGGAGCATAGGCCCTCGAGCCTGCTCCGCCATTCAGTAAAGTTATGGCTGATCCTCTACCTCAATCCGCTTTTACCCATTTAAACCCCCCCCCCCCCCCCAACCCCACACCATGGCTTACCTTGGCCGACATGGCTGCCAACTGACCATCCTTGTCTCGGATTTCTTTCCTCAGTTTCTCTCCCACTGCATCCACCCGCAGCAGTTGCTGGTCTTTAGCAGTGATCTCGCGCTGTAAGCTGGTCACCAGCCCTGCCCCAGGATGAACGCAGCAAACGTCAGGACAGTTTGCAACAAGATTTTCGCACCCGCTCCACCAACGTCCGCGACTAATGCCTCTTTGTCACAGGCTTAGCGATATACCTGCCTAACCCACCTGTCACTCCGACCCGCTCTATCAGTCAGCCCCCTTTGACCAAGTGGAAACTGTGGCAAATGGGCCCCAAGTAACGTATCCACCAGGGGCTGACCAGCTCTGGATTTTACCTCCCAACTTCGGACAGCGCAAGGATCCCTGCACAAAGCCGTGGGATCCTTCGTAACATGTTTATATTGGGTCTGGGTCCTGACTGTAATTTTCAGCCTGAGAGGGAAGTGGCAGTGAGCTTCCTGTCAGGGACAATGCAGTCGGGAAGTGGATAGGGACCTCACAGCCAAACCTGCTACTTTTGTCGTGAGAAAGATTTTCTGCACTTCCAGCTCAGGCCACAGTTGAAGTGAGTGGGAAGCAGCTCTGTGGCATTAAAATGGCCCAAAGTTTAATCAGAGCTGAATTTATTACCCACCTAGCATTGGCATGCCCCATTACCCGCCGGGTAATGAAATAACCTGTTAACCACCTGGTAATGACCCGCCCTGTTACCCACCTGACATTGACCCGCCCTGTTACCCTCTGACATTGACCCACCCTGTTACCCACCTGACATTGACCCGCCCTGTTACTCCCTGACATTGACCCACCCTGTTACCCACCTGACATTGACCCACCCTGTTACTCCCTGACATTTACCCACCCTGTTACCATTTGACATTAACCCGCCCTGTTACCCACCTGACAATGACCTGCCCTGTTACCCACCTGACATTGACCCACCCTGTTACCCCCTGACATTGACCCACCCTGTTACCCTCTGACATTGACCCACCCTGTTACCCACCTGACATTGACCCACCCTGTTACCCCCTGACATTGACCCACCCTGTTACCCACCTGACATTGACCCACCCTGTTACCCCCTGACATTGACCCACCCTGTTACCCTCTGACATTGACCCACCCTGTTACCCACCTGACATTGACCCACCCTGTTACCCACCTGACATTGACCCACCCTGTTACCCACCTGACATTGACCCACCCTGTTACCCTCTGACATTAACCCACCCTGTTACCCACCTGACATTGACCCACCCTGTTACCCACCTGACATTGACCCACCCTGTTACCCCGACATTGACCCACCCTGTTACCCACCTGACATTGACCCACCCTGTTACCCACCTGACAATGACCCACCCTGTTACCCCGACATTGACCCGCCCTGTTACCCTCTGACATTTACCCGCCCTGTTACTCCCTGACATTTACCCACTCTGTTACCCTCTGACATTAACCCGCCCTGTTACCCACCTGACATTGACCCACCCTGTTACCCGCCTGACATTGACCCGCCCTGTTACCCTCTGACATTGACCCACCCTGTTACCCACCTGACATTGACCCACCCTGTTACCCCCTGACATTGACCCACCCTGTTACCCACCTGACAATGACCCATCCTGTTACCCACCTGACAATGACCCGCCCTGTTACCCACCTGACATTGACCCACCCTGTTACCCGCCTGACATTGACCCGCCCTGTTACCCTCTGACATTGACCCACCCTGTTACCCACCTGACATTGACCCACCCTGTTACCCACCTGACACTGACCCACCCTGTTACCCTCTGACACTGACCCACCCTGTTACCCTCTGACACTGACCCACCCTGTTACCCTGACATTGACCCACCCTGTTACCCACCTGACACTGACCCACCCTGTTACCCTCTGACACTGACCCACCCTGTTACCCTGACATTGACCCACCCTGTTACCCACCTGACATTGACCCACCCTGTTACCCCAACATTGACCCACCCTGTTACCCTCTGACATTGACCCACCCTGTTACCCCCTGACATTGACCCACCCTGTTACCCCCTGACATTGACCCACCCTGTTACCCGCCTGACAATGACCCACCCTGTTACCCTCTGACACTGACCTGCCCTGTTACCCCCGACATTGACTCACCCTGTTACCCTCTGACACTGACCCACCCTGTTACCCGCCTGACACTGACCCACCCTGTTACCCACCTGGTAATGACCCACCCTGTTACCCACCTGACATTGACCCCCCTGTTACCCACCTGACATTGACCCACCCTGTTACCCCCTGACATTGACCCACCCTGTTACCCCTTGACATTGACCCATCCTGTTACCCCCTGACAATGACCCGCCCTGTTACCCGCCTGACACTGACCCACCCTGTTACCCACCTGACACTGACCCACCCTGTTACCCACCTGACATTAACCCACCCTGTTACCCTCTGACACTGACCCACCTTGTTACCCGCCTGACATTGATCCACCCTGTTACCCACCTGACACTGACCCGCCCTGTTACCCTCTGACACTGACCCACCTTGTTACCCGCCTGACATTGACCCACCCTGTTACCCACCTGACATTAACCCACCCTGTTACCCACCTGACATTGACCCGCCCTGTTACCCTCTGACATTGACCCGCCCTGTTACCCACCTGACACTGACCCACCCTGTTACCCTCTGACACTGACCCACCCTGTTACCCACCTGACACTGACCCATCCTGTTACCCCTTCTGTTACCCGCCTGACATTGACCCGCCCTGTTATCCACCTGGCACTGACACGACCCACTGGCTTGGTGTACGCCAACCTGTCATGGACTGTGTGTTTTCTGACTGGAACACTATGGGCGCAATTCTCCGACCCCCACGCCGGGTGGGAGAATCGCGGGAGTGCCGGGCGATTCCCGCCACTCCGCCCTGGCACCCGCAAGTGATTCTCCCACCCCATTCCCCCAAAACCGGCGTGCCGCGTTTCACGACAGGCCGCTCGGAGAATCGCCGCTCGCCGTTTGTAGCGGGCGAGCGGCGATTCTCCTGCCCGTATGGGCCGAGCGGCCTGCCCAATCCGACGGGTTCACGCCAGCGCCAAACGCACCTGGTCGCTGCCGGCGTGAACAGCGCGCGAACGCTGCGTGTGCGGCCTGTGGGGGGGTGGGGGTGGGAGGATCGAGCACCAGGGGGGGCGCTCAGTAGAGGTCTGGTCCGCGATCGGTTCCCACCGATCAGCGGGCCGGCGTCTCTAAAGGACGCACTCTTTTCATCCGCCGCCCCGCATGATCAATCCTCCATGTCTTGCGGGGCGCCCGCGGGGAGGACGTCAACCGCGCATGCGCGGGTTGGCGCCGGCCAATCTGCGCATGCGTGGGTGAAGTCATTTACGCAACGCCAGCCGCGTAATTTACGCGGCGCCACTCCTAGCCCCCTGGGGGTGGGAGAATAGGGGGCGAGGAGCGGCCTCCGACGCCGGAGTGAAACACTCCGGTTTTCACTCCGGCGTCGGCACTTAGTCTCCCGATGGGAGAATTTTGCCCGATATTGCTCTCCTACCTGTGATAATATTATTGTCCTCCTTCAGCTTTTCAATTTCATTTTTCTGTTTCGTGATCTCCAAATCTCTCTCAGTCAGAGAATGCCGCATTACCTCACTGGAGCCCTTCTGAAGCTTGGCAATCTTTAACCAAAGGGGCAATGTAATTATTCATCATCCGTTGTCAGCACCCATCCTCACACTGCACAATTTGAATTCAGCAGATAACCAAATCACAGAGGCCAGGACATAACTAGTGCTGGGCTTGGGGAACTGTACTGATGCCCATCTAACCACAATTAGACATGGATTTGGAGCCTAACATGGAAAAATGCGGGGTTATCCGCTTTGGCAGGAAGAATAGGAAAATAGAATCATTTACATGGAGCAATCCAGAAGTACTCCACAATACTTTGATATCTGGGTGTCCTGGTACATGATTCACGCCAAGTTAACCTGCAAGCACAAGTGGTTAGGAAGGCAAATGGAATGTTAGAACCATAGAATTCCTGCAGTGCAGAAGGAGGCCAATTGGCCCATCCAGTCTGCACCAACCCTCTGAAAGAGCACCTTACCTAGGCACACTCACCCGCCCCATCCCCGTAGCCTAACCTGTACATCCTCTGGGCGCTAAGGGACAATTTAGAATGGCCAACCCACCTAACCTGCACATCTTTGGACTGTGGGAGGAAACCGGAGCACCCGGAGGAGACCCACGCAGACACGGGGAGGAAGTGCAAACTCCACACAGTCACCCAAAGCCGGAATTGAACCCGGGTCCTTGGCGCGCTGAGGCAGTAGTGCTAACCACTGTGCCGCCGTGCCACCCCTTTATTGCAAGAGGGATGCAGTATAAAAGTAGAGAAGTCTTGCTAGAAGTGCACAGGGCATTGATGAGACCATATCTGGAGCACCGTGTACAACTTTGGTCACCTTACACAAAGGGAGACATATTTGCATTGGAAGCAGTTCAGAGGAGGGTCACTAGGCGGATTCCCGGGATGAAGGGGTTGTCTTGTGAGGAAATGTGAAGCAGATAGGGCCTAAACCTGATGGCGTTTAGGGCCCCCCGCGGCGATTCTCCGGCTCGCGATGGACCAAAGTCCCGCCGTTGACTAGACTCTCCCGCCGGCGTGGATTAAACCACCTCTCTTACCGGCGGGATTGGCGGCATGGGCAAGTGCCAGGGTTCTGGGGGGGCGCGGGGCGATCTGACCCCAGGGCTGCCCCCACAGTGGCCTGGCCCACGATTGGGGCCAAGCTTTTCTTCCGCCTTCGCCATGGTCTTCACCATGGCAGAGGCGGAAGAGACCCCCTCCCCTGCGTAAGCGCCGGTATGACGTCAGCAGCTGCTGACGCTCTGGCGCATACGGGGATTTACGCCGACCGGCGAACTCCTTTTGGCCCCGGCTGGCGTGGCACCAAAGGGCGTTCACGCCAGCCGGCGGAGTGGGAACCACTCCGGCGCGGGCTTAGCCCCTCAATGTTAGGGCTTGGCCTCTAAAGGTGCGGAGATGTCCGCACCTTTGGGGCGGCCCAACACCGGAGTGGTTCACGCCACTCCAACACGCCGGGACCCCCCACCCCGCTGGGTAGGGGAGAATCCCGGCCAAGAGGTCTTCTATTTATGCTGGAGATGAGGTGGAAATTCTTCTCTCAGAGGGTCATTAGAGTTTGGAATTCTTTTCCCCAGTGAGCAAGTGGAAGGTGAGTCATGGGTCATACAGTTAGGGCCAAATTAGACAGATTTTTGGTAGACAAGAGAGCCATGGGTAATGGGGCAGTGCGGGCAAGCAGGAAATTGGATTCAAGTCCCCAGTCAGATCAGCCATGATCTTATTCAATGCAGAGCAGGCTCGAGGAGCCAAATAGCCTGCTCCTGCTCCTATTTAATTCGGGAAGGGCATGTCTGGCAGATGAGGAGGTGGCATTGTGAATTATTAACATTTTTAAAAGCTGAAAACAAGGACAGGTTAGCACTGTTGCCTCACAGCACCAGGGACCCGAGTTCAATTCCAGCCTTGGGTGACTGTGTGGAGTTTGCACATTCTCCCCGCATCTTTGAGCAGCACGGTAGCACAAGTGGCTAGCACTGTGGCTTCACAGCGCTACGGTCCCAGGTTCGATTTCCCGCTGGGTCACTGTCTGTGCGAAGTCTGCACATTCTCCCCGTGTCTGCGTGGGTTTCCTCCGGGTGCTCCGGTTTCCTCCCACAGTCCAAAGATGTGCAGGTTAGGTGGATTGGCCATGATAAATTGCCCTTAGTGACCAAAACGGTTAGGAGGGGTTATCGGGTTACGGGGATCAGGTGGAAGTGAGGGCTTAAGTGGGTGGGTGCAGACTTGATGGGCCGAATGTCCTCCTTCTGCACTGTATGTTCTATGTTCTATCTCTGTGGGTCCTCTCATTGTGCTCCGGTTTCTTCCCACAGTCCAAAGATGCACAGGTTAGGTGGGGTTACGGAGATAGGGTAGGGGACTGGGCCTAGGTAGGGTGCACTTTCGCAGGGTGTGTGCAGACTTAATGGGCCGAATGGCCTCCTTCGGCATTGTAGGGATTCTATGGGACAACAAGACTTTGTCAACCTCAATATGAGCATTTAATGTGAATATTTTGCTTTAAGTTGTTCCCAGGTGTTGCTTCGGGATCCCGGGAAAGTGAACTCAGGTCACTGCAGGAGTTTAACATTTGCATTTCAACAAGTCAAATGATTTGGTGTCAAAACCCATCTCTGGATCATATTAATTACGTCTGCTATCCAAAAGCACCAATGACGCCAATGTTTGCACGCAAGGCAGCAAGCCCATATTTTGCCCGATTCACTCGAAATACACCACACAAGAGTGAACGCAATAGTCAAAAAAGTGTCGTACCTCATTTTTCAGCGTTTCAATTTGCTCTTGTTTGGCTTCAATGTCACTGCCTAATGTTACTAATTGCTGCGTGATTTCCACATCGTTTTGGCTGGAATTCGCCTGCGATAACCGTTGTCTTAAGGCAGCAACCTCATTGCACAGGTTGATAACGATGGAGTCTTTACGCTTGGATTCACTTTCAATAATAATTAGGCGGCTGATTTCATCCCCCATCCTGAGGATTTGATGTTCCTGCAATTGATGATAGAGCATACACAAACACACCCAATTGCTTAGTTTTCGGAAAGATCTGTTTGCTTTCTCTCTGGTTTCGCTTCAGCCCCACGCTCCTGATCTTTAGGCACCCAGTGTGAAGGTGTGGGGTGGTGGGGTGGGGGGTTGGGGGGAATGACCTCCTCATGGACCTGGCCAAGCTGGCCATTAATAGGCCCAGGCGGTGGGCGGTCAAGGGAGTCATCCTTCCCGACTGTCCCTATTCTGTAGCTATGTTCGCTCCAGTCTCCAGTGCAATTGAGCCTCCCATATCCGGTGGGCACAATGGGGACCGGGGCGTTTTATCGACCCCTTTAAGTTTTCTTCGAGATTCTGTTTACTTCGATGCAGTATGCATTTATAAAGGATGCCTTTTAATACATCCCTCAATTTGCTGATTGGATTCATTTGGTTAGCCCAAATGAAGCAAAACCAATTGTTCAAATGCCTTGACACAACTGGATCAACTCAAACAATGAGTTTTCTTTACTAGAATCCCTATAGTGCAGAAGGAGGCCATTCAGCCCAATGGACCTGCACCGGCCCTCTGACCAGGCTCCCACCCTAACCCTGCAACCTCGTAACCCCACTTAACCCGCACATCCCTAAGGAGCAATTTAGCACAGCCAACACACCAAATCTGCACATCTTTGGACTGTGGGAGGAAATCAGAGCACCTGGAGGAAACCCACACAGACACGGGGAGACTGCGCAAACTCCACGCAGACAGCCATCCAAGGCTGGAATTGAATTCGGGTCCCTGGCGCTGTGAGGCAGCAGTGCTCACCACTGTGCCAGTGTGCCACCCCGCATCAAGGAGCCCTGGCAAAACTGAAGTCAATGGGAATCTGTGACCAGTTCCAAGGTAAGGAAAAATAGAAAGACCTGGATTTATAATGGGCCTTTCACAGACTCGTACCCAAAGGAAAGGGGGTGGGGGTGGGTGGGAGACACTTCAATGAGTAAAATCATAAGAGGCTTAAACTTGACCAGTAAGGAGTAAGAAAATTAACCAATGACTAATTAACCTTGATATAATGGCCGGTTGGACAGTTAGTGTTAATTGTTTGAGCAGGAATGGCTGACATATCTCACCTTCTCATGCAAGAGCATTTCCAGTGTCTGAGGGGTAGTTACAGGGACCCCATTCCCCACAGATCGACCTGGGGTGTTAGTCCAGGCTCCTGGTAACAAGAGGGTAAAAACATCATCGGCATCCCCACAATCCACAACATCACTTTTGTATTGTTCCCTGTTTGCAAATGCACCCCACATTGCCTCTTCATGAAGAGGAAAGAGTAGGCGTTGAGTATGGCGGCAGAAAGGGAGGAAAAAAGAGTGGTTGTGATCGGAAAACAAAGGAAAAGCTGAAGTGGAGAAGAATGAGCCATCGTGACATCATGCCTGAGGAGTGGCTGTCAATGGTGGAGCACGAAGCAAGCGGAGGTTCAGTGTTACATCATCAGCGGGGTCAGTGTGCAAGGGATGTGCAGAATGCCAGTGTCAGAGGGCAGGGTTTCAGTATCTATTGGCCCGATGGTATCAATTAATGTTCTACTCTATCAGCTTGATGTATAATCAAGGACACACTAGGGAAGTACTGCATATCCTGAGCTTCTCTCTAATGGGTGAGGCCCCGGGCTTTCTCAAGTCCACTTCGAAGCAGAACAAGGAGTTCTCCCATCGTTGAAAAAACATTTCCAATTATGGGGCAGTTTAGCGTGGCCAATCCACCTACCCTGCACATCTTTGGGTTGTGGAGGAGTTCTCCCACCTTAACTAACACCATCAATGCACGTTCCCAAAACAGATGGTCGGTCATTCATCTCATCACAGTCAGTGGGGGCGTGGGAGATGCTGCGGTGCACAAGATGGATATCATGCTCTCCTATAAAATAACAGAGTGCCATTCACAATAACTGCAGTAGTTCCAGTCGAGGAGCTGGCACCAGCGCGATGGGCTGAATGTCTCTTTCCGTGCCATCATTTTGTGATGAAGATACTTGACACACCACCTTATAGTAACATCTGCTGAAAGCTGTCAAAATGTTTCACAATTGTTGTGTTGCCGTGTGGGAAAATCCAGCACAATTTTTTGAAAGGGATTATGGCCATCTTTGGCATAACCAGAATTTGTTGCCAATCCCAAATTATCCTTAAACTGAGTGGCTTCTTTTTTTTTTTTAAATCCAATTAAGGGGCAATTTAATGTGGCCAATTCACCTACCCTGTACATCTTTGGGTTGTGGGGGTGAGACCCACGCAAACACTGGGAGAATGTGCAAACTCCACACGGACAGTGACCCGGGGCCGGGATCGAACCCGGGTCCTCAGCGTCCTGAGGCAACAGTGCTAACCACCGTGCCACTCCAACTGAATGGCATCTTAGGCTATTTTAGAGGGCAGTTGCTGGGATTCTGGAGTCACATGTAGGCCAGTTCAGCTGAGGATGGTGTTGGAGTGGTGGTAATGTCACTGTACTAGTAATGCAGGGCACTGCCCTGGGTACATGGATTCGAATCCCACAACAGCAGATGGTGAAATTTGTATTCAGTAACAATCTGGAATTAATGGTGACCATGAAATTTTAAAGCTTTACAGTAAGTGGCAGAAGATTTACCAAGAGGGTGATGGGAATCTGGAACTCGCTGCATGAAAGGGTGGGAGAGGCGGGAACCCTCACAACATTTAGATGAGCATTTGAACTGTAATATCTTACAAGGCTGTGGACAAGTGCTGGAAAATGGGATTAGTGTGGATAGGTGCTTGATGGCTGGCACAGACACAATGGGCCGAAGGGCCTCTTTCTGTGCTGTGAAACTCTCCTTCCTTCCGTGAAAGGAAATTAGTGAACCAGGTGGGTTTTTACGCCAATTGAGAATGGTTTCATGCTCACCGTTACTGACGCAAGACCAGCTTTATATTCCAGATTTATTCATTGAATTCAAATTCCACATGCTGCTGCTGGTTGTGGGATTTGACCCCCCCCCCCCCCCCCCCCCCCCCCCCCCCCGAGTGTTAACCTGCATCTTTGATATACTAGACCAGCGACATTGCAACTGCTGCACAGTAAGATCCCACAGACGGCTGTGAGTTGGATGAAGGGTCTTTGGTGGTGTTGATGAGCTGAGGGTGGGGAAAGGCACGGGCCTAGTTAATCAAATAGTGCCTTATATTCTCATCACATTTATCTTTGCCAAATATTAGCTGCTCGAGGAAAACAGTCCTCATGCAGCAGCTGTAGCTGACAACGAAGCGTCAAATTCCCCCTGACCAATTGTGCAATTGGCTCAGAGGACACTGCTGTGAGGAAAGAGCAGACCGCCATGTTCTGTTGAATGATCCGCCCCCTTTATACAATGCCAGCAAGAACAGAAAAGTCACCACACACTAGAGAGAGATTGCAGAGGAGATTCACCAAGATGTTCCCTGGGCTGGAGCGTATCCGCTATGCAGAGGGGCTGAGGTGTTTTCCCAAGAGAAGGCTGAGGGGGGAAACCTGATTGATGTGTACAAAACTATGAGGGACATAGATAGGGTGGATAGTAAGAAACATTTCCTCTTAGTAGGCGGGTCAATAACCAGGGGGCATAGATTTAAGGTAAGGGGCAGGAGATCTAGAGAGGATTTGAGGAAAACACTCACACCCAAAGGGTGTTGGGAAACTGGAACTCACTTCCTGAAAGTAGAGGCGAGAACTCACACAACACTTAAGAAGCATTTAGATTAGCACTTGAAATGCCATAGCAGACCAAGTGCTGGAAATAATAACAATAATAATAATCTTGATTATTGTCACAAGTATGCTGACATTAACACTGCAATGAAGTTACTGTGAAAATCCCCTAGTCGCCACACTCCGGCGCCTGTTCGGGTACACCGAAGAGGAATTCAGAATGTCCAAATTACCTAACAGCACGTCTTTTGGGACTTGTGGGAGGAAACCGGAGCACCCGGAGGAAGCCCACTCAGACACGGGGAGAACGTGCAGACTCCGCAGACAGTGACCCAGCGGGGAATCGAACCTGGGACCCTGGTGCTGTGAAACGACAGTGCTAACCACTGTGCTGTGGGGGGGGGGGGGGGGGGGGGGGGGGGGGGGGTGACATTGCCCATTTGTGTGGGTGGGTGTGGGGGACCCACAAGCTCATTTAGAGATCAGCCACCCTTTCAAAATGGCGGCCCGATCTCTAAGTTCAGCTCAGTGCGGGCTAAACTGGTGAGAAACTCCCCAGGGCCCAAAAAAGTGACCAGGTGCTGTTCGATAGCGGTGGGGAGCCCGCCTGCAAAGCCGACAGGAATCTCCCGACAAAACCTGTCACAAATCACTTAGAAATCTTTCCAATAAATTCCGCCCACGGTTTTACAGTTTCAGAAATTCCTCTCCAAAAAGCTTGTCCTGTAACAAATGCAACATCTACTGCCTCGTGGGCCCCGGTTTCAGAACAATCTTTGGATATTTTTAGCAAATAAAGACAGCAAGCACTGAGTGCTGGGGTACATGGCAACCAGGGCACAGTGCCAATGTTCCCAATCGGTGCTGACAGGATGTGATTGTATCAGTTACAATGCCCATTTTCAATTATACTTGCACTAATTAGTTCTGTTGTTCCTCCCTTGCCAGACCTGCCGAGTTAATCCAGCAATTTCCCTCTTTTTATTTCAGATTTCCAGAGTCTGCGGTACTTTGCTTTTATGTTAGTAGTGGTACCTCGTCTGGCAGTGGGCGGGCTGCTGCTGACGTCACCGGGGTAGCTGCCGGTCACCCGCCTGCTGCCCGCACTCGCTGCCCGCTTTCGCAGGGGTGGGTGTGGAACCGTCGCACTGCCTCCGTTCCATCCGTTTGGCGCACTTGTGGAGCTCTGAGTGGACAGGGCCGGAAGCTGGGAGGCTGTCACAGGGCAAGGGCAGTGCCCGGAGTCCTCAATAAGCTGAAGGTGCCCAGGCCATACTGACCGCTGACCGACTGGAGGGCAGAACACCTGAGGGAAGGGGGGGTGGGGAGAAGAGGAAGAAAGCAATGTTTAGACTGACAAAACTCATCCGAATTACACAGACAGCATTGGCATTTTTAGCATCCTGTCACACTTTCCTCAACATGTCTAACCAAGGTCGAGCAACTATTAGCAAAGCTATTAAAACAATGAAATGTACGTACTCAAAGGTCGGGTATAAATCAAGAGGGGAGCGCCCTCGTCAGAAGAACCTGGAATGCTGTGCCTAATCACGGTTACAGAATCACATAGGAAACATTCCCCAATTGTACGGAGGGCAGGGAAGAGGGTTCTGATGTTATGGGCCAGGGTTTAGAGAACCCCAAAGTGTGTCATGGAGTTCACCTGACCCACAACTTTTAATAGATTGTGGTATGGGCAGCACACGCCCCACTCTACAGGTGTGGTACAGCAGAAATGGAAAAGTATTTTTTAAGCAAAACAATGTTAATTCTATGAACTCAAGTTAACCTTTTTAAAAACATAGCCCAGATTTTAGCAACAATTAATTCAAATACAACCCCCAGAGAATACAACACCAGCTATCCTTGAGCTATCCTTTTAACATCTAAAAGACTTAAAACAAAACCTTTTAACAGAAGCACCTCAGGTTTAAATTCACTACTGAGAACAGTTATCACGTTGAAATCAGCAAATGGACACACATAAGCTTGCAGAGATTCACACACATCCTGCTGCGACTGCAGCTTCTCCAAAACTAAAATGAAACCAAAACCACCCTGCAGCAAATAACCTAAAGCAAAAGTAAAAAACTGGCAGACAGCCCAGCTCCACCCACTCTCTGAGTAATAAACACCCATTTCTTAAAGGTACTCTCACTACAGATATTTGTATACACACCCATTTACAAACATCCATTTCTTAAAGGTACTCTCACATGACACTGAACCTCGCCGTCTGCATCATTAGGAAAGAATTAGTTAACCTTTGGGCTTTTTACAGGAGGGGACAGAGCCGAGATTTCATGAGACACAATCCTTAAAGGGTTAGGAGGAACAGAGATACCTTTGGTTCAAAAATAGAAATTCCTGTATATGCGCGTGTCGGTAGATGCAGCCGTAAGAAAGCCCATGGAATTCTGGGATTGGGTCAGAGGGTACGGAAGTAGTAATTAAATTGTACAAAACCTTTTTTCGGCCACAGTTAAGAACATTGTGTAAAGTTGGACATACCGATGGAGATTATGCTGCAAGGAAAGACTTAATACACTGGGGCTATTTCATATGGAGCGGAGATGGCCAAGGGAATATTTAATTGAGGTTTTTAAATGATATAAAATGGTTATGATAGAATGAATAGGGACAGACCATCTCCTCTGGCTGGGAATTGGTGATAAGGGTGGTTATCAATTTAAAATGTTCTCCAAGTGCGAGAAAGGAGAATAGGTTAGAAGAATTTAGTTATGCAGAGTGGAATGGAACGCTTATGTCAGAGGGAGCAGCTGAGGCACCATCTTACAGGAAAAAAACGGATAAAACAACTTGAGGCAGAAGACGATCCAGGGACTGTGGGGCGAGAATGGGATTAGTTTGTAATTGCTCCAGCAAACCACTGGAGGCATCGCAGCATTGTTCAATAGAGGTCGCTGCTAATTAGGGGGTGGAAACTCGAGGCCAATGTCCAGCTCCCCAACTCAAAAGATGCTGTGGCCAGTAGTGGCAAGCCTCCCATAAAAAAAATAATTATCATTCTGTCAAAATACTATTTTTTTATAAATACAATATCATTTAGGTCATTTAGAATGGAAACAGAAAAATGCCAGAAATATGCAACAGGTCTGGCAGCATTTATCAGAGAGACACAAAGTTAACGTTTCAGATCTTAAAAGAGTCAATACACAGCTGAACACAGCCATTCGGCCCATCAATTGGGCGACTTGTCATCAGAAGCGGGAAGAGTTCGAAATGAAATAGGTTTTGAGCAGGCAAAAGAGGGGAGGGTGGGAAGAACAGAAGAGAAAGTCTGGGATCAGTCGGTGGGCAAGAGATATTGAATGACAAAATGTTTGAGGTCAACGGGAGTGGCCATTTTGGGTTTTGCTGCATCTTTTGGTTCTCTTGCTGCTGAGTGCCTTTCTGTTAAGATGAGCTGGTCTGGAGAAACTGCCAGACACAATCATAGCTGCAGGATGTCCAAACCTCGCTGTGTGTGTTAGCTGATGTCAGCCTGGATAGAGTTCCGGGGAACTACCATTTCCTGGTTAGTAAGAGGACTTGAAAAGGGGGAAAGCTGAGCAAGTAGTTCAACTTCTTGATTTGCTAACATGAAATCTGCATCACACATTAACTGTGAGCTAAACCGACCCCCATACTCTGAAATAATGCCTTGGCACCTCTCATATCTGCCTAGTTGAGCAGACAGAACCTGGGTTTGACACCTCACCTGAAACAGGGCAACACCGCCAGTGCAGCACTCCCTCAGTGCGGCCTGGGGAAGTCAGCTCAGATTGTGAAGTGGGGCTTGAACCCACAACCTTCTGACTCAGAGGCGGGTGCGCTACAGCAGAGCCATGGCTGGCACTCCCAATGCAAGCTACTCCCTCAAGGGCAACAATTATACTGCCCTTCCAAAAACACCGTGAGCGGGATTCTCCCTTCTGGGGACTAAGACCCCGCGCCCGCTGGAAAACGGGTGGGAATCACTCCGGACTTTTTCCTAGAAAGTCCGGGGTGATTCCCTGTCCTCAAGGGGGCCAGCAGGGCCCCAGCGTGCACCCCGCAGCTCCGGCTGCCGGCGTGGCTCTGCTGTACAGACCCCACTGCCGCACATGTGCGCGGCGGCCGTCATCGTGCCAGCCCCCCCACAACATTCCGTCGTCCTTCAGGGGCCCGGTGCAGCGGAACATAGGCCCCCCCCCCCCCCCGGGGATGAGCGTGCCCGCTGATCGCGGGCCTGGCCACCATGGAGGCCACCCCTTGGCCTCCACGGACGCCTCCTGCAGCCAGACCGCCGAGGTCCCGCCGGGTGGGACCATATGTGAACCACGCCAGCGGGACTCAGTGGGCACTCGGCCTGTTGAGCGCGGAGAATCGCTGCGGGGACCGCTTTCAATGCCCCCAGACCGGCGCCACGTCGATCACGCCCGCTCGACTGGCGGAGATTCTCCAGTCGCCGGAGAACCGCGTGTCGGCGTGGGAGCCTATTTTGGGTTATTCTCCGCCCCTGCGGCGAACGCGATTTCGGCGCGGTGGGTCGGAGAATCCCGCCCCTTGCCTTTTTTCTGGGTGCCCCCACTCACCGAAGGAACAGTCTCCACCATCAGCTCGTACGTGTCACCCCCGACCCCAAAGCCGAGCACGTCTCCTGGCGCCAGTCGCACCGCTGCGTTCTGGATACGACAGTCATTCACAAAAGTTCCCTCGGAGGAGTTCAGGTCTTGGAGCACAAAACAGTTCTCCTGGTCGCTCAGCTCGATCAGAGCATGGCGGTCTTCAATCCCTGCATTCTGAAAGAGAAATAGTCAATGATAAAGTGCATTTAGTTAAATGTCGTTCACGTCAGAAACAAAACAATACAAGGCAAACAAGGAGCAGGAGTAGGCCATTTGGCCCTTTGAGCCCATTCAATACGATCATGGCTCCTCTGGCTGAGAATAGCTCAATTAGTACAGGCCGAGGAACAAGCTTGGGGTCTTGCCAGGGCAGAGGGAGTGGTAGTGGCTGAACCAAAACCATTGTAGGAGGAGGGAGCAGGCCAGAGTCAATGTGGCCACAACTCTCCATGTACAAAAGACAACCTGCCAACAATGTTCATTGTGATGATAGAAAGTGGCTGCAGACTAGATCAGTAACACTTACTGTCACACCGTGTATTATGAATCAGATGGAATGATGAGCTCTCAAGTGCCTCATTCTCAAACCCAACACTTCTGGAAAACACTCCTACCGCCCTATTCCAATTGTCACCTGCCCAACTCTGTTCACGGCTAGATAGCAGGAATGCTGGGGCAGCATGGTGACGCAGTGGTTAGCACTGCTGTCTCACGGCGCCAATGACCCGGGTTTAATCCCGGCCCCGGGTCACTGTCCGTGGTGGAGTTTGCACATTCTCCCAGTGTCTGCGTGGGTCTCACCCCCACAACCCTAAAAAGATGTGCAGGGCAGGTTGGATTGGCCACGCTAAAATTTCCCCTTCATTGGGGAAAAGAAGAACTGGGTACTCTATATTTATAAAAGAGAAAAAAAAAGCAGGAATGTTAAATAGTGGGAGACCTAAAAGTTCCCCTGCGTTTGGCCAATTTGTTGGAGTACTGTGTGCAGTTCTGCTCACCCCATTATAGGAAGAGTGTGTTTGCACTGGAGAGGGTGCAGAGGAGGTTTACCAGGATGCTGCCTGGGCTGAAGGGCCTGAACTATGAGCAGAGATTGGATAGGCTAGAGCTGTTTTCCGTGGAGCAGGAAGGTTGAGCGGGGACCTGATAGAGGTGAATAAGATTATGTAGGGGTGTAGATAGGGTGGATAGGAAGGCACTTCTTCCATTAATAGAGGGGCCAGTAACAGGGGAGCATAGATTTAAGATAAGAGGTAGAGGGCTAAGAGGAGAGTTGAGAAGAGAATTATCCATTTAGAGGGTGGTGGGTGTCTGGAACTCGCTGCTTGAAATGGTGGTTCAGTCAGAAACTCTAATAACATTTAAGAAGCGTTTAGACATTCACTTGCGCTCCGAGACTATGGGCCAAGCATTGGAAAATGGGATTAGTGTAGCCAGATCTTTGTTGACCAGGGCATACACGATGGGCTGAATGGCTTCCTCCTATGCTGTAAACGTCTATGAATTTGGGTGAACACCGTGAAGCCCCATCACTTCACTTCCCTCCCTGGGTGCTACCAGCGACACAGGTCACCTCACGCAGCTCAGGGCTGCCTACCCAGCTCACACTCCGGGTTTTGAGAATGTTGAACGCCACCCCACCCAGCTGCTCGCCCCTCAGAGCCGTGACGCAGTGCGTCAGTGTCCATCGTTGCTCACCTGCAGACACAGGTCAGAGGCCTCGAGCCACCCGACGGTTGTTGTCTTGGTTTTCAGTGTGTAGATCCCATTGGAACTTTTGAGATAACCCTTCATGCTGCTCCTTCACAGCTGGAAATAAATCAGGAATGTTCTGACTGTCCTATCCAAAGGAGGCAGCAGGCAGGGTTTGGTCGTGTCGAGTCAGCCTCGTAAATAGGGAAATCAGTGCCTTGATAACAGAAAAAAAATGGATCCTTCAAAGCCCTCTGAATAGGCCAAGCACATGGTATTTTGTTTAAAATATTTCATCCAGAAAGCACATTGTCATCTCAGCGCATTCAGTCATGGCAATAAATGTCACATCATCGAAACCACCAACAACCTACAAGCAAAGAGAAACAAAACGGGTACAATTTATATTAATTATTTTGACAATTACAATAACACCAGTCTCTGGCAGCATTTCACCGTCCTGGTGCTGGCTGGGCATGGGAAACAGGTCACCTCTGTGAGCTTTCCCTATTCTTAATGTCCAAATCCAGACTGTAAGGCTCAGGATATCCGACTGTGGAAGGCATCGCAATGAGCCCCAGCTTGTCCACAAGGCACACTCCATTCACACACAGTCTAACATTAGCACTGTAGCCATCTAAGATGGACACTGGGCTACAAAATGGAGAACTGCTAAGGCTGCAGGGAAAAACAGTCTTAGCAAGGACAAGCAGTTTGCAGAAGACTAATTAGCATTCTGCACGTACAGAAACCAGTTTTTGGCCAGGTGCAGAGTTTCAGCCAAAGGTGTAAATGGCAACAGATCTACATAGTAATGAGGTGATCCAGATCCAGACCCCGCACAATAGAAACATTTAAGTATCAATGGATACTTTTGAGTAAACGCCCAGACAGCACGGCACCACAGTATCCAACACAAAGAACCATAGGGACCGCCCCACCCATCGAGGAACGACCCTCAGATTGGGGGGTTTAGAAGATATCGATTGGGAAAGGCCCAATCGATACATGGCAGGTAAAAGGACCGCCCCGAAGGGGCACGGACGTCTAGGAACTATAAGAATAGACCCCGCACATGGTTCAGTCTGTTGCTTCCAGACTCCGGCCCAGACTTGTTACATCGCATCCTGACTCCAGTTTCAGCACCGGCCGTTGAGCATCAGCCATCGAACTGTAAGTGCCAATACAACGATCGCTACGTGATCCAGACCTTGCTAGATCCTGACAACTTTAAGTACCTGAGAGTTGCAGACCAAGAACGGGACGAAGGCCTTGTCCTCTGACCTTGCCTGTTCCTGTCTAGATAAGTATTTTAGTTGTTTAGTATTAGAAGTAAGTTAGTCTCTTTAGCGTATGCATGTGTATTTATTATATTTGTCATAATAAATATCAATCGTTTGGACTTACTAATCGGTGTACAGATTTATTACTTTGAACCTGACCTTGATATACTTGTGAGGTGTCTAAATACGGCACCTGGCGACTCCTGAGCATAATTACATACACAGAGCCATAGTAGTGTTAAGCACACGGCCTTTAAACGGAGGCGTGTTAATACACTCCAGTAAAACGAGCAACAGCACTCACTCCATTCACACAGTCTAACGTTAGCACTCACTCCATTCACACAGACTAACGCACTCACTCCATTCACACACAGTCTAACGTTAGCACTCACTCCATTCACATACAGTCTAACACACTCACTCCATTCACACACAGTCTAACGTTAGCACTCACTCCATTCACACACAGTCTAACGCACTCACTCCATTCACACACAGTCTAACGTTAGCACTCACTCCATTCACACACAGTCTAACGCACTCACTCCATTCACACACAGTCTAACGTTAGTACTCACTCCATTCACACACAGTCTAACGCACTCACTCCATTCACACACAGTCTAACGTTAGCACTCACTCCATTCACACACAGTCTAACATTAGCACTCACTCCATTCACACACAGTCTAACGCACTCACTCCATTCACACACAGTCTAACGTTAGCACTCACTCCATTCACACACAGTCTAACGCACTCACTCCATTCACACACAGTCTAACGCACTCACTCCATTCACACACAGTCTACCCACTCACTCCATTCACACACAGTCTAACGCACTCACTCCATTCACACACAGTCTAACGCACTCACTCCATTCACACAGTCTAACGTTAGCACTCACTCCATTCACACACAGTCTAACGCACTCACTCCATTCACACACAGTCTAACGCACTCACTCCATTCACACACAGTCTAACGCACTCACTCCATTCACACACAGTCTAACGTTAGCACTCACTCCATTCACACACAGTCTAAAGCACTCACTCCATTCACACACAGTCTAACGCACTCACTCCATTCACACAGTCTAACGTTAGCACTCACTCCATTCACACACAGTCTAACGCACTCACTCCATTCACACACAGTCTAACGCACTCACTCCATTCACACACAGTCTAACGCACTCACTCCATTCACACACAGTCTAACGCACTCACTCCATTCACACACAGTCTAACGCACTCACTCCATTCACACACAGTCTAACGCACTCACTCCATTCACACAGTCTAACGCACTCACTCCATTCACACACAGTCTAACGCACTCACTCCATTCACACAGTCTAACGTTAGCACTCACTCCGTTCACACAGTCTAACGCATTCACTCCATTCACACACAGTCTAACGCACTCACTCCATTCACACACAGTCTAACGCACTCACTCCATTCACACAGTCTAACGCATTCACTCCATTCACACACAGTCTAACACACTCACTCCATTCACACACAGTCTAACACACTCACTCCATTCACACACAGTCTAACGCACTCACTCCATTCACGCAGTCTAACGCATTCACTCCATTCACACAGTCTAACGCACTCACTCCATTCACACACAGTCTAATGCACTCACTCCATTCACACACAGTCTAACACACTCACTCCATTCACACACAGTCTAACGTTAGCACTCACTCCATTCACACACAGTCTAACGCACTCACTCCATTCACACACAGTCTAACGCACTCACTCCATTCACACACAGTCTAACGCACGCACTCCATTCACACAGTCTAACGCACTCACTCCATTCACACACAGTCTAACGCATTCACTCCATTCACACAGTCTAACGTTAGCACTCACTCCATTCACACACAGTCTAACGCACTCACTCCATTCACACACAGTCTAACGCACTCACTCCATTCACACACAGTCTAACGCACGCACTCCATTCACACAGTCTACCCACTCACTCCATTCACACACAGTCTAACGCACTCACTCCATTCACACACAGTCTAACGCACTCACTCCATTCACACAGTCTACGCACTCACTCCATTCACACACAGTCTAACGCACTCACTCCATTCACACACAGTCTAACGCACTCACTCCATTCACACACAGTCTAACGCACTCACTCCATTCACACACAGTCTACGCACTCACTCCATTCACACACAGTCTAACGCACTCACTCCATTCACACACAGTCTAACACACTCACTCCATTCACACACTGTCTAACGCACTCACTCCATTCACACACAGTCGAACACACTCACTCCATTCACACACTGTCTAACACACTCACTCCATTCACACAGTCTAACGCACTCACTCCATTCACACAGTCTAACGCACTCACTCCATTCACACACAGTCTACGTACTCACTCCATTCACACAGTCTACCCACTCACTCCATTCACACACAGTCTACCCACTCACTCCATTCACACGCAGTCTAACGCACTCACTCCATTCACACACAGTCTAACGCACTCACTCTATTCACACACAGTCTAACGCACTCACTCCATTCACACACAGTCTAACGCACTCACTCCATTCACACACTGTCTAACGCACTCACTCCATTCACACACAGTCTAACGCACTCACTCCATTCACACACTGTCTAACGCACTCACTCCATTCACACACAATCTAACGCACTCACTCCATTCACACACAGTCTAACGCACTCACTCCATTCACACACAGTCTAACGCACTCACTCCATTCACACACTAACGCACTCACTCCATTCACACACAGTCTAACGCACTCACTCCATTCACACACTGTCTAACGCACTCACTCCATTCACACACTGTCTAACGCACTCACTCCATTCACACACTGTCTAACGCACTCACTCCATTCACACACTGTCTAACGCACTCACTTCATTCACACACAGTCTAACGCACTCACTCCATTCACACACAGTCTAACGCACTCACTCCATTCACACACAGTCTAACGCACTCACTCCATTCACACACAGTCTAACGCACTCACTCCATTCACACACAGTCTAATGCACTCACTCCATTCACACACAGTCTAACGCACTCACTCCATTCACACAGTCTAACGCACTCACTCCATTCACACACAGTCTAACGTTAGCACTCACTCCGTTCACACAGTCTAACGCATTCACTCCATTCACACACAGTCTAACACACTCACTCCATTCACACAGTCTAACACACTCACTCCATTCACACAGTCTAACGTTAGCACTCACTCCATTCACACACAGTCTAACGCACTCACTCCATTCACACACAGTCTAACGCACGCACTCCATTCACAGTCTACCCACTCACTCCATTCACACACAGTCTAACGCACTCACTCCATTCACACACAGTCTAACGCACTCACTCCATTCACACAGTCTACGCACTCACTCCATTCACACAGTCTAACGCACTCACTCCATTCACACACAGTCTAACGCACTCACTCCATTCACACACAGTCTAACGCACTCACTCCATTCACACACAGTCTACGCACTCACTCCATTCACACACAGTCTAACGCACTCACTCCATTCACACACAGTCTAACACACTCACTCCATTCACACACTGTCTAACGCACTCACTCCATTCACACACTCACTCCATTCACACACAGTCTACGCACTCACTCCATTCACACAGTCTAACGCACTCACTCCATTCACACACAGTCTACGTACTCACTCCATTCACACAGTCTACCCACTC